>NC_060121.1:140270119-140578765 GCF_021461395.2 Schistocerca americana
GTCGCAATGGAGCAATACTGTTTCAGTTCACTATTGATAATGAAACATTTGAAACAATAACTGCCAAAAAATACCCAGGAGAATACGTCTATAGCGACATAAGGTGAAACGACCACATACAATTGGTTGTAGGAAAAGCAGATACCAGATTGAGTTTCGTTTCAAGAATCCTTAGGCAATGTATTTCAGCTACGAGAAGTGACTTGCCAAACACTCGGTCGGCCAATTCTTCAGTAGTTCTTACCACTGTGTGAACTTTACCATGTAACTGAAGGTTCAATCCATGCTTCCATAGGAAATGTAAACTTTCTTTCCAAAATTAAAAAAAAATTCTTAACATCTACTACCCGGATGATTACGCTTTTAAGCCGTTTCCAAAAGCTACCGGCCTGTAGATGCACTTCAACAAAATTTATGCATTATTTAGAAGTACTGAAAGAAGATACAGATCTGTACTGGATAGCAATATCGTTTCAGTTTTGACAGAATCACAAGCTGCTACAAACAGCTCTGAATATCGTCATTATAGACCAAGCCGGTAGTTTAATGACAAAAAATTTGTGACCATAGACGTGAAGTAAAGGAAATTTTGACAGAATGTTTACAGGCCTAGTGAAGCCATGGTTTTTACTTTCAAGAAGTTCTTAGTGGCTGTGGAGCTCAACTTCGGGTTACTGGAGGAGACAGAGATTCAAATAAGAGTAGCGAGTTTCACCACTGGTTCGTTCAAATAAGTATGAGCCTATTACGGGAATCCTCATTTACATCCATTGGTACGCTCTATAAAAGGACGTTGTTTGCTGTTGTTCTTTGGAGAGTGGACGTTACAGAAATGTCACTCAGGATACTGCTTCTTCTAACATGTTTCCTGCAAATTAACTTGGACGAGAACCTACAAAAATTAAAAGGCTTACGGAGAACTACCGATAAAGATTATGACGGCACACTCTCTGCGACTGGAACAGGAAAGTGATAGTAGCACCGAAAGTACCCCATATCGCACACTGTACGGTCCCTTTCAGCGCATATGCCGATGTTAATATACAGTGTATCTCTCCTAAGAGACGTCAAGTGAATTTTCTCTGGCAGTTTGGCAGATATTTGAGGCTACTTTTTCGCATTGTGTAGCTGGAGTCAGTCCAAACAATTTGACGTTGATGTTCGCTCGAATTGCTCAGAGTATGTAGTTCCGCATTAGTGTGGGAGATGTCGACACAGTCCCTTTGGACTGTGGTGCAGCTGCACTCGACCTCCTTGAAGCTCGTTCCAGTATCTTCAGTTCGAATTGTCCGGCCGTCTGTTGCAGTAATCTGACTGCCACAAAGTCATCCGCTCTAGGACCATGGCGCGTGAACTTGATTCAAAGAATAGTATAAAAGCGAAATGTTGTCTTCTCCATAACGATCGCCCCCTTCCTGACAACCTCAGTAAGGCCAACCACTTCACTTCCCACCTCTCCGAGGTCTTCTCCATCCCCAATGATCCCCACTTTGATTATTCTCTTTTCCCCACCGTCATGGAACGTGCCGATACCTCGGTCGCTCCACTTGCTCCTAGTCTCCAGTATTTGGGGCAGTTGCCCCCTCCAACATAAACACTCCCATCACAGCACAAGACATTAAACTTATCCTCCAGTCCAAACGCAACACAGCCCCTGGTCACGACTGTGTCACCTACCGTCACCTTCGAGAAAGCCCCTATTCCTTCCTGACTGTCCTCGCCCATCTCTATAATGTCATCCTCTCTACTGGCTTCTACCCTGACCTGTGGAAGACCTCCCGCATCCTCTTATTCCTCAAACCCAACAAAACCCCTTCTGACACCTCTTCCTATTGTCCCATCTGCATCACCTCCGTCTTTGAATCCATCCTCTCCCACCGTATCCATCAGACCTTGCTCAATACCACCTCCTCCCCCTTACCCAGTGTGGCTTTCGACCCTCCTCTGCTGAAGACCAACTCCTCACTCTTGTTCACCTTCTGTCCCTCCAGCTCAACTCCTGACGCTCCGCTATTTTTGTTTCCCTTGACCTCCAAAATACCTATGACCATGTATGGCATCCCGGTCTCCTCTTTAAACTACAAACCTACGCCCTGCCTATCAATTCTGTCCGTCTGGTCGCTTCCTTCCTCTCGCACCATCCTTCCTATGTCACCCTCCACAACTCCCGTATCTTTTTTCCCATGGCTGGCGTCCCCCAGGGTTCTGTCCTCTCCCCTCTCCTTTATCTCTTGTATACAGCTGATATGCCCAAGCCACCCCCACCAGTCCACCTTCTCCAGTATGCTGATGACACCACCTTCCTGGCTCTCTATCCTACCCTTCACGGGTCTCAACGTACCCTCCAAACCCACATTAACCAGTTCACCACTTGGTGTAACCAGTGTTTCCTCCGTCTCAACCCCTGCAAAACTCAGGCAATCATCACAGGCCGCACCACTCGCTCCTTTCGCCTCCATGATTTCTACCTCACCCTTTATGGTCGTCCCATCCAGCTCACCCCCACCCTGAAATACCTTGGCCTCACCCTCGACCGACACCTCACCTGGACCCCTCATCTCCAGACCATCCAGCAGAAAGTCCATTCCCGCCTCCGCCTTCTGAAACTCCTGACTGGCCAGACATGGGGATGGCATCCTTCTACCATCCTCCACACCTACAAATCCCTTATCCATCCTGTCCTCTGTTATGCCAGCGTTGCCTGGATATCCGCCCCCACCTGCTTTTACAAGGCCCTCCAAATCCTTGAACGCCATGCGCTCCGCCTTGCCTTCTGTATCCACCTTCCTTCTCCCACACGGCTCCTGTATGAACTGATCCCCTTCCCCCACCTCCTCCTGTTCCTCCAACATCTCCACATCCTTTACATTGTCCGCAGGTTTGATCCCCCCCACCCTCAGGTTTCCTCCTTCCTCTCCACCCCCTGCCCGTTGACGCGCCTCTATCGCTGTATCCCTCCCTCTCTCTACCTCCACACCCTCCATCTCCTTCATCAGGGCAATTTCCAACGCCTCCCCCTCCCGAATGACAAACTTCGCCATGACATCTACCCTTCCTTCCAACTATAACCTGGCCTTGTTCCCCCCCCCCCTCCCTAGGTACCCCTTTTTTCCTCTTCCCCCCTTCTCCCAGAGCGGATCTTCCTCCTTCCCCCCCCCCCATCCCCTGAGACCCTGCACCCCATACTAGCCTCTTTCCTTCCCACACCCCTCCCTACCTGACCCTTTTCAGCATGCCCCCCGCTCATCTCCCCCATCTCTTCCCCTCCCTTCCTTCTTCCAGTCTCCCTCATCTCCTTGCGCCTGGCAGATCCTCTGTTTTGATCATCGTCAGTGTGCCACATCAGCGTTGTGTTTAGTGCTGTTTCTCCTGTGCATCAAGAGGTGTGATTTTAATTGGTACTGCCTTGAAGTTCGCCTTCAGTGTTCGTTATGTGCTACGTCATCTGTCGATACCTTTTATGCTCCAGTCATACTGTGCCTTGTGTTCTTTTACTTGTTGCAGTGTGTGACTTTTTGTGTGTGCTACTTTTAAACAGTTTTAACAGTTTTTATCTCCATTTTACGGTCACCCCGTTTTTTGTCTATTGCCTTCCATGATGTTCCCCCATTTATATATCTATGTTCACCATATTCTCTCCTTTGTTATTTTTAAATGTCTTCTATTGTTTGTTCTATGTCTTTCGGCTGAAGAGCAGAGCACATGCTGCTGCCAGTCTGCCCTGATGGGGAATTGAAATACAATAAAGAAAAAAAAATACTTATTGCTTGTAAAGTTAACGTGAGAAGATTAGGGTCGCCACCGACTCTAACCATACAACTAATCGAAGGTTTGGTCGAGTCGGAAAATAAACTAATTTGATCACAGGCCAAAAACTCACAAAAATGCATACATTGTGATGTCGCTCATAGTGGATACGATGTAATTAATAGTATTGCCCGTGCACTGTTCACGACAATCAAACATTTAAAATAAAATAGAAAATGCATGAACATTGCATAAGATCAGCTCCCAGCAACACACTTGAAAATAAGACTTAATCTAAAGCATTTGTTATAAAATACAAGGGGAGACTAATTTCTGGACCTGTGCGTAAGGAAACGCGTTGGATGTGCTAACGGGAAAGCTACGAGGTGAGTGGCTTAGGTGCAAAAACGTAATCTCGGAACACAAGAGAAAATTGTAGATAAAATCATTTATTCCTAAGATAAGGATGTGAGGCATGTACACAATTCCTGATAACATTAATTCCTAAAACATTAAAGAAAATCGTCGATATGTTCACCGCTATAATCTACAACAAAAATCATTGGTGTGAATCATTCATACAACTGCTGTTGCCTGATTACTGATTGCGATAACTCGTGAAACGGTACACGTTTCGCAGTACACCCGCGTGCCCACGTGGTTTGTGAAGACGCAATTTCTAGGTATCGTGGCCAAGTTGCAACGATATCACATCACACAATCATGAACAGTTAACGTTCTTTAAAACAAACATGAGACAGGACAGTTAGTGATGACGGTAGCCCAACAAAACTTTAATGTTCAACCACGTGGTCGGCTCCCCACGGACGAAAGATACATAAAGCAAGGAAAATTTAAGAGAAGGCAAAGCTATTAATATTTAGAAAAATGAAACCTTATACAGGCACAGCTGAAGGCAGACAGACATTCATACAGAAGCGAGTGCTCACTTCTTATCGACACCTATGTGTGGGGTTCTTCCGGTGGATCGAAATCTGCTATAGAAATTTACTAAAAGAAATATCTGCCAAAGTTTTGCATTCCTCGCTGCGACAAGGCAACGCAATCTTACAGAGTTGAAAAGGGAGACAGAAATCTAACAGTTCTCCCCAAGCCAAGTACAGGGTTATTACAAATAATTGAAGCGATTTCACAGCTCTACAACAACTTTATTATTTGAGATATTTTCACAATGCTTTGCACACACATACAAAAACTCAAAAAGTTTTTTTAGGCATTCACAAATGTTCGATATGTGCCCCCCCTTTAGTGATTCGGCAGACATCAAGCCGATAATCAAGTTGTTCCCACACTCGGCGCAGCATGTCCCCATCAATTAGTTCGACAGCATCGTTGATGCGAGCTCGCAGTTCTGGCACGTTTCTTGGTGGAGGAGGTTTAAACACTGAATCTTTCACATAAACCCACAGAAAGAAATCGCATGGGGTTAAGTCAGGAGAGCGTGGAGGCCATGACATGAATTGTTGATCATGATCTCCACCACGACCGATCCATCGGTTTTCCAATCTCCTGTTTAAGAAATGCCGAACATCATGATGGAAGTGCGGTGGAGCACCATCCTGTTGAAAGATGAAGTCGGCGCTGTCGGTCTCCAGTTGTGGCATGAGCCAGTTTTCCAGCATGTCCGCGGGCTACGCGTGAAAGTTGCACGCACGCGTTCAACCGTTTCATCGCTCACTGCAGACCGACCTGTTGATTTCCCCTTACAGAGGCATCCAGAAGCTTTAAACTGCGCATACCATCGCCGAATGGAGTTAGCAGTTGGTGTATCTTTGTTGAACTTCGTCCTGAAGTGTCGTTGCACTGTTATGACTCACTGACGTGAGTGCATTTCAAGCACGACATACGCTTTCTCGGCTCCTGTCGCCATTTTGTCTCACTGCGCTAACGAGCACTCTGGCGGCAGAAACCTGAAGTGCGGCTTCAGCCGAACAAAACTTTATGAGTTTTTCTACGTATCTGTAGTGTGTCGTGCCCATATGTCAATGAATGGAGCTACAGTGAATTTATGAAATCGCTTCAATCATTTGTAATAGCCCTGTAACAACGCGCCATGCGGTCAGTCTAACTCACCCTTCTTCGACTGGAGCACAGCTGTGGACGTTTCCCGTACCGGCGGCAGACTGCCTCCTGCTTCTTCTCCAGCCTCTTCCACGCTCCGCGTGGCCCGGAAAACCCAAAGATGCCATTTCCGCCACCAACCTAACGCAGGTGGATTTCTCACAAGTAGCGAAAACCTCTTTTCCTGCTTGACCACTACGAGAGTTGGCTATTCTGTACAACTGCTGCTGAATCTGTACAACTATCGCAGACTTTCTGCAGCAGACTACGCCACCGTCTAGCAACGTGACACACAACGACATTCATTCAATCACACCACTATGAGAGTTATGAGAAAAGAGAAACAAGGAAGGAAAGAGAAATACTAGTGAAAATGGGCTACCGGACTAATGAAAGGTGGCTACAGGACCCTTTCAACTTGTTTAGGAGTAATACATACTGAGTGCGAAAGATGATGGTTTAACAAGGACTGGGAGAGATATTCATTTGTGACTGATAAGTATGTTACTACAAACGCTTTAGCAAATGCTCCGTTCTTCTTATGGGTCCGCAACACAGCGAATATACGACTGATATATACAGGAAAATGTGTAAGATATCTATTACTGCGCACTTTGTTTATCTGTGCAGTTTGTGTATCTGCGAAATATGAAGTTTGTGACAACTCTCTTTTCTGAGAAGAACAAAAATCGAAAATGTGAGGAATTTATTGAGAACGACATTGAGGAAATATTATTCAAATTAAAACTTCCTGGCAGATTATATCTGTGAGCCGGACCAGGACTCCAACTCAGGACCTTTGCCTTTCGCGGGCAAGTGCTGTTCTTTTTTTTTTTTTTTTGTTCGTAGCCGACCTCACATGATAACCGCTGAAGTTCGTTGTTGATCCTTTCCCTCTGTTTATCTGTTTATTACAGTAGCCAGCCAGCTCTGACCGAACACGCTGAGCAACTGTGCGGGCACCATTTGATCTACCCAAGCGCGACTAACGCCCCGTCCTCACAGCTTTATTTCCGCCAGTACCTCGTCTCCCACCTTCCAAACTTCTGCAAGTTTCGCAGGAGAGCTTCTGTGAAGTTTGGAAGTTAGAAGACGATGTACTGGCGGAAGTAAAGCAGTGGGGACAGGGCGTGACTCGCGCTTGGGTAGCTCAGATGGTACAGCACTTGCCCATGAAAGGTTAAGGTTCCGACTTCGAGTTTCAGTTCGAGTTTTGGTCTGACAGGAAGTTTCATATCAGCACACACTCCGCTGCAGAGTGAAAATTTCATTCTGATTATTTAAACTGTTAGGAGCAAATATACAGCATTTTAACAAGGTTTCATTCGTTACTGACAGAGGCGTAGTAGTAGTAGTAGAGGGGTTTTGGGGGCGCACGACAGCAAGGTCTTCAGCGCGACAGAGGCGGTAATATATACAAGGCATTGTAGCCTTTCAGTATTACGTGCGCATTACTCTTGTTTTAAACACAGTTCTCAAATATATTTTCGATCAGGATTATTTGATAAATAAAGCTGCATTGGTTTGTTCCGTGACTTATGCTGCCGAAGAGACTGTCCGTTTCATGATGACGATTTGTGGCGTGATTTCGATACAGGCTCGCTAGAAGCATGAAACGAAGAGTAGGTGAAACAGTTTGTTTAGAATGCTACAGAGTGTAGTTAGGCAGTACGATAAAATCGTGGAAACGCTTCTGGAGAGAGGCGTGTCTGAAAAACTTACTTGTCACGGCGGAAGGACTCGCGACATTTTTACGTCCATTCAAAGATGCAATAGGAACACTGGATGGCGAGAAGTATCCTAAAATGCAGTTTGTTTTGTTATGGGTGAACTAACTGAAAATTCATTGTAATACACGACCGGAAGATAGAGTGGTATGTTTAGTTTTCTTGTCTAATACACGCTGCGTATCCAGCGAATTAAAACTGTACTTAATTACAAAACGCCAATTTGAGTGGCACCGGAACTCTGACAATACGGCATAGCTGTCATGTTATCGTCAATTAACCTTAGATACTAAGACCGCTGCCTCCACCTCAGAAGAAAAAGTCAAAATTCGGACATTTCAGATAATAGTAACATTTCTGTATTCGCCCTTCCGATTACTGAAAATTCTGTGTCTGACTGAAATGAGACGTTAAATACTGTTAGTCATATTCGTGCTGAAATATCAGTTCCTGCTTAGCTAGAAAATTATAACGTGGCTATATTTTTGTGGAACTGTAAATATTTATTTATGGTCGTAGAGAGAACATCAGCCGCGCTCAGAAGCCAAAAAAAAGTCTCTGTTTTCGGAGTGGCTAGACAGTGGGCCAAGTACTCAACCTACCGGTGATGTTGACTTTTATTTAACACGAATGGACAGTGGCGACGACAATGTTCCGCTTGAGGAGGTGACAGCGTCACAGTAGCCTCTTTCCTACGAAATCTGCTTTAGCGAGAAGAATGTTTTCTGTTCCAGCCTAAAATCTGACTGGCGAAAGAAATTTCAGTGCGGCATAGAACCTTATATCGGAAGAAGTAGACTTGATCCGAAAGAAGTGAATTCATTCCATTTTCGGTATTGTATTGTATTGTATATTCACCGGGGACCTAGAAACGATGGAGAGGGTCCGTCACCGCCGCAGCCGTAGTGGTCCACAACCCCACGACGACTACCGCAGTCCGCCGCCCCACACCGAACCCAGGGTTATTGTGCGGTTAGGCTCCCGGTGGACACCCCCAGGGAACGTCTCAAACCAGACGAGTGTAGCCCCTATGTTTGCGTAGTTGAGTAATGGTGGTGTACGCGTACTTGGAGAACTTGCTTGCGCAGCAATCGCCGACATAGTGTAACCGAGGCGGAATAAGGACAATCATCCCGCGTTCGCCGAGGCAGATGGAAAACCGACTAAAAACCATTCACAGACTGGCCGGTTCACTGGACCTCGACACAAATCCGCCCAGCAGATTCGTGCCGGGGACCAGGCGCTTCTTCCCGCCTGGAAAGCTGTGCGTTAGACCGCACGGCCGACCGGGCGGGCTTCATTTGCGGTAACTGGGAATAATTTGAGGAGAATTTTATTCCTGTTAGGTATCTAATTTCTTAGGTGGTGAAGTTCACATAAGTAAATTTGAATCGGTTAAGTATATAGTGTCATAAAATACGGCAATGTGATTTTTAATTAGCGTCATTACGAAAGCTGGTGGTTTCATAGAGTCTCTGTGAAACTTCAGCTGGTTTCCAAATTTCCGTTACTGCATAAAGCAATTTATTCTCTCGTATCGATCACAATGATGTCGCTATTGGACAATGCCACCCAGCATTATACGTCTGTAGCGTAACTAAATTGATCTGAGTGAAGTAGCATCCACTGGTGAGAGCATGTCAGGAGCGACGTCAGCTTCCAGATGCGTGGAACAGCTGCTGGAACGGTCGCAGTAGCAGCACAGCAATCGCTGCCCTCCCCACTGCATCTGGTTCGGCCACAGACTGCCCACTTCGGGCATTTGTACTTGTGAAAACGATGCCTGTAGGTGGTGGGCTCGAGCAAAACTCCGTGTTTGCAGATGTCTAATTTGGGACCGCTCTATCGAACAGGCGAGTAAAATTCCGCTTTTGAAATCATTTAGTTCGTAGCACTATTTGTGTGGGGTGACGCCAGCTACACAACTCAACGACTCTTAAGGAAGACGCCCTGTTTACGACGTGCTATGCATCATTCGCTACTGGCCATAAAAATTACTACACCAAGAAGAAATGCAAATGATAAATGGGTATTCATTGGACAGATATATTATACTAGAACTGACATGTGATAACATTTTCACGCAATTTGGATGCATAGATCCTGATAAATCAGTACGCAGAACAACCACCTCTGGCCGTAATAACGGCCTTGATACGCCTGGGTATTGAGTCAAACAGAGCTTGGATGGTGTGTACAGGTACAGCTGCCCATGCAGCTTCAACACGATACCACAGTTCGTCAAGAGTAGTGAGTGGCGTATTGTGACGAGCCAGTTGCTCGGCCACCATTGACCAGACGTTTTCAATTGGTGAGAGATCTGGAGAATGTGCTGGCCAGGCCAAAAGTCGAAATTTTCTGTATCCAGAAAGTTCCTACAGGACCTTCAACATGCGGTCGTGCATTATCCTGCTAAAATGTAGGGTTTCGCAGGGATCGAATGAAGGGTAGAGCCACGGGTCGTAACACATCTGAAATGTAACGTCCACCGTTCAAAGTGCCGTCAATCCGAACAAGGGGTGACCGAGACGTGTAACCAATGGCACCCCATACCATCACGCTGGGTGATACGCCAGTATGGCGATGACGAATACACGCTTCCAATGTGTATTCACCGCGACGTCGCCAAACACGGATGCGACCATCATGATGCTGTAAACAGAACCTGGATTCATCCGAAAAAATGACGTTTTGCCGTTCGTGCACCCAGGTTCGTCGTTGAGTACACCATAGCAGGTGCTCCTGTCAGTGATGCAGCGTCAAGGGTAACGCCAGCCATGGTCTCCAAACTGATAGTCCATGCTGCTGCAAACGTCGTCGAACTGTTCGTGCAGATGGTTGTTGTCTTGCAAACGTCCCCATCTGCTGACAGAGCGATCGAGACGTGGCTGCACGATCAGTTAGAGCCATGCGGGTAAGCTGCCTGTCATCTCGACTGCTAGTGACACGAGGCCGTTGGGATCTAACACGGCGTTCCGTATTACCTTCCTGAACCGACCTATTCGATGTTCTGCTAACAGTCATTGGATCTCGAGCAACGCGAGTAGCTATGTCGCGATACGATAAACCGAAATCGCGATGGGCTACAAACCGACCTTTATCAAAGTCGAAAACGTGATGGTACGCATTTATCCTCCTTACACGAGGCATCACAACAACGTTTCACCAGGCAACGCCGGTCAACTGATGTTTGTGTATGAAAATCGGTTGGAAACTTTCCTCATGTCAGCACGTTGTAGGTGTCGCTACCGGCGCCAACCTTGTGTGAATGCTCTGAAAAGCTAATCATTTGCATATCAGACCATCTTTTTCCTGTCGGTTAAATTTCGCGTCTGTAGCATGTCATCTTCGTGGTGTAGCAATTTTGATGGCCAGTAGTGTATATAGTATTTATTGCCAAATTTTCGCCGGTGTACATTATTTAATGATTTATGAAATGGCAAGAGCATGGTGGTGTACAGCTAGCTACGTACAATCCCATAACTGGACACGAGGAAGTAATGCCACCACTACAAGAACGTATCGGAGTAAACTCCGTCGCTATCTTACGCGAATAACCAGTGAAGTGAAACGGACGTTTAACTGGTCCATGCCAATCAGCGTGGATTTCGAAAACACAGTTGGTGCGAAACTCTACTCTCATTTTTCTCGCATGTCATACTGACAGCCATGGATCAAGGCAGTCAGGGAGATGCAGCATTCCAAAAATCATTTGACTAAGAACCACGTCAATGCATTTCATCAAAAGTACGTTCGTATGGGTTGTCGAGAGAAATTTGCGACGGGACTGAGAATTTTTTGGCAGGGAGGACGCAGCAAGATATCTTGGATGGAGGTTCATCAACAGCAGCAGAAGCGACTTCGGTTGTGGGTCAGGTAAGTCTATAGGGATTCTTCCTGTTCATACTGTATGTTAAACACCCTGCAAACAATATTAATAGTAACTTTAAACTTTTCTCAGACGACGCAGTTATGAATAATGGTGTCAAAGAAGCTGTGCAAATAGTCAGTCAGATCTTGTAAAATTTGTAAATTTGTGGTCAGATCTTATGGGACCAAACTGCTGAGGTCATCGGTCCCTAAGCTTACACACTACTTAATCTAACTTAAACTAACTTACGCTAAGGCCAACAGACCCATGCCCTAGGGGGGACTCGAGTTTCCGACGGAAGAAGCCACACAGACCGTGATAAGGCACCTTAGACGACGCGGCCAGTCGGATCTTGATAAATTTTCAAAGTGGCGGAAAGACTGACAACTTCGTTAAACGTTCAGTAATGTAAAATTCTACACAGCGTAATTTGTTATCCTATGATTACAGTATGAATGAGTGAACTCATACAAATAGCTGGGTGTAACAATCCATAGGGATATGAGGTGGTACGATTACATAGTCTCAGTCACAGATGCAGCAGGGGACAGACTGCGGTTCAATTGTAAGTGGGTCGTCCAATAAATAAGTTTCCCTATTTTCTTTCTCTGTAATACAGACTGTACCTGTAACGTGTGAGTTCGACTGGCATTTTTTGGCAACGCTCACGCCGGTTTACGATGTGTACTGCACTAACTTCCCAGCATGCTGCCAGTTTGTTTGGAGTTACCAATATAAAGTGTGTCTGCTTGTGAGTTGCGCTCTGTCATTCGTTCCTTCGTAGAAAAACAACTATCTGCTGTCGATAGCCATCGGGAGTTAACCTCTGTCTATCCGGAAGGCTGTATGGACATTCAAAAGGGAATGAGATCTGAGTCAATCATTCGATCCCTGAGACACAACATCTAAGCAGGTAGGGGAAGAAACCTGGCTAAAATGTCCCAAATAAGGCAAAGGCCATACATTTGAAAGGAAAAGTTATGCCAACAATCTTTTGGGACTGTCAGGGAATGTTACTCGTTCACTGCTTGTCTAGCAACACCACAATGAGAACCGAGAGGTACTGCAATGTCTTGAGGAATCTGTAAACTCCCATCAAAAGAAAATTTGCAGGACTTTCGTCTCGCAAAGTTGTCTTCCTTCATGATAAAATTCGGTCTCAAGCAGCTCGAATGATCCACGCAGAGCTTGGAAGATTCCACTCGGAAGTGTTCCCACATCCTCCATATGCACCAGAGCTTGCCCCAAATGGTTTTATCATGCTGCCCCAACTCAATGGTAATGGAGGAGATAAGCGCTTCAATACCGATTATGCAGCCAGATCAACAGTGATCAGCTGCTTACAGGATTAAGACCCGACATGGAGCAATACTAGTTTGAATAAACTCGCATTCCCAAAAATGCTTGGAGAAATAATGCCACTTTGCAGAAAAGTAAGAGAAATATTGAATAATGCCAGTAAACATGATAAATTGAGTGTAATGATTTTTATAAAATAGGGGTACTTACGTAGTGGAACTCCCTTGTAGAATATTAGGAAATTTTTGGAAATTTGTGGTAAGGTCTTTTGGACCAAACTGCTGAGGTCATCGGTCCCTAAGCCTACACACTACTTAATCAAAGTGAAACTAACTTACGATAAGGACAACACACACACCCATGCCCGAGGGAGGACTGGAAACTCCGATGGGGAAAGTCGCACGTACGGAGATAAGGCACCTTAGACCGCGCGGCTACCTCCCGCGGCCAGAATACTAGGAAAATGCAAAAAGTCTAAGAAGGCGATTGCATACAAAACACTTGCAGAATATCGCTCCAGTGTGTGTGATTCGTACCAGACAGGACTCACAGAGGATACTGAATGAAAACAAAGAACAGCGACATTAGTGTTCACTAGTTTGTTCGACCAATGGGAGAGTGTAACGAAGATCTTGAAGAAAGTGAAATGTCAGACCCTTGAACACAGACGCAGCCTCTCATGTGAAAGCCTACTCAAAAAGTTTCCAGAACCAGCTGTAAGTGATGAATCCGTACATATTATAAAAATGGATGTACTTATATATGTACGTAAAATGTATGTACATTGCACATCTCCTCCTAAACTACTGACAAAAATTGATAAACGTATCCTTTATTTTTTGGAAAAAATCGTTGTCGCTTAAGAACCACCTGCTTATCAAAATGGTGTGCGTGGGTTTGAAAAAGAAGTGTAGCTCACGACGTGCAGATACCTGTACTTTAGCCATTCAGTATTTTACAATTAGAGCACCAAGTGAATTGCAACAAGCTTTACGCATAAAACCTTTAACAAACTTTTTCCCGCTTACAGCGCCCAAAAGACGGTGACTGGAAAAAGTTTACCGTTGTCTACATTTCCACTGGTCACGTGTTAAAATTACCACATGAAGCATGACTTTTATTTATTACTTCTGTACTACTAACTGTGTTCGAAACACAAATTTCACAACATTTACATATACCCCTGAATGTACTATCAAAATTCTATCATTGTGTCATACATAGTTCACGAGATATGCCGTGCCTCGTGATGACTGGGTGTGCCCTCGCCGGCCGAAGTGGCCGAGCGGTTCTAGGCGCTTCAATCTGGAACCGCGCGACCGCTACAATCGCAGGTGCGAATCCTGGACGAGTGTGATGTCCTTAGGTTAGTTAGGTTTAAGTAGTTCTAAGTTCTAGGGGACTGATAACCATAGATGTTAAGTCCCATAGTGCTCAGAGCCATCTGAACCATAGATGTGCCGTCGTAAGCACTGAGATGAGTGAAAAAGTTCCGCATCCTGCAAGACGTTTAAATTTCTTACTTCGTTGCTACTAGCTCTATTCACAACACATTTTGCAGAAAGTAATCGCATATAGCGCTGGAAGTACCTGAAAAATTGCATGATTGGACAGCAGACAGTTCATAAGATACGACGTCGTAAACATTGAGCTACTTGAAAATGAAAATGTTGGGCAAAATTCGACAGAGATGCGTGTGGAATGTGTGTACAAATACATATAACATATGTTAACTGTTTGTGAAATACCAAGGCTATACGGAAAGTAAAGACGATAGGTCGCGAAATTGAAACCACAGTGAAAATCAGAACTGTTTTATTTGCAACGGTTAGCTACACCTTCCAGCTATTTCTCTAGACAGTCGCAGCTCAGACTTTGGCATCTGTCATAGCGTTGTACCAACTTTTCAATTTCTGCGTTATAGAAGACAGCCGCCAGTGCTTTTAGACAATTTTCTACTCTGGACTGCAGCTCGTTGTATGTGTCAAAATATTGTCTTCATAGCCAACGGTTCTTTTGAGCAGAGATGAACTTCAGGGGTAGCCAATTATGGGCTGTATTGTGGGTGACCAAACACTTCCCATCGAAAACGCTGCAGGAGCGTCTTCATTGCCCCTGCAGAGTGCGGCCGAGAATTGTCGTGTAGAACGAACCGCATGACAGCTATGTTATGTGGATTGCATAGCTGCAGGCGAAATCTTTCGCCAGGCCCTCATTCTGGGCGGGAGACGCTGATTTCTAGTCATCTTCACGTTCTCACTGTGAGCTCAGAACTAAAAAGAGGGACATGATGCGATCGACGGTCTTACTAGCAACAATGACCAACGCATATGTGCAAAGCTTAATCAGATTTTCACTGCATTTCCCATTTCGCGACCGATGGTTCCTTACTTTCCACATAACCCTCATATATTTGACATGTGTGTACTACGGCAAAGCCGCGGGTAAGAAGCTCATCCTGAACCCCTGGAACGAGTTAAAGCACATATGGTATGGATGTTAAGTTACAATCTGGAGAGAAATACTGTGTGAGTAAGAACAACTAGCCTCCTATTGAGGTTTGGATGATAACTTGGAGCGGGAAGGGTGGGGGGGGGGAGGTATAGATGGACAGACAGTGATGGGGAATGAAGTGACCGATGCAGATAGATAGAGGAGCAGATGGACAGAGGAAGGGCGAGGTGGAAATGGACAGAGAGAAGCGAGAGGAGGAGATGAACAGGGGAGGAGGAGGAGATGGACATACAGAGAGGGGAAGAGGAGCTGTAAAAAGGGAGGGAGGAAGAGAAAGAGGTGGAATTAGAGGAGGCAGGAGGAGATGAAAGGGGAAAGGAGAGAGAGGTAAGGAGGAGATGGACTAACAGAAGACTGGAATGAACATACACTCGAACAAAGCCATGTATTTAGTCACTCTAGAAATACTTTAAAGCACCCCTGCATGTCACTCCACAAGGGTTTATGCAGCCAACGTTAGAATAATTACATTTCGCGCAGAGGCATTCAACCTGTCATTCTTCTCGCGATTGATACATGAAAGGAATAGGCGAAATCCATATAACTGGTACAATGGGATGTAGCCTCTGCCGTGCACGTCACAGTGGTTTGCAGAGTATATATGTAGAAGTGGGCCTGTAGGTATCTTGAAGGTGAAAACTTGCCATTTTAACTACAGGTATATGAAGATCATAACACGAGAGCTATTTGGAAAGAGAAGTGCAGTAGGTTGCGAAATGGAAACGACAGTGAAAATTCGATGAAGCTTTGCACATATGTGTGGGGCAGTGTCTGTAGTGTGCCTGTTGATCGCGTCATTTCCGAGTACCTAGTCAGCACGCAAAAATGCCTAGAACTGTAGTGTCTCCCCCCAAGTATGGGTGCCCGCTGAGAGGTTTCAGCTGACTTCATGCAACCCCACATGTCGTACCTGTCATGTATTTATTATTCACAATTCTACGCTGCACATTGCAAGGGCAATGGGGGCGCTCCTGCAGTGTATTAGATGGGAAGGGTTTGATTACCCGCCATACAGCTCGGACTCGGATCCCTCTGATGTTCATCTCTGCTAACAGCAACTGCTGGCTATGAAGACAACATTTTCGCACAGAAAACATTCTGCAACCGAGAGCAGAGAAGTGGCGGAAAGCACAGGCGGCTGCCCTTTACGACGAGGGTATTGGAAAGTTGGTATAAAGCTATGACAGTTGTACAAGTCGGAGCTTGACTATGTAGAGAAATAACTGAGAAGTGTAGCAAACTATTGCAAAAAAAATTTTTTTGTTTTCACTGTGGTTTCATTTTCACGACCGATCACTCCTTACTTTCCGAAGAGCCCTAGTATAGCATCAAAATGGTTCTGAAACACGTAATGTGTTGTGGCAATTCCATATTCCAACAGTCCTTAATAAATGAAGTTACTTTCCAATAGGTATGTGGAATACGCTCAACGACTGTGATATTTCCAAAATGACAGAGAGCAGCAATCAGTCGTCCATTTCCTTTCAGGTTTTATTAAAGCAAATCTAGATTTCGGATGGTAAATAGCAATTATCAAGTCTTGAATGAACTGTGACAGGGACCCGAACAACTAGGGATTGACGTACTAGGGCTTGCATTAAATCTCTTAAATATTGCACTGATAATGGCTAGTTACTTGTCGAACTTTACATTTGCTTTAATAAAGCCTAAAAGGAAAGGAAGGCTGACTTCTGTTCTCCCTCATTTCGAAAGTTTATGATAACTTTCCATAGCTGTTCATATTTAATACACGTAATCTATTTTGTATGTTTAAGCAGTGAAAGAGTTTTTCTTTCAATTATCACGATTTTGATATCAACTGAATGTCATGCGAGCCATCTCCTGTTGGCGGAACAAGAGAGCTCGAGCCGTGAATTAAATAAATAAAGAACAGGAAAAATAATACGTTGTGGCTGATAAACAATCCTCCTGCCGCATAAAATATGACGGGAGCTTCCAGTGTGCTGGCAAATGAAACTAATTATTAAATTTGTGAATTCGATAATTACAATAATTACAAGCATGCGTCAAAAGACTAGCGAAAGAGCAGTGCAGTGAAAGCTGTTACATTTATTCGTTTGGGGCTGTCTCCGCTAATTGGATTTTCCTATATATGACGCAGCACAGCTCTCCCTGGCCTAATGACGTTTTTGAATAAAGTTATTCACATTTTTCTTCAATATGAAGGAATGTGTGTACTGCAGTCGGCTCGTAACTTAAATTGTTCAGTCATTCGCCGTTTACTCAACTGTTCATACAATCCAAACTAATGTCCATTCGTGAACTTAGTTCCTGAACTACTCCAAAATTTCGCGAAAACAGCGCAGAGAATGAAGAACTTTTACTCATTTATTTGTTTATTGTGATTTTTGGCCTGTAAGCCATACAGCCAAAGGGGTCATTTACCAGTTTGTCACCTATGTTATAGTTTGCAAAGACACATTACATTCAATCATTACACAAAAGTGATTTGTATATTTATAGAACAAATACTATGGGAAAGTTTTTATGGAGGGCTTTCAGTGTCATATCATAGCAGTTACGAAAAAGTTTAATGATCCATTGGTATTTCATTAAGCAGTCCGAGTGATGAAGTGCATAAACCTCTTACTAATAAACGAAGCTGTTAGTCAAGGCTGCAATTTGTCACTAGTACTAATCTCTTTCTGAATTTATCATACTGTTCGCTGTTGGAAAGCAGAGATATCTCCTCAGGTTGAGAGAAGTAAACATTAATCTGATTAGCCTCGATTCTCCAAAGATGAGCTGCAGAAATCGGCAGACCCCATAAGCAAAATTATTGAATAATGTAGTTGCAAAATCTCGACGGCAAAAGATAACGTCGGGGAAAAAATTTTAAGTCAGAAATCAGAAATAATGAATAAATATTTCACAGAGTTCCTTCCTTGTAAGGTTTGTTAATTTTGAACTTACGACGACATCCTCCTTAGTCGCCGTCAGGAGATGTACGTCACCGAGCGATGGAACTTTCATATGCTACTACCAGAGACTACTGCGATGTCTTTCAGCTTCAAGTGCATTTTCCATGCCTTACTAATGGTGTAGGAACTGTCTCGGTTAAGGTTGTGGTTACACATACTGAAAGGCAGCAGAGAAATCAGCTGAATCATCCAGAGTCTAACAAAACCAGCATTGGTACCACAGATATCGACATAGTCTCTGACAGTATATAGAAGTTCCATGACCCGTGACCTCTCCATGACATTATTCGGACAAGTGAAATACCTTAACGGTCTGCTGAAATGTTTCCTGTCAACGACTACGGAGAAAGTCGTCGGAAGCTTGAGATTAGTCAATGTTAATGAATGACACGTGCCAGAAAGAGATACACCATTAAACTGGAGCAGTACGGATGGCCCAGGCTGTCAAGGTGATGACGATATTCACGTCTTCAGTGTCGTCCGGTCATTACATTAATTGATACTGGAATTGGCTCTGAATGAAACAAACGGCCAGAAATCTTCAATCTAATATTGTCAAATTGAAAGGGAAATAAATTTTTCCTGTGAAAAGGGTATAAGCGTGAAGATTAGTGTATTTTTCCAGTAAAAGCGGTATGTAAAGTTCTAGTAAACAGTATCTATCGTGACATATTAGCTTTTAAAAATTGTGGAATATCTCTGGATCTGAACCATAATTCGAAATTCTCATACTGTACATTACCTCAATATCCTCACTAATATGTACTGCATTTCCATTTTGGTATCAATCCCATCAGGACGGGATCATTGACGGGATAGTAGACAAGCCTGTATTTCTCTGAATCCTTAACGAGAGTTCCAAACTGGCTGAAGCAATGATCTGTCTACAAATGCAGATAAAACGAACCACTAAGTTATTTCTACTAGTTTGCCTGTATTTTTCACAACTCAACTCTTAGGTTTGATTGATGAATGGGTGAAGTATCTGACACTGAGCTGACAAATAATCTGATTTATTCAGAAACGGTAACACAAACACAGCGAGACAAAATCCATTAGAGCCAAAACAAGAATCAGGTACGGGAAGCATTATGACTAGGACTCCAAAATGAAGTCGCCGTACCGAAATAACAGAGATTCCGAAAGCAGCAGATCTCTAACAACCCAAGTGTCACAGCCAAGGAAGGTTTCGCAGTCGGTTGGGCGATGTGACAAGCCAATACACGATTCGAAATGTCATGGCCGATGCTGCTCCATAAACACTGGTCACGAATCACAGTTGAGGGCACCACTGGACGTGTTGCCAGCGTCTCCCAACACCTTGATAAGGTGGTGGTGTACGTCAGCGACTGTGTGGTCTCCACTGCGACGTCAATCGGGTCCTGAGTTACATTTAGGCCGGAGTATAAGCAACATAAAAATGGTTCAAATGGCTCTGAGCACTATGGGACTGACTTAACTTCTGAGGTCATCAGTTCCCTAGAACTTAGAACTACTTAAACGTAACTAACCTAAGGACATCACACACATGCATGCCAGAGGCAGGATTCGAACCTGCGAACATAGCGGTCGCGCGGTTCCAGACTGTAGTGCCTAGAATCACTCGGCCACCCCGGCCGGCTGTATACAACGTAATTTCAGTTTAGTCTGCATACCCTGAAATATAGTACACTGCTGGAAAAAGGTTATTACGTCAGGAGAGACGACGTTAATTTTGATCCAGTGAAGGAATGTGCCACATGGGAAACAGTAGATGTTCTGATAATGGTTTGAACGTCGTTCGGCAACAGAGGGCGTAGTGACAAAGCTAGCAGAGCACCACCTTTATCTGTCCTCCAATAGGGAATCCTCAAAGTCAGAAGGCTCAGTGAGTCCGAAACGTATGAAGCAAGCAGGCAACCATGCCAAGGAGACACACTCGTGCTCCCTACACCCAACTGAGCGAGTTCTTAAAGGGGTCAAGATGTGCTCTGTCGAGGGGCGGCGTCGTCATTTCGGAGAACTGCAGTTGGTTGTGCTGCAGCAGTTGTGCAAAGATTCTGGTGTCAGTGGTCACGTCAACATTCTCACATCCGCAGCCGACGTTCTGGACGTTGACGCAGCACAGACGCCCGCCAGGATCGTCGTATTGTAAGTGCAGCAGTGACAGGTAGTACAGCTACCACAGCGCAGATAAGAGGGCTGGCGAACCCAGGCATTTCAATACGAACTGTTGCGAACTGATTATTACTAGTGTGACTACGGGCATCAGCTCTAGTTCACCTTCCATTCACGCCATAGAATCGACGTGCACCGTTCAATTAGCACCCTTAGAGGATCACTTGAAAGCTGGAATGGCGCGCCACGGTCATCAGCAGTGAAAGAAGATACTGCGTGCACGCAAGTGGTATTCGTTTGCGCGTACGAAGTACACTTGATGGGCGCTGTCTCTAAGAGTGTATTCATCCAAGACACACTGGCCCCAGCTAGGCCTTATGGTCTGTGCCGCGAAAAGCTACAACTCTCTTTCTCCTTTGGTCTTTCTGGGGGCACGCTAAGCAGCGCTCGGTACGCACAGAATGTTGTTGGCCCCGTTCTTTTCTTTTCTTTCTTTTTTTTGCCATTCTTGTTGTTCCAACAGGATAATGCTCGCTCACACAGTGCCTGTTAAACTCCACGTACTCTACAAGACGTACAACAACTTCCCTGACCAGCAAGGTCTCTGGCCTTATCTCCTATCGAGCACTTGTGGGATATGATGGGAGGAGAAGTGACTCGTGCGACTCGTCAGCTAACAGCTCTTATAGAACTACACGCACAGGTCGAGCAGGTGTGGAATCACGTATCGCACAACAGTATTCGCCATATGTACGATGATCGGCTGGATGCCAGACACAGCGCCTGCAATGTCGCCCGTGGAGGCTACAGCACGAACTAACATGGGTGTCTCAGCATGGGTCGATACCTGGAACTTCAGAACCGCTTGTGGTACTAATCTGTAAATGTTGTCATTTCATGTACTGCATATGCACTGTTGCAACAACGCAGCACATATGCCAGCCAAGATCGTCGTGTTGTAAGGGCAGCAGTGGCAAATCGTACAGCTACCATGGTGCAGACAAGAGGGATTGTGAGCTCAGACACTTCAACACGAACTGTTGCGAACTGTTTGTTAGTAGTGTGACAACAAGCAATACCTCTAGTCCGTCTTCCACTACGTCTAACACTTTAAAGGGGTCTACTTTCTTTTTTTCGACAGTGTAATTCTGAGGCTCTTTGGACAAAGGTTCGAGAAACAGTCATCCGATATGGATATTTATTGGGGAGGGGATTAACATTTCTTTTTACCCTGAGTGATAGCCGTGTCAAGAGGATGCAAACTTGATTGTCAGTGATACAAGAGCCCACGCATGGCTACTGATTTGACTTTGTCTGCCAACATGGAACTGACGGGAGTGAGTGCCTTCCTAATGCACACCAATTATGTTGATACACAGTACATCTACAGCCACATCTACATCTACATCTGCTCTCCGCGAGCTACCTTACGGCGTGTGACTGAGGTACCACTGTGTACCACAACTTTCCGCCTTTTCCGGTCTCGAATAGTCCGCAGGAGGAACGATTGTTGGTAAATCTCCACGCGAACTAAATCTCTAATTTTACTTCCATGGTCCTTCCGTGTAACAGAGATTAAGATAGGTTTTTCTTGGCCTAAGTGTAAGCTAAATATTATTGGTTTGATTTTAATGGTAATGACTGACTGCAGTTAAGCCCAATCAATAATTTTCATGCATAATTGTCCTGTTCCTCTGACTACAAATCATCATGTAAGTACTGACATTATGAAAGTGAAACGTCCCCTTTTTGAAGAATTATACAAGACTGTGCTTAAACTGACACACAATATTTTTAGCGCAACCCAATCTGACTTTCAAAAAATCCCTACAAAAGAATGGCCCAGACTAACATTAACCTATACCTTTCACAAATCACTTACCTCACAAAAATCTTCGTTACTGGGGCTACTGCAATACAGCGAGCGCCACTACTGCCAGCTAAATAAAAAGATTCAAAGTACTGAAGGCACTAACTACTGATAGGCATAGTTAGCAAATGAAAGATTTTAATAGAGAACAAACACTGTATTTACCTTAATAGTCATATTATGTATAGCAGTTCATGACAGTCTTACAAATTTCAAAACTCCGCCATCTCTCTCCCCCCATCCATCACTGTTGGCGGCTCACCTCCAACTGCGCAACGCTACGCGCTGTTCACATCCAGCTGCCCAACACTACAATGGCAGACAACAATGCAAACTAGCCACAGACTGCACACAGCACAGCCAGTGATTTTCATACAGAGCGCTACGTAACGTTGCCAATAAGAAAACGTAAACAGCCTACTTACAAAAGTCATACATTTTGTTAGTGAAATGATCAGAAGGTTCTTGTACAACTTCTGCTGTTAACTATTACAGCTAATAGTTCGACTTAAAACAATTATCTGTTTTGCCTCGATGTAATCAGTGTTTAAGGAACGAAATTTCGCGTCAATAAATTAAGTTCTCAGCGTCTGATTATGAGTATGCCACTATGAAAATATGTCGTGTCTAAGTACATACTAAGGAGTGACTGTCAGTTCATTGGCGTTAAGTAGAGACAGCAAGTTTTACATAGTATTTGAAGGGAGAAACCAATGTTTTGGTCTTAACAAGATGGCGGACAGCATCGCCCACTGGCTTTGGGCAATGGCTGGTCTCAGCATAGGTAGCGCCGTGTCCCTTTATTCTTACCTCCATAACCTGACTGTTCTACTCCTCACCCCTTCATGATATTTATAAGCTGGTTTCTCCTTGGCGATTTGTTTCCATACTAATAGTTGTTAAGAATAAGGGACTTTTATGTTATTAAGTGTTGAATGATATATTGTTCATTCATAAAGTGTTCCTGGGTTGTTCCTCATAATAAAATTTGTGAATTAATGAAATCCGTTTGCCGAAAATAATTCTACCATAACTCGCTTTATTTCCTCCGACAAAAATTATCTGTTCATGAAAAGATTGATAGAAACGCTTGTGACAGGCCATAATAAAGTGCAAGATGATCTTACAGATAATGCAAATCATGTGTTGTCACGTTCGATCAGATCGAGCGTTTTCTTTGCTACTAATTCAAATCAGGGTCGCTTTACTGTTTCAAATCCCCATTGAACGCCAACAACATCCAGAAATGACGTCTTGCAAAGTGAAACACTGAGTATTTTATGCAATACAATGTTGTGTTTTAAAATCCGCTTACTGTTAGTACTTGCCACTTCTGTCAAACTGGATCTACCTGCTATTTGTAATTTTTTGTGTTATAATATGCCGGATGGCGTTTTGGTGAGTGCAGTTGCAGGAAATTCTTCTTATTCTTATTCTTATTCTTATTCATCTCCTTCCTACAGCTGGAATGCACTTAATCAGCTGTCGATCTTCGACTTTAGATATTCTACGGCTCTGCGTTCGATCAGATAGGGGATACGTTAGAGGACACAGAGATGGTAGCAAGTAGCAAAACTTCTTAGTCATCATTGTATTCCTTTGAACATCAGGTGAAAATTTCTATTGTTTATACTATTTATAATTGGTAGCCAAAGATCAAATGCATATAAAAAGTAACTAATGAAATGTACATTCTAGAATATTTTATTCAGTGATAAATACAAGAAGAAATACGCGAACAGAATGGCCTCGGTAGCAAGCAGCATTGATTTTGTGATCTCGCGCGACTGGAATCGAGAGTCGCGCGGCGCAGCAGAACAAAAAAAGCCACAGAAAGCGGAGAGCCCCTCTATCTGTCTCACTTTCAGGCTAATTATTTGCTGTCAAAACACTCTCATTACGCGCCCGGAGCTCCATCCAATTACCGGCTTCATTAAAGGAAGCATTTGGCAGCGTATAATAGCTTAACGTAATCCGTCAATGAGATTTTCCTTGTTTTCTGTGGAAGAAGATTAAATGCCACAAGAGATGGCATATTGTTTTTGAGGGGCCAATTTCCATTGTGCGCTGGTATATAATTCAGTAGGAAGGTTGAGCTGCAGAAATGAAACTTTCACAGAAATATCAGCGCTTTATACGCTACCAATTTACAGAGGGGCCTCACTCGCCAACTGTAAAGTGTCCAGTCGGTGAGCCTATCAGTCAGCAATTTACAGAATATCGATCTGCAACTATGGGGGTTCGTTCTTTTACCCGTCTTGTACACGGGAGTCATCCTAGATTTACTTTGTTCGCTTTGGACACTTTTTATCTTTTTTTAAAATTTCAGTTTACTGGCTTTCAGTTCGTGCACATTCAGCCGCATCAGTAATGGAAAGACGATACGAGGCAATTTTTTTGTTAGTTACGACGACAAGAATGTAAGGACAATACAACACCCAGTACTCAAGCGGAAAAATATCTCCAAGCCGCCCGGGTATCCAACGCACACCCCCGTGGTTAGCAGTCTGTCGCACTGACCACGGAGCTACGGAGGAGACCATTGGGATATTCAGCTTAGTGACAGATTCACGATATATCAAAGCTAATTATAGAGACCTTCTCGACGAGTACCCTCTGTAATATTAAATTGGGATTTTATCCGGACAGGACGACTTGATTGTTGTTGTATATTGATTAGATAGTGTAAGGTTTGAGGTGGGGGCTAGGTAGCTGTGGGCTTATATTACAAAACATAAATATTGCAGTCTCTCGCACTGACCACGGAGCTACGGAGGAGACCATTGGGATATTCAGCTTAGTGACAGATTCACGATATATCAAAGCTAATTATAGAGACCTTCTCGACGAGTATCCTCTGTAATATTAAATTGGGATTTTATCTGGACAGGACGACTTGATTGTAGTTGTATATTGATTAGATGGTGTGAGGTTTGAGGTGGGGGCTAGGTAGCTGTGGGCTTATATTACAAAAACATTTATTAATGACATAAATATTTCTCTACAATCAACACCACAGAACCACTTTGTAGACTAACATCGCGCAGTTTGGATACTCACACACATATAACCTATCGTTTGAAATGTACCCTTACTTATTTAATTTTATTTAATCGTCTGGCTAGGGCTCCCCGACGGGCAGGCCGTTTGCCGGGTGCCGGTCTTCCAATTTCACGCCACTTCGGTGACCTGTAGTCGGTGAGGATGATAGGATGATGATGACGGCGCAACACTCAGTCCCTGGGCGGAGAAAATTCCCCGACCCTGCCGGGAATCGAACCCGTGCCCAGAGGATTGACAATCCGACACGCTGACCATTCAGCTACCGAAATGTACACTGGTCAGTCAGAATACGAGGGTTGTCCAGAAATTAAGTGCCGATCCGTCGCGAAATGGAGACCACTGAGAAAATCCGGTAAAGATTTCCACAGATGTGTTGGGCAGTGTCTCTAGTATGCCCGTCGATCGTGCCACGTCGCTCTTTTCAGTTCTGAGTGAATAGTGAGTACGTAAAGATGCGTAGGGAGTAGCGTCTCCCGCCAGGTATGAAGGCCTGGTTAGAGATTTCGCCTGTGTTATGTAGCCCACATATCACAACTGTCGAGCAGATCCTTCTTCATCCCAGTTCTCGGCCGCACACTGCAGGGGCAACGAAGACGCTCCGGCAGCGTTTCCGATGAGAAGTGATCACCCACGATACAGTCCGTAATTGTCTACCACTGAGTCTCATATCTGCTCACAAGAACCGCTGGTTATGAAGACAAAATTTTTCCACAGTCAGCGAGCTGCAGACCAGTGCAGATAACTGGCCGAAAGCACAGGCGGCTGCTTCCTCTGACGAGGATATTGTAAAGTTGATTCAAGACTACAACAAAACTCGAAGTTGGAGCGGCGACTATGCAGAGACGTAGGTGGAAGGTGTATCTAACTGGTGCAAATAAAAGGTTTTTGGTTTTCAGTGTGGTTCCAAATTCACCACCGATCGGAACTTATTTTCTCGGCAACCCTCGTATTATGACCACCGACCTATTGTCGATATAACCCGGTCCAGGCGACAGAAGCTTCACAGGACGAGGAATGACTGCTCGTCTGACACACCCACTGTGCATGTAGTATCAGATATCGTGCTGGCTGTATGTAGAATGGGGAAGGCGTGCGATCTGTCTGAGTCTGAACGAGGGCACATTGCGATGGTTTGGAGGCTCCGCTCGAGCATTTCGACAACTGCACGACCTGTCTTGGTGGGATGGGTTCCTCTCATTACAGATGTCGAACGTCGTAGGCTTGGCAGACTGATAAAACTGTGGCGGAACTAACATCAGACTTTAATGCTGGGCAGAGTACAAGCGTGTGTGAAACACAGTGCACCGAAGGCTCCAAACGATGGGCCTCCTCATGTTCCAACGTTAACAGTACGACATCGGCTACTACGACTGAAATGGTCACGTGACCATCGCCACTGGACGCTGGCGCAGTGGCAGATGAATCCCCATAGCTTCTTGATCTTGCCGATGGGACGGCGAAAATTCGTCGTATTTCAGGAGAACAGCTCTTTGACTTCTGTAATGCGGGACTGGCGGCGACTCCATTATATTCTGGGGAACATCCACATGAGCATCATGTGGAGCTCCTGTGAAGCTCCATGACACACTAGGAGCATCGCACATTTGTTGTAGATCACGTACACCTCTTCATGACGATCATGTTTCCCTAAGACAATGGCATATTTCAGGAAGATAATGCTTCGTGTCTCAAGGCCAGTACTGTGAGTAGTCGATCGAGGACCACAGTGGGGAGTTCCAATTGATCTACTGGCCTCCCTGCTGAACCCAATCGAGCACATCAGGGAAGTGACTTGACGTGGCGTCAGAGCACATCGTCCTCTCCCCGGAATTTAGGGGAATAAGGTAATTTTCGTGTGCAAATGTGGTACCAACTCCTTCCAGCGAACTACCAAGACGCCACAGCTTCCATTCCACGACTCGTCGCCGCTGTTATCCGTGCCAAAGTGGACATACCGGCTATTAGGCGGGTGGTCATAATGTTCTGGCTTATCACTATATCTGCTCTTCGTCATAATTATCAGAAACAGACAGTAGCCTCCCATTGTATCATGTGCGAAGGAGATTGTAAAATAAGTGCGTTTCTTTCCCCATTCATTTTTATTCAAAACGATAAAAGAAACATTTTGTACGACATATTGTGATATCTTTGCTGTTTTCGTATGTAGTTTCCTTTAAGATTTAAACACTTGTCGTAGCATTCATAAGCTTTCCTATGCCTTCTGCATTCTTATTCGCCTTTAGATTTTTGAACCCAGACACTGTCGTCCCCTTTCAGTTTACTGTCCTTGTAATAATTTTCGCCCAAAAAATCCTTCAACTCGAGAAAAATATTGTAACCATTCGGATCCAAGTGAAGACTATAAGACATATGTCAGAAAACTTCTCACCTAAGCTTTTTAGTTCTGCCGTTGATCAACAATTCGCGCCGTTTGGTTTCAACGACGCGGCGTAGTCGGTGAGGGGCCTGAAAGCTAATTTCTGGATGTATGGTCTCTCCTCTACTTGTGAACGCGATGAATAGGATGCTCTTTCAAGACCATAGGACTGTGGCGACAATACTTTTGCTGCTCAGAATTTGTTTGTCTTTTATAGGTTTTGTTGGGGGCCGTGAACGACGCCTTTCCATTGATTGGCGTTTTCGTTTCTAGACTTTTATCTGAAATCCATACCTCGGCGTCAGTAACATTGTGAGAAGTCGTTGCAGCTGCCGTCTTTTTTTTTTTTTTTTTTGCCTGAAGTCGAGGAACATACCGGGTATACACTTGTTTCTATAGCTCCAACCAACACTAACAAAAAAATGGTTCAAATTGGATCTGTGCACTATGGGACTTAACATCTAAGGTCATCAGTCCCCTAGAACTTAGAACTACTTAAAGCTAACTAACGTAAGCACATCACACACATCCATTCCCGAGGCAGGATTCGAACCTGCGACCGTAGCAGTCGCGCGGTTCTATACTGAAGCGCCTAGAACCGCTCAGCCACCGCGGCCGGCACCACCACATTAGGAATGAAGCTTGATTCGCCACATTTCTTTAATCTACGGTTGTCTGTCTGCATATTTCGATATGACCGACTCTTCTTGCATCCACAAACCGTCCTACAATACGGATCTCATACTTGGAGGGAAATTTAATTTTGCCATGCATTCTAAAATCACGCATATACGACGGGCTTTCAATGAGTAACGCACGACCAATTTCGGTTGGAAAATGCTGAATTTGCTCTGGGACATCATGGAATGTTCCCGCTTCAGCTCATACAGTTTCGTGAAGTTTCGATAAACGGCGGCACTATACGTACTCTTCAGATTGGTGTCTCTCACAGAAGGTCCGTTCCAAGCTGAGAGTGTCACAGATTTTCATAGGCACTTTAGAATGTCTACGGAAACCTGGCAATGAACAAAAGCAGGGAGAGTCGTTGGGTGAAGCACATGCCATCATCGAATCAGTTCCCGCGTGCCGGCCGACTGCAAACTGCTGTGATCCCTGCGCTGCTGGAACGTACGTCCACTCTCATTCGAGGTACACAAACAACTTGCTGCACAAGTGGACGTCTATGTTGGTAGTGCTGACACACTCGTCCTTCAAATCGTGGTACACAAAAGTGAATGCCCGCTCAGTTCCTCGCACCTAACAGAAGATCATTAGTAGCAACGAAGGGCCATCTGTCCGAAGTTGCTTGCTCGTTGCAAGGCTGATCGTGGCAATTTGTTATCGAACCACCTTAAATGCTATGAAACACCATTTGGAACAGCGAAAAGCGGCAGTGAGTTGGATTGTGCCACACGCTCCTCCAAAGAAAGAAGTTCTGAACAGCACGCTCATCCGTAAAGTCCAGGAGGCGGTCTTCTGGGACTCTCTATGGGTTGGTTTTCTCCCTCACTGTGCCACAATTAGCTGTGAATTGTATTGTGCTATTGATGAAACGACTTCAGCGTGTTCGTCGACTGGACAGGACTTCCTCATCCGTCCTACAATACAGATATCGCACCTTCTGACTTCCACCTGTTTGGGCGAAAGAAGGACATACCCTGCGAGGAACGGTACTTTTACGATGGGGAGGATACTGATGGAGCAAGACTTTTGCTCCGACGTCGACTAGTGCTACATTGCGGGCATAGAGACCCTCCTAGTAAGGTGGCGTAATACCATTGCATTGAACGGAGATTATGTTGAGAAACAGAGTGGGGAATAATTTTATGTACTGGAATTCTGAATAAAACCAAAGTGCCTCCACACACAAAAAAGAGATGTTGCATTGTCTGAGTTAAGGAGCATTTCGCTATCATTTAGGTATATGGCAGAAAGAGTCAGCCTTCAGGAATTGTGAAGCGAACCCTGTCGTCCAGGACAATGGAACAACATTCATCTTTATCTCAATTTTTATTATAATACTATTTAATAATTTTATAGGATTATTTCCGGATGCCACAAAGGGCGCAGATTCACCACGAGATGGGGAAACTCACAGGCGTCTGTTGTCTATTGATGACTAGCGCTGCAGTATTTGAGTGAGACAGACGAGAACCTGCATCATAGGGAAACCCAGTAGAAGGCTTTTGTGGCCAAGGAGACGTAGCAGTGTTAAATATGGCGGACCTAAGATCGGCCTTAAAGGAAAACATTTATGAAAACTAGTGCAGGGAATCAAGCCACAGTAATTTTAATCTGCCATCCTCCATAAATTTTCATGGTGATCACAATAAAACTTCTATATTAATCATATCTATAATAGTTCTAGATTTACTGCTAAAGTGAAATTAACAAGTTTTGTAAAAAAGATCTGAATGCTAAAATCTGAACGCTTTGGTCGATCTTAACGATCGATATATCATGTAGAAGCGCATCATTAAAATGACAATCATTGTAAATATCAACTTTGTAACTTTATTTGTTTAAAAGATTTAGTAAATTTAAGTTATTAGTATTTTCAGTTAAGCATCAGATCATCATTTCCTCCACACATAACACATTGAACGATGACAGCATGACACTTTATTGAATCATTAGGTAACAGAATATTTGTTGTAAAGTTTGGTCCGTAATAGTTAATGGTTCAAATGGCTCTGAGCACTATGCGACTCAACTTCTGAGGTCATCAGTCGCCTAGAACTTAGATCTAATTAAACCTAACTAACCTAAGGACATCACACACATCCATGCTCGAGGCAGGATTCGAACCTGCGACCGTAGCGGTCACGCGGTTCCAGACTGAAACTCCTTTAACCGCACGGCCACACCGGCCGGCGTAATAGTTACTTTTATTCTTTAATTATTTATCAGGAAGCACACTGGTGCAAGGCAACTGGCCGTTACATTCAAAATTAAGGCGGAAATTGTATTGGTTTTCTGTAAATAATTTAACGTTTATTATTTAATGGATATTATTGTTACTTTATTTAGAATGTGAAAGGGGTCAAGCTTTGATTGTTTAAATATGTTAAAATGTAAGGTAATGTTGGAATAAGCTGTATCCATTCAGATGGACGTCTTCAGGAAAGGAAACTGCACTATTCAGTTGAGCGAAGATGTTCGGCGCGCGGGAAACGCGGTCGGAGACTGGCGGAGGGCAGTTCTGGTCGAGACACCAAAGGGGACAGTTCGGATGGAGACGCGAAAACGGAGACACCATAGGGGACAGTTCGTATTGAGACGCGAAAGCGGACAGTCGGTCTTTAGGCAGCTAGGAAGTGAAACGACTTAGAAAATTTCTCGTTGTGTGGTATCGCGGGACTTAAGTGTCTGAGCGGTGAGCAGCCGCGCGCCTGGTGTGAACTAACTATTCGTCTGGAGTATCGGACTTGTGTTTCACTATGAGATTGTGAACGATCGAAATGTGTCATATGAATATGCGCTAGAGTGTAACACTAACTCTAAACACGACCACTTTCGCTGTTAGTTTACTTTCTGAATAAAAATTATTCGCCGGCCGGGGTGGCCGAGCGGTTCTAGGCGCTACAGTCTGGACCGCTACGGTCGCAGGTTCGAATCTTGCCTCAGGCATGGATGTGTGTGATGTCCTTAGCTTAGTTCTAGGGGACTGATGACCTCAGAAGTTAAGTCCCGTAGTGCTCAGAGCCATTTGAGCCAAAAATTATTCTAACCAAGTAGCAGCTGTTCCCGATATTATTAGTTCTGTTATTGTATGTAATATTAACTTCGTATTTACAAACTTGCAATCAGCCACACAATTTAACCAAAGGGTCACAAGTGTCTAATTTAGGGCGTGTACTGCGACACGTGCGGTTCAATCCCTAGACGAGTTTGAGCCAAGATATTTCGGTGAAGGGGAACCGCATGTGAGCCCGAACATGTTTGAGATGTTAGATTGCGATTGCTTATTGAACGCACTTCGCATATATTAAATGACCATCCAGTTCGCTCTTAGTTCCACTATTAGGAAAGTCTATGATACGGCAGTTGCGGTAGGGGGTAGGGGCAGGGGGAGGAGAGAGCAATACGTGGCTTGTCAGATCAGAAGCTTCTGTATTCTTAGAATGGCGTTCGTGTTGTAGACCTATTGCAATCCTATCCCAGTGTGCCAGAGATTGTCCGAGGCATTGGTGATAAACTATTCATAAAACTTTGAGAAGAAACGTAACTGTCGCCGACTAGTGAAACTTCTGAGGTCTTCTCCGATTTTGGCGTCGCTTGTCTCTTCGCAGTCTGGTAATGCGTGCCGTTCGCAGATCAGCCGACCCGGTGACGTATATAAGAAGGCGTCCCCCGTGGCGCCTGGGATCAGAGCAGCTCAGGCTAGTCCCATTGGGCGGCAGCCCGGCCACAGTCCGCTTATCCGCGATGCGAGCCGGCGTCCCCCGAACTTCTTGGCCGCAAACAAAACCACTCCTTGGCTGCCATAGCCTCCTCCCTCGCAGGCCGCACAGCACGGAGTGAAAATGTTTTATTCGCGAGGGCCGCGGAGGCGCAGTTGGAGGAAGTTAAAATACACAGGCCGGCCGTATCTCGGAATATAAAGGAGGCGGCGTGCATTATCTCTGGGGCGGCGCCTTTATATTTCACGTTGCAGCGCCGCCTGCCGCTCTCGGCGGACACACAACAGAAGCCTCGGTGGTGAGAGGTCATCTGCAGCTTGCCTTGATCTCATGTTGGCTAACTGATGTCACATCCGATAAACGATGAAATCAGCTCGGTTCACGAGAAGAAAAGTGACGTCTTGTTGAGGCAACGTTTCCACCAGTTTCGTAATCTTCATCTTCAGGAAAAGTTTTTTCAAATGGTTCAATAACTCTGAGCACTATAGGACTTAACTTCTGAGGTCATCAGCCCCTAGAACTTAGAACTACTTAAACCTAACTAACCTAAGGACACCACACACTGAAACGTTCCCTTAGAAAACTTAATGAATTACTGTGCTGATAAACCTCTTACATTGTTTGATTTTCAAACAGCTGAACAGAACTGAACGTACTCAGACATTTCGCTCTTTACCCATTCTGATCTACAACTAATATGACACACAATATTTTTAGCGCAACGCAATCTGACTTTCAATAATCCCTACAAAAGAATGGCCCAGACTAACATTAACCTATACCTTTCACAAATCACTTACCTCACAAAAATCTTCGTTACTCGAACTACTTCAATACAGCGAGCGCCACTACTGCCAGCTAAATAAAAGATTCAAACTACTGAAGGCACTAACTACTGATAGGCAAAGTTAGCAAATGAAAGATTTTGATAGAGAACAAACAATGCATTTACCTTAATAGTGTTCAAAAGTCATAATATATATATCAGTTAATGACATCCAGTCTTACAAATTTACTCTTTCTGAAGGACACACGTCCAGGTCGTCCGCTCTCAAAATTCCGCCATCTCTCTCCCCACATCCACCACTGCTGGCGGCTCACCTCCAACTGCGCAAAGCTACGCGCTGTTAACAGCCAACTCCCCAACACTACAATAGCAAATTCCAACAATGCAAACCAGCCACAGACTGCACACAACACAGTCAGTGATTTTCATATAGAGCGCTACCAACATAAAAACCTAAACAGCCTACTTACAACACATCCATGCATGAAGCAGGAGTCGAACCTGCGACTGTAGCGGTCGCGCGGTTCCAGACTGTAGCGCCTAGAACCACTCGGCCACTCCGCACTCCGGCCGGCTAGAGTGTTTTCATCTCGCCTGAAGGTGAAGAGGGGGAACGTCGTCGAAATGTTGCCACAAGACGACGCCACATTTCGGCTGATAAGCCGAGTCGATTTCATAGATGATATTCGCAGGGAAAACCTGCATTCCCTTACATTTATAATATTCTCGTCGGGTTGGCAGTGGCGTTGTCAGTTATCGCGGAAACAATCGGTTTACAGTCATATCAGTTTTTTCAATGCCAATTTGACCTGAGTGTTAGAACCGCCCGAACTAATCGGTTTCTGAAATAATATTTATTACAATTTTTTTCCTGTAATGTACGTAGAAATAGAGTCAAAGATTGTAATATTTTGACTCTCTCAGTTTCAAGATACATAGAATCAAAATTTAAATTAAAGAGGCAAAAAATATGAAGTTCCATCCACCATTCGCTGCTTTTCTCAAATGCTACAAAAATCACATGTTCGCCTGTTCATTCTAACTTTTTGAAACTCTGCTCAAAAATCATGTTTTAATCAAGGATAGTACCACTAGTGACGTTGAACACGTCTGTTTTTTATGTTAATTTGTCTATTTTCAAGGGTCACAATCAAATACAGGGGTATCATGTAGACACAGGCAACAGGTCAGCTACTTTTTATTTCTGTTGTAAACTACACTGAAGAGAAAAAGAAACTGGTACACTTACTTAATATCGCGTACGGCCCCACGACCACGCAGAAGGGCCGCAACACGACGTGGCACGGGCTCGACTAATGTCTGACGTAATGCTGCAGGACACTGACACCATTAATCCTGCAGGATCCGTAAGAGTACGCGGGGGTGGAGATCTCTTCTGAACAGCACGTTGTAAGGCATCCTAGTTATGATCAATAATGTTCATGTCTGGGGAAGTGATAAATTCACAAAAATGTTTCTTTAGCCACTCTGTAGCAGTCCAAGGCGTGTGGTGTGTCGCATTGTCCTGTTGGAATTGTACAAGTCCGCCGGAGTGGACAATGGACATGAATGGATGCAGGTGATCAAAAAAATGGCTCTGAGCACTATGGGACATCTATGGTCATCAGTCCCCTAGAACTTAGAACTACTTAAACCTAACTAACCTAAGGACAGCACACAACACCCAGCCATCACGAGGCAGAGAAAATCCCTGACCCCGCCGGGAATCGAACCCGGGAACCCGGGCGTGGGAAGCGAGAACGCTACCGCACGACCACGAGATGCGGGCGCAGGTGATCAGACAGAATGCTTACGGATACATACGTGTCACCTGTCAGAGTCGTATCTGGAAGTATCAGGTGCCGCATGTAGCATCTGCACACGCCCCACACCATTACAGAGTCTCTGACAGCTTGAACAGTTCAATGCCGTCAAGCAAACATGTTTCCAATCATCAACAAACAGTCCGTTGCCGGTATTGTTGGGCCCAGGTGGACCGTAAAGCTTTGTGCAGTTATCAAGGGTACACGAGAGGCCTTCGCTTCCTATAGCCCATATCGATGATGTTTGGTTGAATGCTTCGCACGCTGACACTTGCTGGTGGTCCAGCATTGAAAACTGCGGCAATTTGCGGAAGAGCTGCACTTCTGTCACGTTGAACGATTCTCTTCAGTCATCATTGGTTCCTATCTTGCAGAATCTTTTTCCGACCGCAGCGATTACGGAGACTTGATGTTTTACCGGATTTCTGATATTCACGGTACACTCGTGAAATGGTCGTACGGTAAAATCTCCACTTCATCGCTGCCTCGGAGATGCTGTGTCCCATCGCTGGTGCACCTACTATAATACCACATTAAAACTCACTTACATCTTGATAACCTGCCATTGTAGCAGCAGTAACCGATTTAATAATTGCGCCAGACATTTGTTGTCTTATATAGGCGTTGCCGACCGCAGCGCCGTATTCTGCCTGTTTACATATCTCTGTATTTCAAGTTTCTTTGGCGGTTCAGTGTACTATCTGCCAGTGCAATTATAATCGACACTGTTCGAACAGCAACACGCAGGGGCTACTGTGTCTCAACATACGTCATTCTGTGTCCCTCTGGTGGTCAGTACTCCGACGTCGCACGTTTATCAGGTTGTAGTGATCGCGTGTCGCGACGTTGCCAGCATATATGTCATGAACGGCGAGAATCATGTAGCAAGTATAAGTTTCCCCTCATTAGTGGAAGATTCTGTGAAGTCCCAAGAGACAAAACACAACGCACACCAGCACCACACAAATACAGAAACATAAAATTTTAGTTTCTCTCCGGAAAACATTGTTCCAGAAATATCTGAAAATAGTTCCAGTCTCCAGGTTTTTTGGGTTGTTTCCCTTGTGCATTTTTTGTAGGTGCTGCCCCACAGCTGGTAAGCATTTGAAAAATGTCGTGATCACCATGTCGAGTTCCTTATAAAATTCTTTATTTCAAATCAGTTTCGGTCGACAGACTGTCATCAGGTTCTTCAAAGCATATACGGCATCACATTAAGCTCATACAAAACCATTGGTGTCACATAGTAAAACCATGAATTGAAATTACATCTTCAGTGTATAATCTATGCTAGGCACTGCACGCTTTCATGTTACACCAGCAACGCTATGAGGCGGTGACGCCGATTGCTGATGTAACATGCTGATGTTACATGAAAGAGCACAGCTTATATACTGACGACGTAATTAGTATTACGGTGCGACAACAGTGACAAATACATGGTTTTACTATCGGGCGTCAGCGATTTCATACGATGCTGTAAATCGTTTTAAGAACCTCATGATGATCTGTTGACCGAAGGTGACTTCTAAATAAAGAATTTTATCAGAAGTTAGAGGCGGTTAATCATGACATTTTTGAAAGATTTCACTTGGTTATCAGGCAGATACCTCAACTTGAAATTCTCTCCCAACTACTCCTCCCTCTGCTTCATTTCCAGCTTGCATGATATTTGGCTAAAAATAACACCACTCCCTGGTTGGAGAAATGTAAATGAAAAAAGAAGCTTTCTCACTTGAATATGGCATCCAGGCGGACCACTAGAATAATGCATCAAGATGACTGCACGATACGACTGCAGACTCGACAAAAGTGTCTTCGTTGATCCATTATGCATAATGATTTGATTCACGGATCCAGTTCTGTGGCTCCATCCGTGTATAGCGATTTTACGACTATGACGCGTGGGGCCTGAAGATGGCATCAATGTAATGCCGAAACTGGTAGTACGTAAGAAGTTTATAAAATAAATTTCTACAATACATACGACTGTTGGTAAATTATTGCATCAAGAAACGACAAATATATTGTCAGTTAATACACAGGGAAATTTTATGCAGTCTTATGATACCAGGAGGCCCGTAGGAAATTTTCGGACTTCTATAGTTTTAAATAATGACAGTATGTGCAATTAGTATAGTCGTCGGGATATAGCGAGGTTGTGATTAATAATTAACCGAACTTCGTGAAATAACAATCATGAATTTATGCACATAATTTTGAACAAAATTCTTTACAGAGCATTACAATACCTCGATGTAAACGACATTTGACCTAAAAAACTAAACTTCGTGTACTATTTGTTTTTCACTTTCTGTAAGGGGTACAAAAATTGATTTAATTACCCTTTAAAATGCTACATACAACTGTCCGTGACTAAAGACGGCGTCTGGTAAATACAGTCCTGCTCTTCGAAGCGTTTGTCGCAGTGACTAATTCGTAGTGATACGACATGCAATATTAATAATCAACTACCTTCTTTATTAAGTTTATCCGTTGTGTTACAACAGCTTTCCCAGCGTAAGTCAACAGATGATTAACCGCAACTTCATTGAGTTTTGTTCAAATGGTTCAAATGGCTCTGAGCGCTATGGGACTTAACATCTGAGGTCATCAGTCCCCTAGAACTTAGAACTACTTAAACCTAACTAACCTAAGGACATCACACACATCCATGCCCGAGGCAGGATTCGAACCTGCTACCGTAGCAGTCCTGCGGTTCCGGACTGCAGCGCCTAGAACCGCACGGCCACCGTGGCCGGCATTGAGTTTTGTTACAACCATGCGTGCTTCACTGACTATGCCTCATGTAGCTTTCAGGTTTCTTATCAACATGACAGTGTTTTTCTTTAGTATAAGTTCATGTGTCAGGAATCCTGACTGATCTATGAATGAATGTAAAAATTCTACATAATACAAATGCTTGTCAGTCTCCTCGTCGGACTTGACGGAGTCAGAACCGCACTAAATCCTTTAATGCCCCCCCCCCCACCCCCACACACACACAAAGTTATTCACAAGTTCTTAGTACAAGTTTCATTTTTTGGGTAGAATACTGATGTGCTGATAAATTGCTTCATATTTTCGTTGAGTAGAAATACTATCTGTTCTATTTCTTCGCAGTATTTCCGCCGAATCTTGACGGTGTCCGGTGACAGTTCTTGTTGGACGTCAAGTTGTTCTTTGCCTAGTAGTTTGTCGTTTCGGGAAGAATGTTCTTTAGAGAAGTCAAATGATACGACAGGCAAAGATAATGGGCTACCGCAGTGTTAACTGTTATTATCTATGACAATGCTGTATACCAATTATCCAGTTAATAAGCACTATAAAACAGATAAAATGGTATTTGTATTAAGATAATTTGAAAAGGGAGTCTCTTATTCGTGATTAATAAGCTATGGAGCTAGTCATCTATGATGCCCTTTTGCCTATGATAGTTAAAAGTTCCTCTTACGTTAAAATTTTCCACAAATAGTAAGTTTTAGTGCAAAACCGGTATTATTGGCAGAAGCTGGGCTGATTAAAAAACGTTTCTAACGATACCTCACTCATTCTTGTTTGATCAGTATATGTTGAAAAAAAAGGGATGCTGACATGAGAAATAATACAGCGATGAGTCACTACGCTATGTCCAGCTTTTCAAACACAGTACAGCAGCGATTGTGTTTGGCTTGGATGCTACAAGTCCTTGATAGGTTTCCAGAAGTATGTGGCACCATATGCCGACTCAAAGGTCACTAAATCTCTGCAAATTACGGGACGGTGGTTTATGGGCAAGCGGCTGGCGTCCGATATGTGGGTACAGATCAGGGGCATTTGATGGCTAAGAGTTCTATGTGAGTTCACTATTACGACCCTCAAACCACTGCAGCACTATTCTGAGCATCTGTCTCAGAAAGGTATCTGTCTCAGAGAGTTATTTCTGCTTGAACCGCTTCATCACTAACAAAGTGAATTCCTCGTAGGTGGTCTGTAAGTTTTGGAAACAGATGAAAATCGGATGGGGCCAAGTCGGGACTGTGTGGACGACGTTGTGGAAGACGTCATCGCTATCAGATTACACTTCAAACATGAAGGGTTTATGGTGGTCCGCAATAATGTTCGCGTAGTTCACTGGTGTCAGGCTGTCTTCGAGAACTACAATAGCACCCCATTGCATAGTTCTGCCTCGCCCGCCTGCACTTTTGGCGCAGTGCACGTTTCAAGCAGCTATTCGCCTGGATGAGACGTATAAGGACGCAACCGTCGACCGGATCTAACAAGAAATGCGTTCGTGCGACAGGCGACACGTTGTTATTGAGCCACGGTGAAAACTCCGTGACGCTGCGCCCATGGTAGTCACAGCTTTGGATCAACACAGATACACTTAGGAGTCGTGTAATGGGGAGATCCATGTTCAACAATGGCCTATGAACGGTGTGCTCCGAAACACTTGTGCGTGACCAGTGTTGTAGTCTGTCGTTCGATCTGACAGAGATCGCTGCCTGTCCTGGATTACACACTGGAGGACATTCCGACCTCTACGTTTAATGATGATACTTGATCGTCCTATACCACATGGCCTACTCGTTTCTTCGACATCCTCCAACCACTTGCCATAGGTACTTGCGACGGTAGTACGTTAACAAGCCACCACTTTCTCCGTTTCAGAAATTTCCAGCCGCAAGCCCGGAACAATGCCCCCATTGTCAAAACCGCTTATACCAGTGGATTTCCGAGTTTCCGGCCCGCATCTTCGCTACAATTCGCTCTACTGACTGCCCACTCGTCTCTATTCCGCTTACATTCTTTCCTTACTGCTTCACGTGCCCGCAACACCACCAGGAGGCATTCAACCCCGCGGTGGGCAGTGGTCGTAATCTTTTGGCACATCAGTGCATGCATGACGAATACAGCCCTTATGCAACTCCATTTGTGATGGCACAGGTGTCGGGAAAGTGCACAAATATACCAAAGGTCCTACGTTCAAACACCGGCTTATACGTATAGATATGTCCTCTATCTGAATTGGTAAATGTAGCAATAAGTGCTTACTGAAATGAAAAATAAAGCTATACTTGGTCGATGGATGGAATACCGGAGGACCTGATGCGGTACCAGCCAGATTCGATTCAACTTACACTACTGGCCATTAAAATTGCTACACCAAGCAGAAATGCAGATGACAAACGGGTTTTCATTGGACAAATATATCATGCTAGAACTGACATGTAATTACATTTTCACGCAATTTCGGTGCATAGATCCTGAGAAATCAGTACCCAGAACAACCACCTCTAGAGTATTAACGGCATTGATACGCCTGGGCATTGAGTCAGAGCTTCGATGGCGTGTACAGGTACAGCTGCCCGTGCAGCTTCAACACGATACCACAGTTCATCAAGAGTAGTGACTGCGTATTGTGACGAGCGAGTTGCTCGGCCACCATTGACCAGACGTTTTCAATTGGTGAGAGATCTGGAGAATGTGCTGGCCAGGGCAGCAGTCCAACATTTTCTGTATCCAGAAAGGCCCGTACAGAACCTGCAACATGCGGTCGTGCATTATCCTGCTGAAATGTATGGTTTCGCAGGGATCGAATGAAGGGTAGAGCCACGGGTCGTAACACATCTGAAATGTAACATCCACTGTTCAAAGTGGCGTCAATGCGAACAAGAGGTGACCGAGACGTGTAACCAATGGCACCCCATACTATCACGACCGGTGATACGCCAGTATGGCGACGACGGATATACGCTTCCAATGTGCATTCACCGCGATGTCGCCAAACACGGGTGTGACCATCATGATGCAGTAAACAGAACGTGGAATCATCAGAAAAAATGACGTTTTGCCATTAGTGCACGCAGGTTCATCGTTGAGTACACCATCGCAGGCGCTCCCGTCTGTGATAGAGCGTCAAAGGTAACCGCAGCCGTGGTCTCCGAGCTGATAGTCGATGCTGCTGCAAACGTCGTCGAACTGTTCGTGCAGATGGTTGTTGTCTTGCAAACGTCCCCATCTGTTGACTCAGGGATCGAGACGTGGCTGCATGATCCGTTACAGCCATGCGGATAAGATGCCTGTCATCTCGACGGCTAGTGATACGAGGCCCTTGGGATCCAGCACGGCAGTCTGTATTACGCTCCTGAACCCACCGAATCCATATTCTGCTAACAGTCAGTGGATCTCGACCAAAGCGAGCAGCAGTGTCGCGATAAGATAAACTGCTATCGCGATAGGCTACAATCCGACCTTTATCAAAGTCGTAAACGGGATGGTACGCATTTCTCCTTCTTACACGAGGCATCACAACAACGTTTCACCAAGCAACGCCGCTCAACTTCTGTTTGTGTATGAGAAATCGGTTGGAAACTCTCCTCATGTCAGCGTGATGTAGGTGTCGCCACCGGCGCCAACCTTGTGTGGATGCTCTGAAAAGCTGATCAATTGCATATCACAACATCTTCTTCCTGTAGGTTAAATTTCCCGCCTGTAGCACGTCATTTTCGTGTCGTACCAATTTTAATGACCAGTAGTGTAGATTCACAGATCATCGGGACTATTACTTACCAGTCCATCAACGCAGGAATTCGTCGACAGATTCTTAAAGCAGATCGTTTTCTCTTGTCGATAATTTCCAGAGGTCCCACCGGTATCTCTATCCCTATTCATCACAACCTTGGATTTTTTCTTCCACACGTCAGGTTAAGTGCTGATGAAGCTCCATCTGCTTATCTGTATCCGTTACTCACTTCCCGCCCAAATCGACATCTAGTTTCCTAGTTATATTACTGGTGAGTAACATGACATTATTTATTGCGCGAGCAAAAACACACACACACACACATACACATACCTTTTAATAAATACGAGGTAGTGCTAAAAGTAACGTCTCCAAAGTGTTTTTGTGAAAAGTCCTGAAGCTTTCTAAATATAACAAACATAATCAACATTACACATCTTTATTCTTCATGTCTACTTGTTTACTTCTCAACATAGTCACCCTGGCGACGAACACATTTTTCACAAAGAGAGGCCGGTTGGTAGTTACCGTCACGGTGCGGAGTGTGAATTTGTTAACGGAGCCAAAACATCATTTCTGCTTGCACTGCTTCATCACTAACAAAGTGAATTCCTCGTAGGTGTTCTGTAAGTTCTGAAAAGAGATGAAAATCGGATGGGGCCAAGTCGGGTCTATGTGGACGATGATCGACGACAGCCGAGCTAAGCCGTCGGATTGTTGCAGATGTCGCAGATCTCGTGTGTGGCCTGGCATTGACATGGTGAAGGTGAGCGTTATCGATGTGTGGACGAACCCTTCGAATTCTGAACTCGACTACAGCACACTGTTCATCACGCATCGATATAGTTACATTACGTACTGCCATCTTTCATTTCACGATTCGGAGCCCTTCAGACGCAGAAGGCTGCAAATATGTAGACACGAACAATAATGATGTGGAATGTTTACAACGTTTCTTTTATTTACAAAGTTTCAAGACTTTTCACAAAAACTAGTTTGGAGGCATTGCTTTTCAGCACCGCCCCATAGGATTACTTTTCGATATATACAGAAAGTACAGATAATTGACGACCGAAAATCCTGTTCCATATTGTGTTTGCGAAAGCGGTTTGTTTGTAGGTACACCGTTTGCAAATAGAATGTGGTTGGGGCAGGGAGCTACACATGGATTTCCGAATAGACAGACACACAGGGGTGTGTGCGACAATACTCAGGATATTCACAGAGGAATAATTATGCACATTCGTCAGATAAGGTTTAAGTAGCTCTGTTGCCCGGATGAAGTAGGTGTTTTCAGTATTATGACTCTCTTCCGCTTGAATCACTACTGAAATGTCTCCTAATTTTGTGACCAACATATTTAGCTTAGACGAAGTTGCTCTATGTCACCTCCATGATGTGGTAATATTATGTCTAAAATAGTTAATTGTATGGAAACGGAGGCTGCAACACTCTAGGGGGATACTAATTTAGTATTCCACCCTAAATGCTACCCCTTTACCAGGATTTAAAGTTGTCGTGATCACGTATGCTAATGGAAAGCGATCGGACTGCAATTCATCTCCCGAGGGATTAAATTTCGAAAGGATATAAATTTATCCCAGCGGGAATCGAACCAACTGTATTGTAATTGAGAAGTAAAAGCTGTGGTCATGCAAATGAATAAAGTCACCATCCTAATGAGACAAAAGTAATTTCATGTAAATGAATAGCAAACATGGTAACTAACTGCTGAATTAAACTTCAATTAGCAATGTGTGTAGTAATCGGACCCAAAAAACATCAACAAATATCAGCAAGGTATTCAGCCATGAACTATGCTGCTATTTGTTTTGGCACGGCGGTAACGAACTACATATTTCATCCTATCATACACTACTAGCTTTAGTATGTAAAGAGTAATACTAATAACACTGTACTACTGAACAGGGCATAATTTGGGTATGAGAGTACTCTAAAACGTCGCTATCGATAACCAGTAATTTTGATTTCGTTACCAAACTTATTTTAGCTAAAACGAACGCCAGTTAAATCCTCTGGCATCTTGTGAACCACAGCTCTTAACAGTCTCTGAATCTGTTACCACTTGGGAGAATTATAGAAGTCATAAATTTAAGAACGCAAATCTTTCGAGAATGTTTAACGAGTCATACACGAACTTTCACTGTAGTTGTGCCAACAAACAACACACTGATTAAACAGGACTGGGCCGTGAAACTGTTTCGTCTAAATGACTTAAACCATACTTGAAAGTTAACTCTTTTTCTAGAGAGTTTAACTAAAGATTCTTTTACTAAGAGCTGAACTTAACGATCTTTAACAACCACGTGGAGCAGTTCACATAAAAGACTGCTTGCTAAGCCAGAAATTATTGCTCCACAAAAATGAACACTTCTTTCCATTCATATAATTTCTCAATTCGTTATATTACGTTTGTTTCAGAACTCTGAATACTCTCGTAACAGGAGTGTCTGGGGATAAATAAAGATTTGTGACACGAAGTTAATGTAAGCACTATAATTTGAACACTTCAATAAATTCTTGTTCATGCAAGTGGGTACAAAACGTGTTTTACATCAACTGCTGAAATCTTACTCAGTGTTCTTAAGCTGCTGAGTGAAACTGAATGCAAGTGTCAGTTTGCTATTCTTTGTCATTTCAACACTGACCAACAGAATTTGCCCTGACAAACAGAACTCAGACTTTTCCTATTCATAAATTACCCACAATATTCAACGGTAACGCGATCTGACGGCTTAAAAATCATAACTTCAAATAATTAATACAAAAGAATGGCCCCGAATACGAAGAAATCGTAACAATAACCTATACATTACATAAGTCACTTACCTCACAAAAATCTTCATTAGCCGAACTACTGCTGTATAGCAAGCGCCAGTACAGCCAGTCAAATAAAAGATTCTAACTACTGTAAGCTCTAACTACACTACTGGCCATTAAAATTGCTACACCACGAAGATGTGCAACAGACGCGAAATTTGACCAACAGGAAGAAGATGCTGTGATATGCAAATGATTAGCTTTTCAGAGCATTCACACAAAGTTGGCGCCGGTGGCGACACATACAACGTGCTGACATGAGGAACGTTTCCAACCGATTTTTCATACACAAACAGCAGTTGACCGGCGTTGCCTGATGAAACGTTGTTGTGATGCCTCGTGTAAGGACTTTGATAAAGGTCGGTTGTAGCCTATCGCGATTGCGGATTATCGTATCGAGACGTTGCTGCTCGCGTTGGTCGAGATCCAATGACCGTTAGCAGAATATGGAATCGATGGGCTCAGGAGGGTAATACGGAACGCCGTGCTGGATCCCAACTGCCTCGTGTCACTAGCAGTCAAGATGACAGGCATCTTATCCGCATGTCTTAACGGATCGTGCAGCCACGTTTCGATCCCTGAGTCAACAGATGGGGTCGTTTGCAAGACAACAACCATCTGCACGAACAGTTCGACGACGTTTGCAGCATCATGGACTATCAGCTTGGAGACGATGGCTGCGGTTACCCATGACTCTGCATCACAGACAGGAGCGCCTGCAATGGTGTACTCAACGACGAACCTGAGTGCACGAATGGCAAAACGTCTTTTTTTCTGATGAATCCAGGTTCTGTTTACAGCATCATGGTGGTCACACCCGTGTTTGGCGACATCGCGGTGAATGCACTCTGTAAGCGAATATTCGTCATAGCCATAATGGCATATCACCTGGCGTGATAGTATGGGGTGCCAGTGGTTACACGTCTCGGTCACCTCTTGTTCGCATTGACGGCACTTTGAACGGTGGTCGTTACATTTCAGATGTGTTACGACCCGTGGCTCTACCCTTCACTCGATCCCTGCGAAACCCTACATTTCAGCAGGATAATGCACGACCGATGTTGCAGGTCCTGTACGGGCCTTTCTTGATACAGAAAATGTTAGACTGCTGCCCTGGCCAGCACATTCTCCAGATCTTTCACCAACTGAAAATGTCTGGTCAATGGTAGCCGAGCAACTGGCTCGTCACGATACGCCAGTTACTATTCTTGATGAACTGTGGTATCGTGTTGAAGCTGCATGGGCAGCTATACCTGTACACGCCATCCAAACTCTGGCTGACTCAATGCCCAGGCGTATCAAGGCCGCTATTACGGCCAGAGGTGGTTGTTCCGGGTACTGATTTCGCAGGATCTATGCACCCAAGCCGGCCGAAGTGGCCGCGCGGTTCTGGCGCTGCAGTCTGGAACCGCGAGACCGCTACGGTCGCAGGTTCGAATCCTGCCTCGGGCATGGATGTGTGTGACGTCCTTAGGTTAGTTAGGTTTAACTAGTTCTAAGTTCTAGGGGACTAATGACCTCAGCAGTTGAGTCCCATAGTGCTCAGAGCCATTTGAACCATTTATGCACCCAAATAGCGTGAAAATGTAATCACATGTCAGTTCTACTATATTTGTCCAATGAATACCCATTTATCATCTGCATTTCTTCTTGGTGTAGCAATTTTAATGGCCAGTAGTGTACTAATAGGGATATCGTTAGCAAAGGAAAGATCTTGTTGTAAAGGAAACAATGCATTTTTACCTTAGTAGTGTGACAACGAGTTAAAAAATAATATAATCGTGCATGACATCCAGCTCCAAAAACTATATAATCATGAATAATATTCTGTCTCCAAGTTGGTCACGTCCAGATCATCCGCTTTTGCTAACACTTCAAACCTCTAATCTCTACCAATGCCAACTACTCATTTCCAACCTCCATCACTGCTCGCTGTTCACCTCCAAGTGCCATCACTGCTGACTGTTAACTGGCAACTGCTAGTGCGACCAGCCAAAGAGTCTCTTACATAGCGCGCTCAGCGCTGTCAGAGTTATTAATGCAGAGCGCTACATGGCGCTGCCAAAATACAAACACATAAACAGCCTGCTTACAAACGGAACATTACTTTGCCTGCAGGTGGATGTAGTGGTCATCTTCTGTAGGTAAAACTGTGTCACATGACGCAGCCATGGCTCTTTATGGACTGCCCTCTGAATATACTCTAAGCCAAACAAGCGAAGCTCCACGAAATAATTATACGAATGGGATGGAAATAAGTAGATGTGATGTACATGTACAAATGATTACAGTTTCAGAAAGAATGGATGTTTCATTCAAGTGAAAGCGCTTCACAAACTGAGGAGGTCAACAACGGGTTGGTCCATCTCTGGCCTGTACGTAAGCAGTAATTCGGCTTGGCATTGATAGAGAGAGTCCTGACGGGTAATGTGCCAAATTCCGTCCAACAATTAGTTCGTCAAAATACCGGACCGGTTGGAGGGCCCTGCCCATAATGTTCCAACCGTTCTCAATTGGGGACACATCAGGCGGCCATGTTGACCAAGGTACGGTTGGGAACGCACGAAGAAACTTTCGCCGCGCGCGGGTGGGCATTATCTTGCTGAAATGAAGGCCCAAAATCGCTTGCCATCAAAAGCAACAAAACGAGGCGTGGACCATCGTCGACGTACCGCAGTACTGTAAGAATGCCATGGATGACAATCAAAGGGGTTCCCGCCATGAAACGAAACGGCACCGCAGACCACCAGTCCTGGATGTCGGGCCTTATGGCCGGCGACAGTCCAGTTGGTATCCCAGCTTTGTCTGGGGCGTCTCGTGACACTCTTCTCTGGTCATCGAGACTCAGTTCGAAGCGGGACTCATCAGTGAAGATAATTCTGCTCCAGTAAATGGGATTCCAGTCCGAGGACGTGCCTGGAGACGTCCCGGACAGTGGTCGGATACCAGCCAGATTGTAGGCAGGTAGCCGTGCTGTCCGACTATCAGGAGTGATGGTCTGGGGTGCCGTTTCACTTCATGGCGATACCAATTTGATTGTCATCCGTGCCATTTTTCATCACAGTCTGACGTCGACGATAGCCTACGACCTGTTTTGTTAACCTTAATGGCTTGTCATCCTGAGCTAACATTTCAGCAAGATAATTCCCGCCCGCACACGGCTAGGGTTCATAATGCTTGTCTTCGTGCTAGCCAAACCCTATCTTGGCCAGCGAGGATTTCTCCCATACTGAGAACTTTTGGAGTATTACGGACGGGGCGCTCCGGCCGGCTCGGGATATTGACGATCTGAAGCGCCAATTGGAGAGAATGTGGCATTGTATCCTTAAAGAGGACAGGCAACAACTCTGCCAGTCAATGCCAAGCCGAGTAACTACTTCCTTAAGCGACAAAGGTGGATAAACTCGTTATTCACTTGCTCAGTTTGTGAAGCTATATCTCTTGAATAAAACACCCAATTCTCCGTAAACTGCAATCATGTCTTCTTTTTTTCCGGTGTGCATCACACCTACCGATTTCCGTCCCATCAGAATAAGTCCTACATGGTGCGTCGGTACTTTTTTTCTGTCTTGGAGTGTATTTGTTCGAAATTTCATATGTCAGAGCCCTTCAACAAATTTAATTATTTTTTTAAAGATGGCTGCGTTTTTAAGTGACCGTTTATAAATTAAAATTGAAACAAATGAGCCATCGGTCACAATTTTTAGTCTATTAACCAGGTTTCGACACTTCTAAGAGTGCCTTCTCAGAATTTAAACTTTAAAGTGGCCTATAACATAATTACAAATTTGTGGGAAAAGAAATTTTTTATATAAAAGTGTAAGTACTGACTAACAATACAAGGCAGAGGCAGTACTTAAATGTCACGTATAAAATAAATAACCGGCCAAAAGGGCTTCAGTTGCAATAAAAAAAAAAGAATGCATGAAGGCGAGCCACTATGGGCTGCTCATACCTGTACAGCCACAGGTTGCAACGGACTGTCTTGTATTGTCATTCAGTACTTACACTTTCACATAAAAAATTTCCATTCCCATAAATTTGTAATTATGTTATAGATCACTTTAAACGTTTAAATTCTGATGAAGGCACTCTCAGTGGTGTTGAAACCTGGTTAATAAAACTAAAAATTGTGTCCGAGGGCTCATTTGTTTCAATTTTAAATTTCATTTTGCCATAACTAGTAACAGTTCATATTGGAGACATATTTAATCCACTTTTCCAGAAATCCTTACGCGGCCTCACTGGCTACCCGCAGACTATCTTTAACACAGATATCTCACGCCACTTCCTGCTTATCAATCTTTTACATTCTCACCTAAACCTGTCCATTGGGGATGGACTATGCTACTGTTTATCTATTTCATACAGTTCTACATTCCCAAGTTATGAACCATTTACATATGTTACAATTTAGTACATACAAAACATAAGATAACTTAGCTGAAGAAAAGAGATTTACAAAAATATTTCTGTTATTGAAATTACAACATAAGCAAATCTATTTACATGCATCTCAAGTTAAAGAAGTTAAAGGGTACAGATGTTACAGTAGCAGTAATCACATATGTGGTACACGGCTTTCTCGGTGAATTTAATTGATGAAATTTGCTTAGGTAACAATTGAGTCGTTGCGTCAACTGTCGCAACTTTTAGACGAGTTTCCAATTGGTCATCGCTGGCGAACTATCGACGTCATGTCCAGTTTCTCCTTTAAAGCCTCTGGATCACAGACTGCTCAGCCGAGGACCCAACTGGTGATCTAATCGTGTACCTCTGGATGAGTTGTCAGAGCTTGTGGGAGAGGGAGGGTGGGCTTGGCAAGGTGGCGTGGCTCCCAGAAATCTGATGCTATCTTCTAATAATTTCCGGGTATGCAGCCGGATCCCGTCGACATTCTGCCACGATATTTCGGCCCAGAGACGTCCGGCCATCATCAGGTGAGTACACAACTACTGAAGAGCCCAGGTGCAGTCGCGGTATTTATGCCGAATATCGCGCATGCGAAATGTACTGGCATCCTACAGCACATGCGTCAGGTGTTGACATGCGCAGCATAGCCGAGTTGTACGTGCTGCCCTCGGTGGTGAAAATAAAGGTTCATCTAGTCATTGAGTATCGAATGACAGTGTCGATTCCGCTGTGATTGTATAATTTTAATAACAGGATTCCAATTTTTATCCAGCTGAAAGCCGTTATCACGATTTATAAGATTATTGGCAAGACTGATTCCTTGATTACGGAATCCCAAAAACCGGAAACCGGGGCTAAAACTTTTGTTCCATTGTATTCCATTGAATGTCCCAATGAAATACAGTGCTCTGCTACTGCCGATTTTGACGGCTGCCGCAGACGGGTGTATCTTTCATGTTCTATACATCGTTCATGGACAGTTCTTGTCGTCTGGCCAATATATGCAGAGCCACATTCACAGGGAATTTTGTAGACGCCTGCTTTCTTCAGTTGTAAATCGTCTTTAACGGATCCAACCAGGGGCCGGTTCTTTGCTGGTGGACGGAAGATAACTTTGATTTTATTTTTCTTCAGTAATCGGCCTATTTTCGAAGACACATTCCCGGCGTATGGAAGGAACGCAGTTGATTTAAAGTCGCCATCTGCGTCCTTACTGCGTTGCTTCTTGTTATGATAGTTGCGCATGGCTTCCTTATTTGGCGAGGAGTGTAGCCATTCTCTTTGAAAACCTTCTCCAAATATCGTGGCAGAATGTCGACGGGATCCGGCTGCATACCCGGAAATTATTAGAAGAAGAAATACGCCGGGAAAATTTCAGAAGTCACATCTGATGCTATCTGTCTGCTCTGCCCACCGTCTCCGCGGATTTCATACTACAGCATTCCTGACATATTTTACTAACGTCTTATTCCATGCAGAGCTCGTTTGGAACCCGCTGTCCCGGCTGGCAAGCACGTCATGTAGTCGTATTTCCACTGCCTCTTCAAAGACCGAATCTCAGAAAGTGTCAGCGTGAACAACTTCGCTTTTTCGAAAACAAATATGTGTCCTTCATCGATGCTGTGGTCTGTCACTGCAGACTTGTGAGTGTTGACGACGCAAACAGCGCTGTGAGATGCATCGTCCCATCTGGCAGATGTACTGCATGTTACACCCAGCTGATAACTAGAAAATATTTCGTCAAAGGTAGATTTCTGTTCTTCCGACTTGTCATTTGTGAGCTACAGGTAAGTCGGTACTCTTGAGTAAATATTGATTTGTATGAAAATATTATTAGCCAAAATATTATGATTCTACAGGTCCTCGCCATGGTTTCGGAGATGCGTGGCAGCAATTATGTACGCACAAGGCTCGTAATTCACGCAAACTACAGGCCGATGGTTACTCTGCGCGAATCTGGCGCCAAATATCATCTCACATGCGTCGCATCGGATTTCGACCAAGCGAACTTGGTGGCCAAAGCATCAACGTCAGTTCACGATAATGCTCTTCAAACCAATGTAGCTCGATTCTCCTATTGCGATATGGACAGTTGTCCTATCGGAGGATGGCTTTGATGTAGGGGAGTACGTCAAGATTCGTCATGGTGGCTTTAATTACCAGTACAGAACCCACAGAAGCACAGGTGGTCGTCTTCTATACCATAATTCTGCCCTTCTTGTCTCCGTCCGTGACTTGGTGCTTTTCCTAGCAGCAGTACTCCTGGAAGACGGCGGATCCGAACTCAACCAGCGAGCAGGTTGTAACAAGATATGTGTTTCTGCCGAGCAGGAAACACGTTTTCATTGATCCACGGTCCAATTTTGATAATATCGCGTTAAATGCAATAGTAAATAATGATGATGTTGGGTCAACATGGGAACATTTGGCTGTGGCTCTGCTACTGAGCCCTATGTGGAACAATGTTCGCTGAAAGGTGTGCTGCTACACCCTTGTGCGGGTAACAGCTATGTAGGTCGTCAGATCTGCCCATGTTCGCCTCACATCTTCCTCATCGCAAAGCACACCATACATGGCACCCGCCTTGGCTTCTGCACAATCTGAAACGACCAATTACTGTCATTTTATTGTAACAAATCACACCTAAAAGGAAGCAGTTTCGAAAGATCTTAATTTTCGACGTTCTTAAACAGAGTATATACAAAGTATGCCATAGGTAGAATAAAGAAAACAGGATACGGACTGTCTTTCATAAAATACGGAGCTTCTAAAGTTCTGCTTGTGACGTAACACCGACACCACGTTTGACAGCCCACGTTCCTCCCCAAGAGGCAAAAATCTGAAGCGTCAGATTCTTAACTTCACGTTTCTCTGTGTGGTGGAACGTGAAATTCCAAGCTGTGACGTCAAAAACTCCTCGTACACGTATCATTATCACGTCCCGTGAGAGGACGGCTTTACTCACAGTGAAAGCCTCCGACTGCCACGTTCTGTTACGATGCAAGGACGTCCTAACCCCTGTCCCATTCTTGCGGTTTCACCGTCCTTTAACCACGTTACTGACATTGTCAGGGCATTAGCACAGGAATAGCCAATCAGAATCACTGTTTCAGAGATTTTAGTTTCCAAGCGCTGGCTCGCCAGAGTCTGCCCTAAGTCGCTGGGTTTGCCTATCTGCAGCCCACATCGTCACTAAAATGATTGCCTATTGTACTCTGCTCCGCTTGTATGGGGTGATACCGTCGTTTGATTTCCAGTGCAGATCTAAGACTCACACTTTATATTACCGCACTCAAGCGCACATTTCGGTGGAATTAATTATCCTGTGTCGAGCACACACGCGAGATACAAGACTTATTGGCACCAGAGATACTTCAGTCTACTCTGGCTACTTCCTATACTCCGAAGGATGCGCCGCGCCAAGCTGCCGAGGCTCTGACGATCGAGTATAACTGCTAATGTCGAGTGCAGAGGAAATTCTGCCACAATACTCAACACCCATTTAATGAGAGAGCTTTTAGTGGTAAGTCCCATCTCTCTTCTTATATGCTCTGGATTCGTAAACAAATGGTTCAAATGGCTCTGAGATCTACGGGACTTAACATCTGAGGCCATCAGTCCCCTAGAACTTAGAACTACTTGAACCTAACTAATCTAAGGACATCACACACATTCATGCCCGAGGCAGGATTCGAACCTACGACCGTAGCGGTCGCGTGGTTCGAGATGAAGGGCCCAGAACCGCTCGGCTACACCGGCCGGCGATTCGTAAACACTCAGTCCCATTTCCCAAATTTGCCTCAGAAAGCAGGACGGATTTTCTATGACGACTCCAGCTATAGACAGGAATAGACAAGAACAAAAGAAATGGATATCTAGAAAAGTAAGGTTAGCTACTAGAAATGCAAGAAGAATTGCTTACAAAGGAGAACAAATTGCGATGATGTTCTGCAGAACCACAGGTAGATTTTACGGCTGTTCCAGAAACAATGTGAAAGACAATAAGTATTATGCAAAATGTATATTATTCTATAGTGGAGTACAGCAGAAAGAAAGAGCATGTAAAGATGTGCAATATGCATAAACGGCAAATGGGAAGAATATATCAAGAATAATGCATATATAAACGAAAAGTTTATTACAGAAACGATAAATATAGAAAGAGAGAACCAAGCTTTGATTGCAGTTTATACACCATGGTACGGTTAGATTGAAGAATCAGTTACCATGTACGACACTCTTCAAAAAATTACGACTCAATATAATCAAGAACATCAAGTTATTCTAAGTGCAAGGGTTGGAAATAGTACAGTACATAATGTTGGTAGAATGACCGAGAACGCGACTTGTAATCAAAAGAGACGATTACTTAAAGATTTTTCTACTTTTTAGGATTTAGAAGTAACTAATGCCTTTTTAAAGTAAAAGATATCACAAGTGTACTTGAAATGGTAGAGGATACAGTCAGTTACAGATTATGTAGTACTGAATGGATGAACATATGGCGAAGTAAAAGAAATACAAGAGTATAGAGAAATTTCTATATCGGGACTGATCACTATCTAGTAATACGTGAAACTGATATTTCTGCCAAGTGCTAGCTGAAGAAACCTTTACCACAAGGAAACTAGAAGAGTTCTTCTTATTCAAAAGTGCCTGTATCAAAATACAGTAAGAAAAAATTTGAACCCTTAGCTATTCGGGAAGTATTGAAAATGACAATACTGAAAATAAAATATAAATACAAATATTCAGGAAGCAATTTAAATAGCTGCAAATCAGGTATTAGAAAACAAAAAGGACTATCGTCGAAGGCGTAGATTGCAAATGGAGTCAAAAGGAATTGCGGGTGCAGTACAACGAAAACAAACAGCATATAAAATATATCTTTCAAAGCTCACCCAGGGAAATAAGCAGATAAATAACATAAAAGGATTACACAACAGGAATACTGAAGAGAGCCCAAAAGCAGACCTAGGATAGACACATTAGTAATACAGAACATGATATTCATTATCACCAACGGATATCACAAAAGGCTTTGAAAACATGAAATTGAAAACAAATGCAAATAATTCATTCACAATAATGTTATGAAACTTGAATGTATTAAATACAATACATACCTTCGGTATGACGCTCATTCGGAAATGAAGAAAGAGGAAAATCCGGAAACAGAAGAAAAAGGCTAGATGACAGTACAATAAAAGAACCAACAGCATCCTTGGAAACCACAAGAAGTCGATAAGCAACACATTCGGACAAAATTAATGCAGAGTCAATTAAATATGGAGGCTTATTGTTACATCTGTTTTAACATGTGGTGGAAGCAAAAAGAAGTACTGTGAAACTGGAAGAATGCAAAGATAATATAGCTGAATAAGAAAGGACAGAAATATATGTGAAAACTGCATGAATACTACAGATAGATAAGCGTACTTGACGCAGCATATAAACTTAAGTAAGAATTTCGAACATAGCTAAAAACAATAGCAGAGTATTTGTTAGCGGAAGAACAGGTCGGATATAGAAAGGGACTATCAATAGCAGACGTCGTTTTTGTTTTACAACAGTTTATAGGAAAGCAGGAAGAGTTTAGCAAAGTCGCCCATATTGCTTAAAGTTTTGAGAAAGCTTCTGATAATGTGATCACAGAAAAGTTATAGACAAAATGCAGCACAGACGTTACCTTTTAGAGTTTATATCAGCTATCAAAAGTATATATAAAGAAACCGGTACAAATAAATAAAGGAGTGAGCCAAGGCTGTAATTTATCCTCTACGGCGTTCAATATTTACGATGACGATGCAATTCCCATATGGAAGTCCAGGATAAACATTGGGCTACAACCAAAAATTCGGCAGAGCTAAAATCACTCATATATGCTGATGACCGTTCATTGATTTTTTTCCAGAGAAGACGGTTTATAAAAAGAAACTTATCAACCAAATAAAATATCTGCAGAATATAATATGAAGGTATCTTCTAGTAAATCTAAGTCAATGGTGTTTTGTGAAAAGTACTCAGTTGTAACTAAGATATTAATTGATGAGAAGCAGTAGAACAAATGAAATATTTCAACTCTTGAACGTAAAATATCGTATGAATATGAAGAATAATTTGAATAAGTTTCAAAGTATCTGTGAAAAAATTGACAGAAATTTAAAGCATAAATCACTTAAAGAAACACGATTGAAATTTTATAAAACAATCGAATTGTCAACCCAATTAAATGGAAATGCGTTTGTGTATTGGATGAAACACAGGACAACAATTACAAGGAGCATAAATAAGATTTCTCAGAACAATGAAGTGATGTCAAAGAGTAGATTAAATTCGAAATGAAGATATTCCAAATGAGTTGAAAATTTGCAGTGTGAAAGAAAAACTGAATGCGAAAAAAAAATGGAGCATGTACAAGCAATGGATTTAGAGAAACTAAAAAAAATGTTCAAATGTGTGTGAAATCTTATGGGACTGAACTGCTAAGGTCATCAGTCCCTAAGCTTACACATTACTTAACCTAAAATATCCTAAGGACAAACATACACTACCATGCCCGAGGGAGGACTCGAACCTCCACCAGGATCGGCCGCTCAGTCCATGACTGCAGCGCCCTAGACCGCTCGGCTAATCCCGCGCGGCTTTAGCGAAACTACCACGTCAGATAAAGAACTATAAAACAAAAGGGGAGGTCCTATCAGACAGAGAAAGAAGGGAATCGTAACAAGCCAAAATTCGCGTAATGTGGAAAATATAGAAGAAGAACGCTCCGAATTATTCTTGCTCTGTATACTCTCAGATTCTACTAACAAAATAATTCAACAGTGCAAACACTTGTCTGCATAATGAACGACGCCTCCGACTACACATAAAGTCACTGCATTATCGCCATAAAATTATTTTACTTTGTAGGGCACGTCATACAACAAAATAATAAACGAAGAATTCATCTTGAATTATATACTGCCTCAGGACCTGTAATACTATCTGCTGAATGCACTGAATACAGATTTAACGCTCTGTATAGCCTCCCATCCTTAATTAAAAAAGTAAAACCGTGTGACTGAGTGTTGGGAGTGAAGAATAATGGAGCTGTAGCTTTTTGTTGACTGAAATTTAAGAGTTTGTCTCACATTGGCGAATAATGAGGGGTCGCTTGGTGACAAACAGTTGCTCCTAACGTGTTAACAACCGTACGGGGTGCGGCAGCCACACTGTTTAAATTTGTATCTATGCTGCCTACTGCAGGCACCTCCATCAGCATCCATGTTGGATGTCTGCTAGACTGCCTCGATCAGATTTAAATAACTTCGAAGCTTGCACGCGAGTTTCACCTTGGTTTATACGTTTAGCGCTTTCTGATATTCTGCCACTACCAGCTTATTATATTGTCTTAGCTGAACGTAACGGCAGGGTTCTTTTTATCGTGTTCCAATAAATAGACCGTCTCTCTGAAGTAAACTAAGCGGAAATCAAACGGCGCTGACAAACTCGCTGTAAGCGCAGCTGTGGCAAATCTATTTAATATCCGCTCGAGGAGAAATTTTCAGTATACCTTGCGGAGCTCATAGCACGTACGACGGTAGTCAGAAAATGTTTCAATTCTTCGTCTCTGTCAATATTTCTTGTAGAGATTATCCCGGTAGTGGTTTCAATTGTGGTTTTGGAACTGGATTTTAAAATCTAACGCATTTCCAGGGGAAGCAGTGGACCCTGACAGCAATTGGTTACGAACTGTAGATTAAAACTGAAGTAACTGCAAAGTACTAGGTAATGATGGAGATGGACTATGCATAACTCCAAAGGAATAGATGTTGTGGAGAGTTTCAGAAGGAGTATTAATTAACGATTGACTGAAACGGGAAAAGGAACACACTAGACGACGAATGGGCAGCTTCGAGAAAAGAAATAGTGAAATTAGTCGAGGACAAGGTAGGTAAAACGACTAGGCTTAGTAGAGAACCTTGGTTATCAGATGAGAGCTTTACTTTAACGTATGAAAGGAGGAATCGAAATTCAACGAATGATGCGGGCAAAAATGAATACATAAAGTGTATCCTCTGATGCGAATATGGAAAAACCATCTGCTGGAAAGTGGAATGACGACAATTGAAATTTTTGCGAGACCGGAACTCGAACCCGGTCTTCTTACCGTTATCCTATACGAACACGACTGACGACCAAACCAGAACTTCCACACGTGGACCACCCTGTGATTACAACCTGCATTGGAGGGTCTTAGGAAAACAGAAGAAGGGCTTCAGCCACAAAGGGTGCAGGCCGAAAACTTGAAGAACGTAGATACAGAACAATCGGTATAACAGTTGTAAATTGTCATAGCTATGTTGGAAATGTACCAGGGCTCCTAGATCTAATAGAAAGCCTCATGCTCAAATCATTATAGGCAGTGTAAGCTGGCTAAGGTCGGGGATAAGCTCAGCCAAAATTTTTGCGAAGAACCTAACGGTGTTCCGAAAGGATAGGCTAAACACAGTTGGCGGTGGCGTGTTTGTTGCTGTTAGAAGTAGTTTATCTTGTCTCGTAATTGAAGCAGATAGTACGTGTTAGCTATTATGGGCAGGGGTCATTGTTGGCAACCGGAATAAAATAATACAGTTGCAGAAAGTTTCAAAGGGAACTTGAGTTTGATGTGGAACACTTACCCGACTCATACGGTAATAGTTGGTGGTGACTTCAATTTACCGTCGATTTGCTGGCGAAAATACATGTTCAACTCCTGAGGTATGCATAAAATATCATCCAAAATTGTGCCTAACGCATTCTCTGAAAATTATTCCGAGCAGACAGTTCATGAGCCCACGAGAATAGAAAACGGTTGTCAAAACACACTTGATCTCTTAGCAACAAATAATCCTGAGTTAATAACGAGCATCAAAAACGGATACAGCGATTATGGAACACAGGGTTGTCGTAGCGAGAATGAATTTTGTAACTCCTAAATCCTCCAAAAATAAATGAAAAATATACCTATTCAAGAAAGCAGATAAAAATTCACTTGACGCCTTCCTGAGAGACAATTTCCACTCCTTCCAAATTAATGATGTAAGTTATGACATCTTCACGGCTTATCAGCCGTGTTGCGTCATCTTCTAGTCGCAACGTTTCAATGGACTGCGTATCCATTATCTTCAGATGAAGATGGATACGCAATCCATTGAAACACTGCGACTAGAAGACGACTCCACACGGCTGGTAATCTGTGAAGATTTCATAGATGAAATACGCTCAGAAAGCATGCAATCGCATATAATGATATAAGTGTAGACCAGATGTGGCTTGAATTCGGAGAAACAGCATCGGTAGCAATTGGGAGATTTATACCAGATAAATTAACGAACGACGGAGCTGATCCTCCTTGGTACACAAAACGGCTCAGAACACTGTTGCATAAACAACGAAACAAACATGCCACATTTAAACAGACGCGAAATCCCCAAGATTGGCGATCTTTTACAGAAGCTCGAAATTTAGCAAGGACTTCAATGCGAGATGCCTATAAAACTTTCCATAACGAAAATTTTGTCTCTAAACCTGGCAGAAAATCCAAGGAGATTGTGGTCGTATGCGAAGTATGTTAGCAGCAAGAAACAATCAATGCTATGTAACTCTACAGGCTTTCCCGGCGAGATGTTGACATGTGGAAAAATCGGGTCTACTGCCGGATGTTTGTGTCACTCTGGCACAATATTTCGGCCACGTAACTCGTTGACTTCTTCAGGTGCTACGTGAGACTGCCGTGTTGGAGGATCTTGTCCAGTATTTATGCCCTGAGGGCGCTGGGTGCTCTCTTTGCCGTCTGCGCCCGCCTGTCGCTGCTTGTAATGTGTTGTCTCTTCCCCGGTGTTCCCTCGGACGTCCGCGCCGGACTTGAGCGCCATCTGTGGCAGCTCTCTGAGGCCTGTCCTGTCTCGGGCGTTCCGTTCGCAGCTGCGTGGCTCCTTCACGAAGAAACTTCAGTCTTCGAGTAAAGCGGAGTTCACAACATATACATGTTTTGCCTCCCATTAATTCTGGTGGTGCGTCTTCTAGAGGGGATTGGCTTCTGGTTGTTTCCACTCTTTATTCTTCTTCAGTGACAGCCTATGCCGTAAGGAGCTGGGGCCAGCGTGTATTGGCATTGCGCCGTATCTTCTGCCCCAGAGAGCGGATGTACCGGTTCTCGGATTGCCGCGCCTTTTCGTAGAAGCGGCGGGCAACCGTACGGATGTGGTCCTTGACTTTGCGGACCTCAGCGAGGTCGTGCAGTGGTCCAGATGGGAAGTCCCGCGGCAGGTGCAGCGCGAGGCGGAGAGCCCTGTTCTGCAGAGATTGTAGTTTCTTCAGATGGTCGTCTGCCGCATTCCCCCAGACGACAGCCGCGTAATCGAAGACAGGGCGGATTAGCGCCCTGTACAACGTGACGCCCAGTCGCGGAGGAAGAGTCGACGTGTCTCGGGCGTTCCGTTCGCGGTCGCGCTCCTGAGGTTTTTACCCCTCCCTGGTGCTCCCACGGACGTCCGCGCCCGGCTCGTCCACCATCTGTGGTCGTGGCAGTTGTCTGGGGCCGGACCCGCATGTGGCGTTCCGTTCGTGGTCCGCGCCCGCTTGGCGCTGCTCCCGAGGTGTTGGCACTTCCCTGGTGCTCCGACGGACGTCCGCGCCCGCCCAGTCCACCATCTGCAGTTATGGCAGCTGTCTGAGGCCCGTCTTGCGTCGGGGGCTCTGTTCGCGGTCCGCACCCGCCTGGCGCTACTCCTGCAGTGTTACTACTTCTTGAGGAGTTTGTTGGTTCATTTCGTTGATCCCTAATAAGCTCCAGAGCCGGACTCCACGCCGAGCTAAGCTGGTAACCGCTGTCTCGGTTTATTAGGTTGTCAGTGAGCTTGATCTCGATAGCCTCCTTTATGACACTGTCCCAAAATCTTGGCGTATGTGTCGCAATTTTGATGTTGTTGTAGTCCATTGAGTGGCTGAGCTCCAGACAGTGCTCCGCTACGGCAGATTTTGTTGCCTGTCCGAGTCTGGTGTGCCTCTGGTGTTCTTTGCACCTGACTTCCACCGTCCTGGTTGTCTGGCCAATGTTTGACTTTCCACACTGGCACGGGATGTTGTAAATGCCTGGTTTACATAGCCCCAGGTCATCCTTCACACTCCCTAGCATGGTCCCAATTTTGGAGGGTGGACAGAAGATACTCTTTATATTATATTTGGAAAGAATTCTGCTGATCTTTGCAGAAATAGGTCCAGCATATGGCAGGTATGCCACCTTCTTCGCCTCCTCTGGCTCCTCTTGTGTACCCTGTGGTTGACTGGTACTACGAAGTGCCCTTTGGATGTCTGTGGAGGAGTATCCATTTCTGCTGAACACCAGCTGTAGATGTTCTATCTCTGTGGTCAGACATTCCTTATCTGAAAGAGCTCAAGCCCTGTGAACTAATGTTTTCAAGACTCCATTCTTCCGTGCCGGGTGGTGGCAGCTACTGGCTTGCATGTATAAGCCAGTGTGGGTGGGCTTACGATACACACTGTGCCCCAAAGTGTTCACAGGGCTCGAGCTCTGTGAAAAGTCATACATTGGCCAGACAACCAGGACGGTGGAAGTCAGGTGCAAAGAACACCAGAGGCACACCAGACTCGGACAGGCAACAAAATCTACCATAGCGGAGCACTGTCTGGAGCTCGGCCACTCAGTGGACTACAACAACACCAAAATTGTGAGACAGACGCCAAGATTTTGGGACAGTGTCATAAAGGAGGCCATCGAGATCAAGATCACTGACAACCTAATAAACCGAGACAGCGGTTACTAGCTTAGCTCAGCATGGAGTCCGGCTCTGGAGCTTATTAGGGCTCAACGAAATGAACCAACAAACTCCTCAAGAAGTAGTAACACTGCAGGAGTAGCGCAAGGCGGGTGCGGACCGCGAACGCAACTCCCGACGCAGGACGGGCCTCTGACAGCCGCCACGACCGCAGATGATGGACGAGCCGAGCATGGACGACCGTCGGAGCACCAGGGAAGTGCCAACACTGCAGCATCAGCGCCAGGCGGGCGCGGACCGCGAATGGAGCGCCCAACAAAGGATAGGCCTCAGAGAGCTGCCACAGATGGAGACCATGTCGGGCGCGGACGTATGAGGCAGCACCGGGGAAGAGACAACACCTTACAAGCAGCGCCAGGCGGGCACGGACCGCGAACAGAGCCCCCGACGCAAGACGGGTCTCAGGCAGCTGCCACAACTGCAGATGGTGGACTGGGCGGGCGCAGACGTCCGTCGGAGCACCACGGAAGTGCCAACACCTTGGGAGCAGCGCCAAGCGGGCGCGGACAACGAACGGAACTCCACATGCGGGTCCGACCCCAGAGCTGCCACAGATGAAGACCAAGTCGGGCGCGGACGTCTGAGGGACCACCGGGGAAGAAACAACACCTTACAAGCAGCGGACCGCGAACAGAGCCCCCGACGCAAGACGGGCCTCAGACAGATGCCACACCTGAAGATGGAGGACTAGGCGGGCGCGGACGTCCGTCGGAGCACCAGGGAAGTGCCAACACCTTGGGAGCAGCGCCAAGCGGGCGCTGACAACGAACAGAACGCCACATGCGGGTCCAGCCACAGAAAACTGCCACGACCACAGGTGGTGGACAAGCTATGCGCGGACGTCCGTGGGAGCACCAGGGAGAGATTAAAACCTCAGGAGCAGCACCTGGCGGGCGCGGACCGCGAACGGAACGCCCGACACAGGACAGGCCTCAGAGAGCTGCCACAGATTTCGCCCAAGTCGGGCGCGAACGTCCGAGGGATCACTGGGGAAGAGACAACACATTACAAGCAGCGCCAGGCGGGCGCGGACAACAAAGAGAGCACCCAGCGCCCTCTGGGCATAAATACTGGACAAGATCCTCTAACACGGCAGGTAGCACCTGAAGAAGGCAACGAGTTACGTGGCCGAAATATTGTGCCAGAGCGACACAAACATCCGGCAGTAGACCCGATTTTTCGAGATGTTAATCAATGCCTTCTTTGCACAATAGCGATGGAGATACCATTGAGGACAGTGCTTCCAAACCAGAGTTACTAAACACAGCCTTCTGAAATACCTTTACAAAAGAAGACGAAGTAAATATTCCAGAATTCGAATAAAGAACAGCTGCCAACTTGAGTAATGTAGAAGTAATTATCCTCGAGGAAATGAAGCAACGTAAATCACTTAATAAAACCAAGTTTTCTGGTCCACACTGTATATTAGGTTCTTTTCAAAGTATGCTGATGCATTAGCCCCATATTTGACAATCACATACAACCGTTAGCTAAACGAAAAATCGGTACCGAAAGACTGGAAAGATGCACAGGTCACACAAATATTCAAGAAAGGTAGTAGGCGTAATCCACGTAATTACAGGCCCATATCGTTAATGTCGATATGCTGCAGGACTCTGGAATATACAGCGTGTTACAAAAAGTTACGGCCAAACTGTCAGAAATCATTCCTCACACACAAATAAAGGAAAGATGTTATGTCGACATGTGTCCGGAAACGCTTAATTTCCATGTTAGAGCTCATTTTTGTTTCGTCAGCATGTACCGTACTTCCTCGATTCACCGCCAGTTGGCCCAATTGAAGGAAGGTAATGTTGACTTCGGTGCTTGTGTTGACATGCGACTCATTGCTCTACAAAAATGGTTCAAATGGCTCTGAGCACTATGGGACTCAACTGCTGAGGTCATTAGTCCCCTAGAACTTAGAACTAGTTAAACCTAACTAACCTAAGGACATCACAAACATCCATGCCCGAGGCGGGATTCGAACCTGCGACCGTAGCGGTCTTGCGGTTCCAGACTGCAGTGCCTTTAACAGCACGGCCACTTCGGCCGGCATTGCTCTACAGTACTAGCATCAAGCACATCAGTACGTAGTATCAACAGGTTAGTGATCATCAAGGACGTGGTTTTGCTGTCAGTGCAATGTTTACAAATGTGGAGTTGGCAGATGCCCATTTGATGTATGGATTAGCACGGGGCAATAGCCGTGGCGCGGTACGTTTGTATCCAGACAGATTTCCAGAACGAAGGTGTCCCGACAGGAAGACGTTCGAAGCAATTGATCGGCGTCTTAGGGAGCACGGAACATTCCAGCCTATGACTCGCGACTGGGGAAGACCTAGAACGACGCGGACACCTGCAATGGACGAGGCAATTCTTCGTGCAGTTGACGATAACCCTAATGTCAGCGTCAGAGAAGTTGCTGCTGTACAAGGTAACATTGACCACGTCACTCTATGGAGAGTGCTACGGGAGAACCAGTTGTTTCCGTACCATGTACAGCGTGTGCAGTCACTATCAACAGCTGCTTGGCCTTCACGGGTACACTTCTGCGAATGGTTCATCCAACAATGTGTCAATCCTCATTTCAGTTCAAGTGTTCTCTTTACAGATGAGTCTTCATTCCAACGTGATCAAATTGGGAACATGTGTGGGTTGACGAGAATCCGCACGCAATTGTGCAATCATGTCATCAACACAGATTTTCTGTGAACGTTTGGGCAGGCATTGTTGGTGATGTCTTGATTGGGCCCCATGTTCTTCCACCTACGCTCAATGGAGCACGTTATCATGATTTCATATGGGATACTCTACACCTTTACAAGTACGACACAACATGTGGTTCATGCACGATGGAGCTCCTGCACATTTCAGTAGAAGTGTTCGTACACTTCTCAACAACAGATTCAGTGACCGATGGACTGGTAGAGGCGGTCCAGTTCCATGGCCTCCACTCTCTCCTGACCTCAACCCTCTTGACTTTCATTTATGAGGGCATTTGAAAGCTCTTGTCTACGCAATCTCGGTACCAAATGTAGAGACTCTTCGTGCTCGTATTGTGGACGGCTGTGATACAATACGCCATTCTCCAGGGCTGCATCAGCGCATCAGGGATTCCATGCGACGGATGCATGTATCCTCGCTAACGGAGGTCATTTTGAACATTTCCTGTAACAAAGTGTTTGAAGTCACGCTGGTACGATCTGTTGCCGTGTTTGCATTCCATGATTAATGTGATTTGAAGAGAAGTAATAAAATGAGCTCTAACATGGAAAGGAAGCGTTACTGGACACATGTCCACATAACATATTTTCTTTCTTTGTGTGTGAGAAATGTTTCCTGAAAGTTTGGCCGTACCTTTTTGTTGTTGTTGTTGTTGTGTTGTTGTGGTCTTCAGTCCTGAGACTGGTTTGATGCAGCTCTCCATGCTACTCTATCCTGTGCAAGCTTCTTCATCTCCCGGTACCTACTGCAGCCTACATCCTTCTGAATCTGCTTAGTGTATTCATCTGTTGGTCTCCCTCTACGATTTTTACCCTCCACGCTGCACCCTGTATACTGTGTTCGAACATTATGAATTACCTCGAAGGAAACGGTCTATTGACGCACAGTCAACATTGGTCTAGAAAACATCGTTCTTGTGAAACACAACCAGCTCTTTATTCGCATGAAGTGTTGAGTGCTATTGACAAGGGATTTCAGATCGATTCCGTATTTCTGGATTTCCAGAAGGCTTTTGACACTGTACCACACAAGCGGATTATAGTGCAATTGCATGCTTATGGAATATCGTCTCACTTTGAGACTGGATTTGTGACTTCCTGTCAGAGAGGTCACAGTTCGTAGTAATTGGCAGAACGTCGTAGGGTAAAACAGAAGTGATTTCTGGCGATAAACGATTTGGGAGACAATCTGTGCTGCTGTCTTATGTTGTTTGCAAATGACGCTGTCGTTTATTGAGTAACAAAGTCATCAGAAGATCAAAACAAACTGCAAAACGATTTAGGAAACATATCTGATTGGTGCAAAAGTTTGCAATTGACCCTAAATAACGAAAAGTGTGAGGTCATCCACATGAGTGCTAAAAGAAATCCTTAAACTTCGGTTACACGTTAAATCAGTCAAATCTAAAGGACATAAATTCAACTAAATACCTAGGAATTACAATTACGAATACCTTAAATTGGAAGGAACACATAAAAAATGTTGTGGCGAAGGCTAACCAAAGACTGCGTTTTATTGGCAGGATCTACTAAGGAGACTTAATACACTACGTTTCACCGTCCTCTTTTACGATACTGCTGTTCGGTGTGGGATCCTTACCAGATTGGACTGACGGAGTACATCGAGAAACTTCAAAGAAGGGCAGCACGTTTTGTATTATTGAGAAATATGGGAGAGAGTATCAGTGAAATTATACAGGATTTGGGCTGGACATCATTAAAAGAAAGGCATTTTTCGTTGCCACGGAATCTTGTCACGAAATTCCAATCACTAACTTTCTCCTTCGAATGCTAAAATATTTTGTTGACACCGACCTACATAGGGGGAAACGATCACAACGATAAAATAAGAGAAATCAGAGCTCGTGCGGGAAGATATAGCTGTTCGTTCGTTCCGTGCGCTATACGAGGCTGGAATAATAGAGATTTGCGAAGGTGGTTCGATGAACCCTCTGCCAGGCTCTTAAATGTGATTTTCAGAGTACCCATGTAGATGTAGATGTAGAATCATTATGTATATTCCTGTTTAGGGGAGACATTTCAATTGAATGTCACTTTCCCGGTGTTGCCGGATAAATACGATTATGCTGTGCCTGTGTTATTCCGAATTACTATGGAATATTCCTTCGGAAATGCATACAAGTAAGAAGGAGCGTAGCATCTTACTTTTGATCAACACAGGCACCGTAATATCGTAAGACGGAATAGAGACGTCTATAAAATGAATCTGATGCGAAGTACAAAGTGACTAAGCAGAAATGGCAAGATGACAAATACATAGCTATAGAAGTATATGTAGCTAAGGGAGATATAGATATTGCTTATAAGGAAATTAAATAAGCCTTTAGAGAAAGGAGAAGTAGCTGTATGAATGTTAAGAGCATAGATGGAAAACCAGTACTAAGGGAAGAAGGGAGAGGTGCAAGTTGCAAGGAATATATACAGGGCTATACAAAGAAAGCGAACTTCAAGGTAATAATACAAAAAGGAAGAGAAAGTAGCTAAAGATGACATGTATGATATTGTACTGCGAGAATAAGCTGACAGAGCATCGAAAGACATACGTGGAAGCAAGATACCTAAAATAGGCAAAGTTCCCTCAGAACAACAGATATCCTTGGGAGCGCCAGCCTCCAACCACACAATTCAATGAGTTTGTGATCATTCTAATGCCAAAAACAATAGGTACTGATAGGTGTGAACATTACCGAATCATCTGTCAGGGCTGCAAAAAGCTGACACTAATTATTTACAGAACAATGGCAATACCGATAGAAGCGGACCTCGGGGAATATAAGTTTAGGTTCCTGAGAAATGTAGGATCAAATAAGGCAAAACTGATAAAAACTCCTCTCGTACAATATAGATTACGGATAGCCAAACCTACGCTAATAGCATTTGTAGACCTATAAAAGCTTTTGACAATGTTGACTGGAATACACTCTTCGAAATATAACCACCGAAACATTATTTACAACATGTACAGGAACCAGAGGCCAGTTTCTAGAGTCAATGGCCATGAAAGTGAAGCAGTGGTTGAGAAGGGAGTGAGACAGGGGATGATAGTCAGTCTATACCTTGAAAGAGCTATAAAGGAAACAAAGAGAAGTTTCGAGAAATAATTAAAGTTCAGGAAAACGAAATAAAAACTTTGAGATTTGATGCTGCTGCTCAGAGACAGGAAATGACTTGGTGAGCAATTGAACGCTATGGACAGTGTCTTGTAAGGCAAAAGCAAAACGAGGACAATGAAATGTTGTCGAATTAAATCAAGGGATTCTGAAAGAACTAGGTTAAGATATGAGGCACTGAGATTAGTAGATAAGCTTTGCTATTTCGGCAGCAAAATGAATTATGACTCAGAAAGTAGAGAGAATATAGCATGTAGACTGGTAGTAGTTATTCAATGATAAGGAGGCTTGTACAGAAATTTCTATCATAAACTGGATTCTTGTATTATACCGAAGCGCCAAAGAAATTTGTATAGGCATGCGTATTCAAAGACAGAGATATGTAAACATCCACAATAATACGCTGCAGTCGGCGACGTCTATGTAAGACAGCAAGTGTGTGGCGCAGTTGTTAGATCGGTTAGTGCTGCTACAATGGTAGGTCATCAAGATTTAAGTAAGTTTGAATGTGGTGCTATAGTCAACGCACGAGCGATTGAGTGGGGATTTTCCCGTACGATCATTTATCGAATGTACCGTGAATATCAGGAATCCGGTAAAATATCAAATCTCCGACAATACTGCGACCGGAAAGAAATCTTACAGGAACGAGACCAATGACGACTGAAGAGAATCGTTCAACGTGACAGAAGTGCAGCCCTTCCGCAAATTGCTGCAGACTTCTGCGCCCCATTTACTGAAACATCGTCGATCTGGGCATTGGGAGCCGAAGGTCCACTCGTGTACCTTGATGACTGCACGACACTAAGCTTTACGCCTCCCCTGGACCCGTCAACACCGACATTGTATTGTTGATAACAGGAAACATGTTGTCTGGTCGGACGAGTCTTGTTTCAAATTGTATCGAGCGGATGGACGTGTACAGGTATGGCGACAACCTCATGAATCCATGGACCCTGCATGTCAGCAGGGGACTGTTCAACCTGGACGAGGGTCTGGAATGGTGTGGGGAGTGTGCAGTTGGGGTGATATACGTCTAGATACGACTCTGACGGGAGACACACACATAGGAATCTTGTCTGATCACCTGCATCTTTTCATGCATTACGACGGACTTAGGAATTCCAGCAGAACAATGCGACATCCCACACGTCCATAATTGCTACAGAATGGCTCCAGGAACACTCTTCTCAGTTTAAACACTTCCGCTGGCCACCAAAGTCCCCAGACATGAACATTACTGAGCAAATGTGGTATGCATTGCAACGCGCGGTTGCTAAGTGATCTCCACCCCTCTTACGGATTTATGGACAGCCCTTCGGAATTCAAGGAGTCAGTTCTTTACGGCACTACTTCAGAAATTAGTCGAGTCCATGCCAAGCCGTGTTGCAGCGCTTCTTGCGCACATATACCAGTTTCTTTGGTTGTTCAGTGTATGCGCATGGTGTGTAACTGGAGTTTTAGTTTTTCTATGGAGCTAGATAATATTATGTAAGCATAAACCCCATTCACGAATTAGGACTTAATCAAAGTCCGAGTGGCCGACTTTCCCTGCAAGACAGTAGTAGGAGTGATCTGCGGTCATGGGACATTTGATTAGCATGCTACCAGTCTTCTACTGACAGCAGATGAATTATAAAGTTGCTGCTCTTTCATCATTCAACCACTTTCTCACTGGGCCTCACGAGGATGCGTAGACCCCGTTTCATATCTCTGTTTCTCAGAAAAATTCTAGGAGCTTCCTGGAATCGAAACCGAGATCTTCAGCACCAAAGGCAGCGGCGACAACCTTTTAGTTATGGAGACGGCTTTCCGGATGATTATAACAATAATAATATTAATAATGGTAGTAACAATACTGTGTGGTTCAAAGGCCTGTTGTGAGTCTTTCAATTGGACGTCCTTTCGGTGACTTTCGTATCCTTAATTTATCCCAGCACACCTAATAGCGTAAGAGGACCTACTGGTTAACCAGGATTCCGTTCCAAAGGCCTTCTCTGGCGAATTTCCACATCGTTGAGATGTGAAGGTTACGTTGCAGCCTGACTGAAACATTCCGTGGTCTGACTGGGATTAGATCGCCCCAACCAATCGGGTTCTAAGCACGTGCTTAACGTTTTTTTCTGAATGCGTGGACAGATAACGAAAGTATCGTCAAGAAAGTGCGTCAGCGTTTTATTTGCTACGGTACGCAATGATATGCTGACATGAAGAAGTCTTCTTCCCCATCAGTATTACGTACGCTGATGAACGCCATATGTGGTAGTTTCTTCACTATTTTATGATGTGACGCGATGTAGAAGAATTTAATGCAACCTGGTTCTGATGGCAAAAGCCAACAAACGTCATTCATGTACTGCTTCAGTAAATCTTTTTTAAAAATAGGATATCATCGTCGTTTGGTGACTACCATGATAGTTGTTTTGTTGGATTTATTGCTTGGCACATATATGGGACTATGACCATTTGAGACGGTCGTAACCCTATAAACACTTCAAGACCGATAACAATGAAATGTTACAACAAAATATTAGAAAGTGACGGATCAATGTTGTAGTTCTACTGGAATGGAAACTATAAAATAACAACAGTGCCTGCTGTTAAAACGGATGATTAATCTGTTCATTAGTGAAGAGCGTATGGACTTTAAGAGTATCGTTCAAGTAAAGGCGCAGTCTCAATCATCTGACACATAAATCAGACACGCAGGAAACTGAAGTGAGGAAATCACTGCGGTGGAAAATGTGGGCTGAGGAAACCAAAATCGACGCCAAGTCCGTAGCCTAAAAGGCAGTAGATACAACTAATAATGTCAGACAGAGTAAATACGGATGAACAAATCCCTCATTTTTCTTACAATATGCCACACGCTGCAACTGCGTTCTAAAATGTCCACTGCTTCATAGGAAGACGTGACAGCAACTCTACTGTCGCTGTCATGTCTTCGTATGAAGCAGCTGTATAACGATTGGAATTCACAATATCGTGTGATTTATGGTGCTATACCACAAGTTCGTTTATTTGGATAGAACCATATGGGACCTGAAGATGGCATAATGAAATGCCGAAACAGGTTGCTTTCACAATGAAATAAAATATCTTGAAATATACGGCTGCTGGTGCATTTGATTGACACTGACAATTACTGACCAGCCGATGTCCCTTGACCATGATGGACCAATAGAGACTGATTGTGTAAAGACGCAACTAAGTGTAATGACCTGAAGTTGGACATAGGCGCGAAATCTGTCGAGCTTTAAATAAAATGCTTTCAATTGTAAGTGGTAGCACAATTGCACTTTGAAGGAAGACTCACGGTGCTCGACAGAACCCATTACGGATAACTTGGTGTTTTGGTTGTTTCAAAATATCAGGTGCCCTTTATACAAAGAGGAGTGAAGGAGTGTACTGAAATATTCAGTGAATTTACTAACAGCGAAGGAAAGAGATCGGACGTAAGCAGATATGCAGGACCGGAGTCCTTACATTTGAGCTGGGGGTGGCTGGGAGGGGTTTTGTCGCGGGGACCGCGAGACTGCAGGTGGCGCTGCTCACACGCCGCGCTGCGAGCAGAAGACGACCGCCATCAGCGGGAAATCGGCCGCTCTCCGTCTTGCGGCCACTCGCCGCTGCGCCCCACTGTGCCCACGGCTGCCAACTACCTTTCTCAAAAAAGAATTGCCGGCGAGAGGTGCAAATGGCGCCCGATTACGCAGCCCATAAACTTGCCTCTGCTGGAGGATTACCCGCAGACGGCTGCGTGGACGCGGGAAGATTCGTCTGCCTCTGAGGAGAAGAGTGGAGAGAAGAGAGGTGCATTGTGCACGTGGGAAATACACAGCACTGCCAGCGTGGAGCCCTTACACGTTGCGAAAGAACGCGTTCTTGGGACAATAGCGGGAGTCTTTCTTGCTTACCGCACAACACTGGTTTCCGTCAGCTGGGAAAAGTCACGGAACCAGTACGGCTCGCTGGGGAAATATACAGGGTATAACGAAGAGGTACTCCACATGCAAGAGGAAAATGTGCAGTACGGAAATGAGTCCAGCAACGATCTATTTCCATATTTCGACTCATTTTCTAGAATACATAATTATGTATTAATGACGGGAGATATACAAAAACAAAGTGAACACCTCCAGAATGAGATTTTCACTCTGCACCGGAGTGCACCCCCCACAGATTTAGTTTCAAAGTGAACACCTTTCATAACGCCACGCGGAGTGGCCGCGCGGTTAAAGGCGCCATGTCACGGATTGCGCGGCAGGTTCGAGTCCTGCCTCGGGCATTAGCGTAAGTTAGTTTAAATAGTGTGTGACTCTAGGGGCCGATGACAGCAGCAGTTTGGTCCCTTAGGAATTCACACACATTTCAACATTTCAATCCTTTCTTAGCCTTTCTTGCATGTAACCTAAAACAGCTCTCCGTCAGAATCGGTGCATGAACCAACCGCCGTCGCTTTGACGCCAGGATGCGCTTAGGCAATAAGTAGAACTGCGCCTGTATTTGCAAACTTCAACAATACGGGAACTAAACTGTCTACATAAATTCTCCCTGGGTGGAAGGTAAGGAGAGGCGTTGGTAGTCACCAATATTGACCCAAATGATGAAAGAAACTTTTTGTTGGTGGCGTGACTAAACAGTTCGTGAGGAATCATGTCAACCCATAGTTGCCGCATGTGAGAAAATGTAATTCGTTCCCTTCGTACTGACGCTTGTCCCGTGAATTAAAATCAATTGCTAAATAGTACCTACACACACTGTTGAAGGTAATGGACATGACAAAACATCGCGTAAAACACTTTATATCCACATCTACATACCTAGTCTGCAAGCCAGTATATGGTGCGTGGCGGGGGCATCCTGTACCACTACCAGTCACTTACTTTCTTGTTCCAGTTCAACTCATAGCGCGGGGAAAACGACGGCTTAGAGGCCTCCGCAAGAGCCTTCATTTCTCGTGCCTTTGTGATCCTTATGCGAAATGTTTGCTGGAAGCAGTATAATCATTATGTAGTCAGCTTCAAATACGGGGTCTCTAAATTTTCTCAAGAGTGTTCCGCGAAAAGAACGTCTTCTTCGCCCCAGGGATTCCCATTTGAGATCAGGAAGCCTCTCCGTAAAACCCCCATGTTGATCAAACCTATCGGTAACAAACCTACAGGACCTCTTCTGAATTTCTTCGATGTCTATCTTTCATCCTACCTGCTGTTAATCCCAAATACTCGAATAGTACTCAAGAATGGGACGCACTAACGTTCTACATGCGGTCTCCGTTATCGACGGAATCCTCCAAAAAACCTGAAGTCGGCCATTTGCCATCTCAACTGCCATCCTTAAGTGATCATTCCGTTTAATGTCACTTTACAGCTTTACGCACATATTTAATCGACGTGACAGTATCAAGAAGTGCGCTACTAACGCTGAATTCGAACATCGGAATAAAGAATTTTGCAACCAATGCCCACGTAACATAATGCCTTTTTCTGTATATGAGGAAGTCTCCCGAAAATTTTTTGGTAATTCCTGTGTAACAAATGAGCTCGATTTTACAACAGCAGGGCTGCACAAATCTGCCACATTTAAACCTGATGCTCTGAGGCAGTTTGTTCATAGCAGGCGCCGGCCGCAGTGGACGAGCGGCTATAGGCACCACAGCCTGGAACCGCGCGACCGCTACGGTCGCCGGATCGAATCCTGCCTCGGGCATCGATGTGTGTGATGTCCTTTGGTTACTTAGGTTTAAGTAGTTCTAAGTTCTAGGGGACTGATGACCTCAGAAGTTAAGTCCCTTAATGCTCAGAGCCATTTGAACCATTTCCATAGCAGGCAAGACGATTTTTGGACGTAGGATGGCCGTTGGTAATGCAAAAGTAAGAGCAGCCAGCTAGGATAGGGCACCAATGTGTCAAGCCTTCATTTACTGACGCAGTACCAGGAACCGAACAGCGATGCCAAACGCAGTCACAGTTTGGCCGCTGTTTTTCCTTCTGGTGTTCCGAGGTTCGACAGCCAGAGCCAAACCCGGCCAACCACTACAGCACTCGCATCGACTACCTAATATGCGGTTCCTACGTTACGTATGTGATGTCACCAGACACGTGAGTCATGTGCACAGCTACATCACACCAAGTCTGCTTACGCAGAAGTCTTATCTATGACTAAAATCAACTGTAGAACAGTGGAGGACCCTCATATTCACTGAAGGAACCTATTTCAGCTAGGAAAGTCAGAGAATAACTGTTCTGATTTGGAGAAAAGACCCGTCGTACCACAATAGCTCGGATGCCTTGATTCCGCGTCTATGTCCGCGTATGAGTACCTAGCAAATATCCATGCATTCAAATAATGTAGCGAAAACAGAAAAACTTAATTTCTGATGAGAAATTATGAGTGGATTCTCATTGCGTCCCTTTTATGTTTTGTGTAATAAATGCCTTACTATGTATGAAACAGAATTAGTGCTTTTTGCAGATAACTCGTTGTTGTGATTAATGGTGTTCAGAAGAAAGAAACCGAAGAGAGTGTCAATAAAGTTTTCATAGATATGTTACGTGGTATTCTACCATAGTAGTCTTTTCTGAATTCGAAAACATACGTAATATACACGCAACAAGAAAAGTTCTGCATCACTTCGGTTCCGAGAGTTCCGGAACCTGTACAGAAAATTGGAATAGAGATCAACATCAACATCATTTCCACCTTTTTTATTCCTCACGAAAACCACACATTGCATGTTGTACCACCATACAGCGAGACCTTCAGAGATGGTGGTCCAGATTGCTGTACACGCTAGTACCTCTAATACCCAGTAGCACGTCCTCTTGCATTGATGCATGCCTGTATTCGTCGTGGCATACTATCCACAAGTTCATCAAGGCACTGTTAGTCCAGATTGTCCCACTCGTCATCGGCGATTTAGCGTAGATCCCTTTTCAATCTATCCCACGCAAGTTAGATAGGTTTCATGTTTGGAGAACATGCTGGCCACTCTAGTCGGGCGACATCGCTATCCTGAAGGAAGTCATTCACAAGAATTGCACGATGGGGTCTCGAAATGTCGTCCATGAAGACAAATGTCTCGCCAATACGCTGCCGATATGGTTGCAGTATCGCTCGGAGGATAACATTCACGTATCGTACAGCCGTTACGGCGCCTTCCATGACCACCAGCGGCGTATGTCTGCCCCACATAATGCCACCCCAAAACAACCGGGAACCTTCACCTTGCTGCACTCGCTAGACAGTGTGTATAAGGCATTCAACCTGACCGGGTTGCCTCCAAAGACGTCTCCGACGATTGTCTGGTTGAAGGCATATGTGACACTCATCGGTGAAGGGAAGGTGATACCGCAATTTGTTGGGCCCATCTGTACCGCGGTGCACGGTGTCGTGGTTGCAAAGATGGACCTCGCCATGGACGTCGGGAGTGAAGCTGCGCATCATGCAGCCTATTGCGCGCAGTTTGAGTCATAAGACGACGTCCTGTATCTGCACGAAAAGCATTATTCAACATGGGGGCGTTGCTATCAGGGTTCCTCCGAGTCATAATCCGTACGTAGCGGTCATACACTGCAGTAGTAGAGCTTGGGCGGCCTGACCAAGGGATGTCATCGATAGTTCATGTCTCTCTGTATCTCCTCCATGTCCGAACAACGTCGCTTTGGTTCACTCCGAGGCGCCTAGACACTTCCGTTGTTGAGAGCCCCTCCTGGCACAACGTAAAAATGCGGACGCGATCGAACCCCGGTATTGACCGCCTAGGCCTGGTTGAACTACAGACAACACGAGCCGTTTATCTCCTTCCTGGTGGAATAGGCGCATTATTGTTTACATCTTTGGTCGGGTTTAGTGACATCCCTGAACAGTCAAGGGGACTGTGTCTGAGAGACAATATCCACAGTCAACGTCTATGAGTTCTGGAACGGCTGTACCTATCATTACGGTAGAGGCTGTTTAACTGAATATTTTGGATAAGGAATCAATGGTAATAAATTTATTTAGGTGTTGTATGAGCAATCCATGTTACAACCACATCAGTACCCTGAAAACCACTGTGAAGCGCATGGTAGAGGGTACTTCTCATCGATAGCTTCTTCCCGCTCCTTTCACCTTTGTACGCGGTAAGTGATTGGTTAAACACCTCTGTGTCCGCTATAAGTGTTCTACTTTTGCATCAAGTTTCCTGCAGGAGCGATACGTAGGTGGATCTTACACCTTCCTCGAATCTTGAAATTTTGTTAATAGACTTCCTTGGTCTAGTTTGCGTCTGCCTTCATCCATTTGCCAGTTCATTTCTACAGCATCTCCGTGACGTTCTCTCAAGGATAAAACACTCCGCTGAGCTGTCACTGCGTCTGACTGCCGTGGGGTGGGCCTGGGTTAGAGTCTCGGCCAGGATTTTCTCCGCTCGCGGACTGGGCGTTATGTTGTCCTCGCCATCATTTCTTCGCCATCGACACGCAAGTCGTTCATTGTGGCATCAACTGAAAAGGCTTTGCAACTTGGAGGCCGAACTTCCCGAGATGGGGACTCCCCGCCGTCAGTGGCATGCGATCGTTCATTCATTTATAGATAAAACAAACCCGTAACTTTTCGTGCTGCTTTCTTCATGCACGAACCTTCGATATCCCCTGTTAGTCCTGTTGGGTAAGGACCGTTACACACTTGACCTGTCTTCTAAGGTAAGTTGCAGGAGTGTCTTGTAACCAGTTCCCCTTGAAAACTTATTACGTTTCCCTAGTATTCTACTAATAAACCGAAGTCTCAAACCCGCTTTGCCTACGACCGTGCCTACGTGGTCGTTCCATATATCTTACCTACAAAACAGTTACATTCGTGTACTTGTATGAGCCGACCATTTCAAGATTGCCTCATTCATTCATTCATTTTCTAGTCGCAGTATGCTCTGTCCTTTCCAATTTTTGAAGTGCAAAAATTTGTATTTCTGAACATTTGAAACAAGGCGACAATCCCTGCAGCACTTTGAAATTTCATGGAAGTTTGATCGAATATTTTTGTAGGGCTTCTTTGCCCAGCCGTACTTCATTATACGTGTATATAATTTCTTTATCTGCAAACAGTCTCAGGTCACTATTAATATTGTCTGCAAAGTCATCAGGATACAATATGAACAGAAATGGTGTCAACAGAGCTATTTCTGCATCTATCCATGCAAGATAACATGCAGCACTCTCCCTACCAAGGAATCCTCCCATGTCGCTAAATAGCTGATATGATCGTATAGCGCAGGCAATTGTTTTTAAACTGTTTATGGCTGTGGATCAACCTACAACGGAAAGCAAAAAACAACCGTCTGTCATGTGTCCACAATTGGCCTTTTTTTTCTTGGGCAGTAGAAGAAAATGGTTCAAATGGCTCTGAGCACTATGGGACTTAACAGCTATGGTCGTCAGTCCCCTAGAACTTAGAACTACTTAAACCTAACAAACCTAAGAACATCACACACAACCATGCTCGAGGCAGGATTCGAACCTGCGACCTTAGAAGGGCGCGCGGTTCGAGACTGTAGCGCCTAGAACCGCTCGGCCACTCCGGCCGGCATTCCAGACACAGCGCCACTCAGTATCAACAGAAATACGCCTCAGGAGGTGGCATAAACCGCGCCAGTGAAATCGCCCGTTCCCCTTGATCTTTGATGCCCAGCACATTTCGAGGTCGAAAACGACAGATTGCATCGTGGACCTGCAATTCCACGGGACGGGATCGCACCCCTTTGGAGTGTACCGCGGTAACAATTTTTGCTCTGGTGTACAAGGTGGAAGCACAACAGAGCGTTCAAAACCAATCGACGAAATTTGACCATTATCCGAAGAAACAAGTGTATTTGCTTTCTCACCCCTCTTGTGACATCACCATGGGAATGGGGCAGAGGAGTGTGACATTGACAAATGCGTAAATAAAATGGCAAAGGGTCTTCCCAGTTCGGAAAGACCCTCGTGCTACCCGTTCACCTTCTTTGAGAACTTCAAAAATGTCTCTGAACAGAGGCAGATGATCGTTGATTCCTATATGAACTAGCGCCTGCTGGTCGTATGCGAAATCTAAGGGACTTCGGAAGTGATGTCTACATATCAACGACTGCCTGTCTCTGTGCCTCTGTGCAGGCATGTTTATGAACTGCTCAGCAAAGAAGTGCGGGTGTTGCTGAATTGGTGGACCTTAGACGGATCCTTTCACGTTTTATACAACAAGCGTGTATCAATCTCGCGATTCTCCCGCCCCCCCCCCCCCCCCCCCGCCCCGTCCACCCAATACAGCAACTCCCATGCTGCTTATGATCACGCCACAGGAAGACGGGAAACAGTCTTTGCTGTTTCAGATCACTTTCAAATTTCGTAGAATACTTTCGAATTGTACCATGTGGTTCTGTCTTCTAAACCATAAAAAAACAGTGTTCGCACTACACTGTAACACATTCAATGAGGAACGTATTGAGACCTCTGTGAGGGACGGGGTGGGGGGGGGGGGTGAAATGACTTTATCCACAGTGTCCGACATTGTTAATATCATCGTCATGTTTCGCATCGCACTGTGAACTGTCTTCCGTAGACTTAAAACACTACCGTCCGTACTGCTATACCATAACCTCAAAGTTGGAGGCAGGTCATGAAATACAACTATCTTGTTAAAGTAATTATGGTATAAAGCAACAGAGCAGTGTTATCCACTGAGAGGAATTTTGTTATGTTGACCGAGTTGTACCTAACGGAGGTGGCTTATCGGAAATAAAAGTCAGAATTATGTAAATATTCGAACAGTAACAAACAACATTTTTGCCTGTCCACACTGTTTAAAGAATAAAGAGAACGGTCACCAGCCTAATCAGGCAAGAGAATGATTAACATTCTTGTTTAAGAAAATAGGTGTGAGTAACTTCAACGGGCCAACACAACTTATATTTTGCCACACGCGAGTGCAATGAACTCCGACACCTGAATATGTTCGCGGTTAAGATTGGAAGCTGACAGAGCAGGACAGACTATTTGTATAATTATAACCGATAACGGAACACACTATTACTTTCAGGGCTTATTCAAACCGAATAAGTTTTATAACATTACTATTAATATTCACTGCAGAATCATAAATTGGAGATAGGTTAATTATTATTTTTCAAACACTTTCCTAGTTGACATAAAATTATAAATGTAGTTCACTGCAAAATTATGAACTGGTCACAGGTTAAGTCTCTCTCAGTTAAATACTTTACAATCTAAAATGAAAGTTAATTGGAATTCACTAACAGGTTACTTCTCACTGTCTTTTGAATAAATAAATTACTGTTTTCATAAATAGTGGTCTTTCTGTTTAATTGTTATTTGTCAAGGTCGTAAAGGATAATCTGTGGATCCTATTACACTATTATTATGCACCTTCATTGCCCAAAAGAAACAAGTACTTAGCATGCATGAGTATATAACTTCCCACTATTGCAGTTTTCCACTTTTACTACAGTGAGACACAACGTTGACAAATTTGCAAGAAACTGACTCACCTTTTAAAATTTACTGCAGCCAGCACTATGATCATTAACTAAGCAAAACTTTATAAGCCTCAGTTTTAAGAACTTTTAATCTTTAAAAGAAACATCGAATTGTCTTTATTACCACAGTCTTCTACTTTCAAGTAAATGATTAAATAGGTGACTTTGAAACTCCACAAAACTTTAAATTAGACTGTTTCCATCACTGGGAGGTTTTCACAAAACTACATTTACCACCTCCCACAATTTCACTAAATCCGCAGTAAATCTGAATACTCCCTTCTTACCAAAGATCAAACAACATTATTTAATTAACTATTTGGCTTTGAGGCTTTCATTTTTTCCACAAACTAGGACACTCGGTAATCATAGTTCAAATGGAGAGGAACCTGAGTGGTGTTGTGATCGGGAAAAAATCAAGGTAGGTACATGAATTCAATTATAGGTTACCTTATATTTGAGCACACTAACGCATCCAACAAGCTGATCCTTCACTGTACATTATTATAGTATTCCGTTACAGTGATTGCGCAATGTGGTGGCAACTGCATGTTGGTAGGTGGATTTGCTGGCAGAATTGCTGGACTCTGTCATTTCTTGGTGGCGATGATAGACATCAATTCCAGATTAGTTCCAGCTATTTATCCATCCATCCGAGGCATTGGAAAGCTGCAGGAAAAGCCTCTCTCGGAACCAGCGCAATATACAACGTTTACATGGGTAGTGCACAGTTTGTTCCACCTTTTCTACCTAGGCCAACCACAACTTGCGCGCGCTACTCAGTTCTGTTTCCGAGGGGAAACACACTACCTTATACACACAAAAAAAACTAAGAATCCTAAGTGAAGGTCAGCAGTTTGCATAACCGAGAACAAATATGTTAAATAAAACAGAACCTTTGCACATACTGACATTTCTAAAAAAATTGTTAAAAAAAAATTCCAAATATACAGGGTGTTACAAAAAGGTACGGCCAAACTTTCAGCAAACATTCCTCACACACATAGACAGAAAATATTTTATGTGAACATGTGTCCGGAAACGCTTACTTTCCATGTTAGAGCTCATTTTATTACTTCTCTTGAAATCACATTAATCATGGAATGGAAACACACAGCAAGAGAACGGACAGGCGTGACTTCAAACACTTTGTTACAGGAAATGTTCAAAATGTCCTCCGTTAGTGAGGATACATGCATCCACCCTCCGTCGCATGGAATCCCTGATGCGCTGATGCAGCCCTGGAGAATGGCGTATTGTATCACAGCCGTCCACAATACGAGCACGAAGAGTCTCTACATTTGTTACCGGGGTTGCGTAGACAAGATCTTTCAAATGCCCCCATAAATGAAAGTCAAGAGGGTTGAGGTCAGGAGGGCGTGGAGGCCATGGAATTGGTCCGCCTCTACCAATCCATCGGTCACCGAATCTGTTGTTGAGAAGCGTACGAACACTTCGACTGAAATGTGCAGGAGCTCCATCGTGCATGAACCACATGTTGTGTCGTACTTGTAAAGGCACATGTTCTAGCAGCACAGGTAGAGTATCCCGTATGAAATCATGTTAACGTGCTCCACTGAGCGTAGGTGGAAGAACATACTGACGAAACTAAAATGAGCTCTAACATGGAAGTTAAGCGTTTCCGGACACATGTCCACATAACATATTTTCTTTATTTGTGTGTGAGGAATGTTTCCTGAAAGTTTGGCCATACCTTTTTGTAACACCCTGTATACAGTAAGAATTTAAATGACAGATACACTACATTGCATAGAATCAAATCATGACATCGAAGTCTTAACAAAGAATGGAGTATACAATTTTGTGTTATCGATTCAAACACATTTACAGAAGCTCAACAATGTAACATTACATAAAACAAAAAGCAAAATAAATCAGTAGAGCATTAGAGCTTTGGTGTTACAGACTGAGTGGAATTCGAATGCTTTCAGTTTGCAATAGATATACTATTGTCCGTGTAGTAATCATTAGAACATTTGAAATGGAGTTCTCATTTACATATTACAAAAAAACACATCTTCGAGGAAATTTTTCCCAAATTAATTAATTACAGTATTCTATATTTATGCGATAATAATCCGTTCTCGTCGTTCTGGAGTTGTATAGGTGACGTGTCGAGTTTCTTACGCACAATGTTGGTAACTGGACCCCACTACCAGGCAAATCTAATGACATTTCATGTTTATTACCATAGACGATTTCACTTAACCGTTGCTGTCTCCTTTGAGGTATGTGTCTGCTGTTTGTACCTTCTGTACCATGACAAATAAATGCGACTGATAATTTTATGGTAGGTCAGATGTACTGCTTTAAATAAGATCTCAGTTCAGTTCCAATGCGTTTTTTACAGTATATGGCTCATGTATCGTGACGTTCCAGTGAGTTTAGAAGATATAAAAGTTCTGACAGAGAAAGAAGACATTAAATAGCCGGCAAGAATAAGAAACAGTGTGTCCTTTCATCATGGGGGTAAAAGTAAGCTTTTGTGACAGCAGGCTGTGAAACTGTTATAAGTTTATAGACTACAGGCTCGAGAGGATGGTACGCGATCCTCGCATCAACTCTGAGTAAAATACAAAACAATTCTGACAAATAAGAATCCTAATCGTATTAAATGGATTATTATTCACCAGAAGCAAAGCTCACGTCACTATTTTAACTATATCCAATGATGGATTTTTTTTTATCATTGTCCGGGAGAATCCAAATAGTATTTATTTTGCTGAAACATTTTTCTCTACACAAGAAATCTGAGACTTTTTCATACATGATCATTAGCTAAGAGCTACGAGTTTCAAAGTCGTAAAAAGGATGTGAGAACACTCACTTTCACTTTCGCCGTGTATCGGTTTCTTCAGAACTCTGAAAGCTCAAACAACCAACAATGAGTATTTCCGCTTCGTATTCTCGCGTTTCATGCAAAACCGCGTCGATATTTTGCAGAATAGAAAGGTAGCTATTATTTTTAATTATTTTTTTGTCTTTTTAGATACTATAGGATTGATGTGTGTGTGATTTATTTATGGTGTACCTTTCCGCATGTGAATACTTCCATTATCATTACACAGTTTTATACAATGTGGAAAATCACCACTGCACACTGTACGATTTTTCCAAATTCACTGTAAGAGCTCTCAAATTTGCGAAGAATTTTTTCCACTCATAATTTGTTAATGTCAGTTTGCTTTTACAATATCGTGGTGTTTTCAAACACAATGCCAGGACTGAAATCAAAGCTTCGTATCACTGCTGTTCACTCTGTATGTAGTGTGCGTTTCGAGTCATTACTGGTTAAACTATACGTAACGTAGGATCTGCTCTCGTTGTCAGCGTGTAATCCACATCATAATTATTTTATCGTGAAAAAATTTTTCCTCTGCACGAGACGTACAGTTTTCATCGTACAGGAGCTTTAGCTGAGAACGCTATTAGGTTCACTGTTGAAAACAGCAGGTGAGGAGAATTACAGGTGAAAGCTTGTTTTATCTTTAGTACCGTCACATACCTTTCTCGTAGAATTTATCAGCGTAGTTGAAAAAAAAGGAAGCTTTATTGAAAGCCGACTGTGACATCGTTATAAATTTATAAACTACAGACTCGACACGGCAGTGCACGACAGCTGTATCATCTCTGACTAATATAAACCCACTGCCGAGTCTTCCACAACATGCATCGTGGTTATTTTTTTTTATCGCGGAACATCTAGCAAGCGTTATTTAGAACTTTTCCTCTAGTGCTGACATGCACGAGTCTTCTGATCAGCGTTATCAATTGGTATACAGAATTCTTACTTTTCGTCATGTAGGGTCGTTAGCTAGGAGCGCTATTAGGGTCACTGTCAAAAACAGGAGGTGAGAACGAAGCTTTCACATCATTACTGCAGCATGGTGAAAGCAAATGGTATTCGTCTGTCTACTTCCACATCGAAGAGTGTCACCAACAGTTGCCGCGCTGTGTATTTCCATGTTCCATCGTGGCTTCGCTTACTGTTAAAGACGTACGGCTTGTTAAACGTTATACGTTAGCCATAAAGTGATTAAGTGGGAGTATGCACGTCGTGTTGCACGTACTGGCCTTTGAGAACAAATAGCGCGTGACAGAGCTAGATTTAACAGACGTATCGAAAAATTGGAAGAGATCTTAATACCTATGTCAGAAACGTCTCACAGAGGGATTACATGGATTAAATTACAGGAATCTCAAAGCGCTAGAGCTTAACGCAATACACACACATGTCTGAGAGCTCAAAGCACTGCAGTATAGAGCAATTGGTGTGAAATTACATGCAAATTAACCAATTTAGACAGAGAAAAGAGCACAATTACTCCGTTTTTAAGTAACATGCAATTTAAGCTATTTACATTTAAGTAACATGCAATTTAAGCTATTTACACAGAGTAGTTAGAGATAATTACGCTGCCTTGTTACGATATTTAAAGTTGAAAGGGGACGCTTAGGTGGCGGGAGGGGACGGTGGGGTTATGAGGGAACTTTTGGGGGGAGGGTGCTTGGGAGGTGGGGAACTGGGGCTGTAAAGGATCGCACAGCTGTTTACATTAAACTTTGTTGCGAAATGTCAGCCAGAACATTGTGACCACCGACCTGGTATTGATTTAAAGCATTCCATGTGATAGCAGCATCACCTGGGGAGGAATGACGTCTAGTCAGACACATGCACGGTGCATGTAGTATCAACCAGCGTGCTGTCCAAGTGTAGAATGGGGAAGGCGCACGATCTATCTGATTGTGATGGCCCAGAGGCTTGCCACGAGCATTTCAGAAGCTACATGACTTGTTGGGTATGCGAAGAGTGCGGTGGTGAGTGTCTTCAGCACGTGCCAAACAAAGAGATGAAACCCTCTCCAGACGCCGTGGGGCTGGGCGTCCATACTTCATCACAGATGTCGGACGTCGTAGGCTCGGCAGAATGGTAAAACACGACAGGCGGCGAATAGTGGCGGACCTAACATCAGACAATAATGCTGGCAGAGTTCAAGCGTGTCTGCACACACAGTGCATCGGAAACTCCTAACGATGTGCCTCAGTAGCCGATGACTCATGAATGTAAAAATGTTAAAACCACGACATTGACATCTACAGCTGAAATGGACACGTGACCATCAGCACTGGACGTTGGCGCAGTGGCATAGCGTTGCATGGTCTGGTGAATCCCGATACCCACTGGGTGGGCTTGAATCGCTTGTTTTCCAAGGGATTAGGTCCTTAACAACTGTACCACGTGATGGAGACGATCTGGCGGCGGCTCCATTATGCTATGGGAAACATTCACATGGGCATCCAAGGGCCCAGAGGAGCTCGAGAAAGGCACAATCACGGTGAAGGAGTGTTGTACACTGGTTGCAGAGCACGTACAACCTGTCAAGACTATCATGTATCCAGTCGGCAGTGGCATTTCTCAACAAGGTAATGCGCCATGTCGCAAGAACAGGAGTGTGAAGGACTGGTTCGAGGAACACAGTGGCGAGTTTCAGTTGATGTGCTGGCCTTCCAGTTCACTAGATCTGAACCTGAACGAACACATCTAGGATGTGACTGAAGGTGACGTCAGAGGTCATCGTTCCCTACCCGGAATTTGCGGGAATTAGGTGACTTGTGTGTGTGCTGATGTGGTTCCAATTCCCTGTGGCGACTTACCAAGGCCTCATTGCTTCTATGCTACGATGCGTACCGAAGTGGCGCAGTGGTTAGCACACTGGACAAGCACTTGGGAGGACGACGGTTCAAACCCGCGTCCGGCCATCATAATTTAGGTTTTCCGTGATTTCCCCAAATCTCTTCAGTCAAGAGCCGGTATGGTTCCTTTGAAAGCGTGCGACCGACTTCCTTCCCCATCCTCTTCCCCAACACGATGGGATCAATGACCTATCTGTTTGGCCCTCCCCCTAAACTAACCAACCAACCGAGACACGCCGCCGCTCTTATCCGTGCTAAGGCTGAACATAACGATTGTCAGGTAGATGATCATGATGTTCTGGCTGGTCAGTCTATACGCCACAAGCAACGTGTGTGCCGGGATGTAGTTCTCATAGCACTGCCGTTTTACAATTACCTGCTCCACTCATAAATGGGGACAGTCGGCAAGTTGTCGTTGTTGTTGCTGCGCTCTACTCGTACTGTATGAAGACTAGTCTAACGCACCCTCCTCGATTGTCTACCCTGTGCAAGCCTCTTCATCTCCGAATTACTACCGATGCCTACGTACACTTGAATCTTCTCACTGTACTCGTTTCTCCTATCCCTTCCATAATTTTTACACCCCACGCGTTCCTCCCGTACAAAAGTAATGCAGACAATCTTGTAGGTGGGGCAACCATAGTTATTAGTATTCACCTTGGGTAGTACAAAGAGCTTTATCTGTATGTAGTCCTTTATTATTGGATCACAAGGGGTTTTCGTGGCATTAAAGCCACATCTTCAGGTGAACGTAGAACTAAAACATTAGAGCGGGAAAGCTCGGAATCGTTTTACCCAACGTTCATGATCCGTCAAAACCAAACACCTGCCAGATTCCAATACAGTGGATGGGTCCTGTCATGACAGAGCAAGCTGCCCGGTCCCCTGTACGCAGTTCCGTATGGATCGGAGAACCGATCACAATGGTACGATTTCTTTAGGACCCATCCACTATATTGGAATGTGGCTTTTTTATTCTATGACACACAGTGTTTTGGCGATATTATGGTTTAACTGGCAAGGAATGAAGGTAAAAAGGTTCCGAGCGTTTCTGGTTTAATATTTTAATCATATGTTCACCTGAAGACGTGGCTTTTCTTACCACGAAACCGCTAGAACAGCTGAAGTGGTTAGTAATACCCAAGATGACTAAATTAATGATTCCTTGAAGTCTCTGAATGGGTTCTGTCAAAGGATGCCTTCATTTAGTAGAGTTACGCTACGGATTTCTGTACTCTCCAATTCTATACAGTACTTCCTCATCAGCTGACCGATTTGCCCATGTACTTTACTGCATTCATCTGTAGCACTACATTTCAAAAGCTTCTATTCTCTTCTTGTCTGAGTTGCTTCACTTCTGTACAAGGCTAACCTGCAGACAAATACCCTCAAAAATATTTCTCAACATTTATATCTGCATTCGCTGTTAACAAATTTCTCTTTTCAGAAACAATGTTCTTCCCATTGCCAGTCTACATTTTATACCATCTTCACTTCGACAATCATCAGTTATTTCGCTGGGCAAACGGAAGAACTCATCTACAACTTTTGTGTCTTATCTGCTGAGATAATACACTCAGCATCGTCTGATTTACCTCGACTACATTCCATTACCCTTGTCTTGCTTTTGTTTATGTTTATCTAATATCCTCTTTTCAAGACATTGTCCATTAAGTTCAGTTACACTTCCAAGTCGCCGGCCGCTGTGGCCGAGCAGTTCGAGGAGCTTCTGTCCGGAACCGCGCTGCTGCTTCGCTCGCAGGTTCGAATCCTGCCTCGGGCATGGATGTGTGTGATGTACTTAGGTTAGTTAGGTTTAAGTAGTTCTACGTCTAGGGGTTTGATGACCTCAGATGTTAAGTCCTATAGTGCTTAAAGCCATTTGAACCACTATGAACGTCCAAGTCCTTTGTTGTCTCTGATCGAATCACAGACAAACCTAATAGTTTTTATGTCTCCTCCCCAAACTTTAATTCCGTCTCTAAAGTTTTCTTTGATTTTCTTTGCGGCTTGCTCAGAGCACAGGATGATTGACATAGAGAATAGGATACAAATTTCGTTTCCTTTTCCATCATTGCTTCCTTTCGTGCCTTCGACTCTTACAAATGCCGTCTGATTTCCGCACAAGTTGTATGTAACCTTTCTTTTTCTGCATTTTACACCTACTACCTTCAGGATTTCATAGACTGTATTCCAGATAACAACGTCGAAACTTCTTTCAAGTATTGGAATAAAATAAACGAAAGTTCGCCTAGAGTGATAATATATTTCTTAGGAACACTTATCTAGTTTCCCCGCGATCGCCTTCTATGAGTTTCTCCATTCTTCTGTAACTAATTCGTGTCAATATTTTCCTGTAGCTAGTAAAGCGATAGCTCAGTAATATTGTTACCCATCAGCTGCTCTTGTTTCTGGAATAGGGAATATTACTTTGTTCTTCGAGTCTGAGGTTATTTCGCCGCTCTTATACTGTAACATCTCCTTAGAAACATTAGTGAATTACTGTGCTGATAAACCTCTAACGTTATTTGATTTTCAAACAGCTGAGCAGCACTGAACGTACTCAGACATTTCTCTCTTTAATTATTCTGATCAACACTAAACCGATACACAATATTTTTAGCGCAATGCAATCTGACTTTCAATAATCCCTACAAAAGAGTGGCCTTGGCTAACAATAACCTATACCTTTCATGAATCACTTACCTCACAAAAGTCTTCGTTACTTGAACTACTACAATACAGAGCGAGCCAATACTGCAAGCTAAATAAAAGATTCTAAATACTGAAGACACTAACTACTGATAGGCACAGTTAGCAAATGAAAGATTTTGATAGAGAACAATGTATTTTCCTTAATAATAGTCAAAAGTCATATATATCAGTTCATGATATACAGTTTTTCAAATTTACTCTTTCTGATGGACACACGTCCAGATCATCCACTCTCAAAATTCTGTCATCTCTCTTCCCACATCCACCACTGCTGGCGGCTCACCGCTAAATGTGCAACGCTACGCGCTGTTCACATTCAACTGTCCATAACTACAAAAGCGAATATTCCAACAATGCCATTCAGCCACAGACTGCACACAGCACAGCCAGTGATTTTCATACAGAGCGCTATGTGACGTTACCAACGTAAAAACCTAAACAGCCTACTTACATTGCCCCCCATTCTCCCCACAAAAATTTTACGAATTGTTTTGGGCAGTGTCCAACACAGATTTGATTAAATTTTTCATAATTACAATAATAAAGATATCAAATACACACACTTATTGATACACTGTTGGCGGAAAGCAAAAATTTTCTCACAGTTAATAAAGACAGTCCCGATCATTCATCACAGTAGTAATTGCAGTTTTTTTCTCAAAGTCTGAGCAGTAAAATAAAATGCACATGGAAGTAATGGATTTCCATGCAGTCTTGAACAAGTAGTGTTTTCCTTCCAACGGAAAGACAATGCTGACTCTTGACATGCAGGCGGGTAATGGGCCACAACAGAGTAACCCCACAGCAGAGTCAGTCGAAGTTTTGAAGAATATTTGTAGGTAGGTCATCACAGTGCAGACCTACTGTAGTCTTGGTAGAGAGTATGGTACTGGTGGGCCATCAAAGGTGTAGACCCACTGCAGTCCTTGTAGAGATGGCCAGCAGCCATCTGTTGCGACTGTGCAGGTGCACAATCATCATCGAAGAGTCTTGCGGACAATATAGCAAGTCCATAAACCACCACTTGTTCACTCACAAAGGTTTTGAAATTGTCCTTAAAACGAGCAACACTGTTAACCAGTCCCTTGCTGAATTATCAACACACTTGTGAGCACTAACAGTCCCTTTTTTTCACATATTGTGCATATACTATGACCAACAGAAACGTGTGCAGTAATATGAAACTTAATTTAAAGAATGGGTGCCTATACAATTATAAATTTACAACATGAGAATACAATTACAAAGGTACAGAATACGTCATTAAAGAACATAACAATACAGATAACATTTGTAGTAATACTGGCTTTAGAAAAGAATCGAAATAGCACATACATCAGTGTTACAGGAATTATGCCATAAGTAAATGCATAAAAGATCAGAATAACTTTCCAAACATCAACTTCACACATGAGCATTAAAACAAAACAGAATAAATAATGTTTGAACATCTTTAGAAAGTAAATAACATATTATTAGAAAAATTCTACAACATAACTCTTATCAGATAAGCACATATAGACAGGAAGAACACAAAACACAAGGGTACACAAACACATAGCGGAATAACACAAAAGGGAAGGACAGGGTTTGTTTTACTGCAGTATTTTGGAAACAAAACTTTCTTTACCTTTTGAAGATCTCCCTTCGTTCATCATTATTCCCAAAACGTCCTATCTCTACCTGCTTTCTGTATTCTATTCATATCCTCTTTCCAAATAATTATTCTCCATTGTAAAGTACCTTTTCTTTTTACAAATGTTTTTCGTATAACTTCTCAATGCATTTCTTCCAATTCATCGTAACTCATTCTCTTATATAGTGTACCCACTCTTAAGCTAACTTAAATCTACTGAGCTCAGATGCATAAATTAATGAACGAAGCAATGGAGCAGCACAAAACAATTAACTCAAACAGCAATGACAAAAAAATGAAAATTGGCAAAGCTGCCACCAATAAATATAAATTAGCAAAGCAAATGCAACATAACAACTAATATGAGACAATGTGCAGCAACAAGAAAAATAAATCAGTAGAAAACTGGCTCAGCAGAGTCATACAAAGTGAAATTCAGTAGAGCTATGCCTGGCAAACAACAGCTGCAAATGCAATAACTTATACCTAAACATGACAAAGCTCAAGCAGAAAAAATAGTACACTAAAGACGACAGTGCAGATAAGGGAAATGTCTATACACATCTTAATGTCTATTTCATTAAAATGGTGCACCAAAACAACTTATTCTACAAAAAAAATTAACAAGTACTTGAAAAGAAAATTATGTATGCAGTTACTGTTATTAGTTCCTTCTTATTGTTCTTTCCTTTCCAAGTGCTCCTTTTATGACAAATGTGAATCATAAAATTATTAATTAACAGATCTGTTGACAGAAAGTGTTCACATTAGCAAATGCATTTAATTTTATTGTATAAAACCAATGCTGCAACACAACTGGAAACCAGATGTCAAGTGAAATAAGCAACTATGTGCAGAGCAAAGCATAAAAACGTCATTCAATATACATGTGGCATTTCATAAGTCAGTAGAAATTCTCTCAACTCTCGTTGAAAGACACTTGTCATAATCAGGTGTGCAGATGTAAGAATATTTCCCATCAATTCATAAGCATTTCAGTAAGTAGCGCAAACTATGAGCTCCACAGTATAAGCATATGTTTCCAAGTAATAGCATGTCATATTTGCGATGATTTCTACAAAGGAATGTCAATAGCGAGGAATATGGCCTCTTTTTTGTCCACCTAATGGGTTTTTCTCGAGGCAACTGGCACAGCTGGGCACCCACAATGCATTACGTCAAGGTCACGTAGCTTTCTTACCCAAAAATTTACGACACCAGTTTCCACTACAATGACAGTCTCATATATAAAAATTTCACAGATCTAAAAATTACTGTAGAAATGTGTAGAAACGAAAGCTCATGAATAGCAGTGTTGTGATACATTCACACATGGACACACAAGTCATAACTCTTAATATACAATTCTTGGTTTCCAACATCCTTTTTCACAAGCAAGAGTCCCTAACTTCTATTCATTATTCATGTACATATAAACACGTAATCACATTCCTCATATATGGTAGCATCAGATTGTTGATCACAAACATATCTCAACAGCATAATACACATCGTCATCGTAATAACAACATCATAAAATCTCAGCCAAATCTAAAAAATGTCATAGTTTTCTGCAATAATTTCAAAACCTAAACGATTATATCGTCTGTCGTCATGTCGGTAGATTCCATAGCTTCATTCTTGTCGATCACGTGGTGGAGAATATATCCCTGAATCGTAACTGCGCGCTGAACTGTTGGTCTGAAGTTATTCTGTCTCCCTTGATAATAATTGTTTTGGTTCCCATATTGTCTGTTTCTATGGTTATCTCTGTCATATACATTACTACAGAAATGCGATCTTTCTCTGTAACTATTATTCTGACAACGGTTGTCATACGGGTGGTGTCTTCTTTGGTCACGATTTGCGTTGTAAGAATAGCTTTGTCGTGTCCAGTTATTATTTCTTTCATCACGGAATTGTGACGGGTGTGACCTGTAATGATTGTTTTCCTGTTTTCGCATTGCACGACTGTCTGTGTCAATTTCTAATTCTTGTAAGAGTCCCTGATAAGCTTCAATGTCGTCTTTGCAACGTCCTGCCAAAATAATATGTCGTAAATGTTCAGGCAATTTGATTAACCAAATGCGGATGAGTTCTGAGGGGCTGTATGGGTTTGACAGATACTGATTCATATGCAACATGTCTTCAAAATATTTCACAAGACTGTAAAATTTAGATTGTTCGAAATGTTTCATCATTATGATACTATGTTTCACTTGGTCTTGTGTAGCTTGAGACCAATATGCTAAGAGGAAGGCATGATAAACTTCCCCTTCACTGTGACAGTCGTGAATGACCGATCGCACCGTTACAGCTGGTTCATTCTGTAAGTAACCACAAATAAACTCTAACCTGTCCTCCAATGACCAGTTGGGAGGTAAACAATGAGAGAATTGATGAAGCCAGGTTTGTGGATGAATGTCGTTGCCAAAATTCTTAAATGTTTTGAATTTACGTGTAGTAATGAACAGTTTATAGTCAAAATCATCGTGTCGGCGGGTCGCATATCGGTCATTGTTACGTCCTGTCGGCGGTTCCATCTCAAAATTCGGTTCACCTTGCCAATTTCTTTCATAATTTCCGAAATGCCCTGTGTTATTATTTTGTGGCTTTACCGTATTTCTAAGTCCTTCTTCCCGTGTTGGAGCGCGTGTGTCCTCTGAAATATGTAATTCTTGTATTACTTATGCCAACTGACCTTGTACTTCTCGGATTTCTCTTTTGTGTTGCGTGTTAATTTGATTCTGATTTTGTTTGAATTTCCTAATTTGTTCGTACACTTCTGTGTCATTAAAGACTACCGCTGTTGTGTCATTCACATTATTATCTACCTTCGTAGATAAATTATTTAGCTGGCTACTTTCTCTGATAATGAACTAATTTCCTCCCTGTGTCTTTCTGAACCAATTTTCAGAGTCTCTACTGTGTCCTCTAAGTTTTCTTGAGTTTTTGCAAGTTGCGTAACCGAATCGGTAGATGCAACTGAGTCAATCTTATTCTGCAATGTCTCGTGATTTTCATGAACAATACTTTTCAGTTCTTTTATGGCTGCTTCGTGATTCTGTAATGCATTTTTATGCCTTGAAAAAAAGGTAGAAAATGCTCACAAATTTGTATTTTTACGTGACTACAGACTTTTTGACATTTAGATTTAATTTTAAGTAACTCTGCAGTTAAATCTTCACGCGTTTGTTCGAGCGTTTGTTCCATCGAGTCTAACTTTTTAACTGTCGCTGTGTTTGTCTCTGATTTTGTTCCATTGAGTCTAACTTTTGAAGCTGTTGTTCAATTTGTTTCTTATTTTGTTCAAGCGTTGTGTCTAACTTTTGAAGCCTTTGTGCCATTTGTTGCACTAATTGTAATAGCAATGCACTGGTGTCAGAAACCTGTTCCTCAGTGCTATTCGGCAGTGCATTTTAACAGGCAATATTCGCATTCTGAAAAGCAGAAAATGTGTATTGACTTATTTGAGAAAACGGTGAGGACGCCAAATCTGAATCTACAGTATTTTAAAGACCGTGTCCTGTCATTTCGGATTCCTGAGGCCAGCTGTTGCCGACCGATCGATCGATAATGCTTCCCTCCTCACTAATTGGTTCACTGTCTACACAATTATTTGCCGCCTGCTCCGTTTCCCCATGCACAGTTACCAAATTACTTCGTTCATTGTCTGTTAATTCATTACACAGTGGTGCTGATAAGCTACGGCCGTCGTCACTATCATTTGTCAATTTACTTTGGAGAACAGTGTTACTTTTTCACACGCCATAATTGTCACAATATTTCACACGATGACACAGAAAAGATCAATTTGAAGAGTTAAATAAGAAAACACATAAACATACCACTGAAAATAATATCTAGTTCATTGTAAGCGCAGCTGCGAAATACTTGGTGCAAATCTACATGCATGCCACAACTGTTTTACTGTACAACAACCAAAAACTACAACTACTAAAGAGATTCTCTCTATAACTACGCGCTAGCAATAAACAATAGCTACCCTAATTACACAAACTACAAGAAAAAATCAAAAGATTGCAGTGAGGTATCCTTGGCTAAGGGTCCACATATGTAACATCCCCGTAGAAAAATTAGTGAATTACTGTGCTGATAAATCTCTTACGTTATTTGATTTTCAAACACTGAGCAGAACTGAACGTACTCAGACATTTCGCTCTTTACTTATTCTGATCAACACTAAACTGACACACAATATTTTTAGCGCAATGCAGTCTGACTTTCAATAATCACTACAAAATAATAGCCCTGACTAACAATAACCTATACCGTTCATGAATCATTTACCTCACAAAAATCTTCGTTACTCGAACTACTGCAATACAGCGAGCGCCAATACTGCCACCTAAATACAAGATTGTTACTACTGAAGGCACTAAATACTGATAGACATTAGTTAGCAAATGAAAGAATTTGATAGAGAACAAAGAATGTATTTACCTTAATAATATTCAAAACTCATCATATATATATATATATATATATATATATACATATATATATATCAGTTCATGATATGCCGTATTACAAATTCACTCATTCTGATGGACACATTTCCAGATCGTCTGCTCTCAAAATTCTGCCATCTCTCTTCCCACATCCACCATGAAACCCATATTTCAGTTTAAGAACAGCAATTAATTTTAAAAACTTCACTATGCCAGTCGACAGATGTAGTCACATGTTAATGAAGTTTGTTTACATGTTACTTTAGCTTATTTGTACCACAACATCATAAATTTCGCTTTAATACTTTTGATACTACTGTTTGGGTTCACGCAGTTGCCATGAGCCTATATTGTAATTAAACGGGTTGAGATTACATTGAAAATGAACAATATTTAACTACATGTCCAATTCTACTAAAAGTTCTGTTGGAAATCTAGCAGGTGTGGTTAAAAAATAACGATGTTGACAGGAATTGTAGAAAAAAGGCAGGGCTTCATAGTTGTGCTCTAGCGTACCTTACTGGGGGGAAGGTGATAATTGTAATGGCCATATTCGTGAGTGATTTTTGCTGCAAATGGAAATTAATGCACTTGCATGTGTGGTTGTGTGTATTTGGAGGGAGGAAACTTGGATTTCATGGTCGAGTGGCTGCTCATAAGCAACACATCACGCCGGTAAATGCCAAACGACACCTCGCTTGGTCCAAGGAGCGTAAACATTCGACCACTGAACAGTGTAAAACGTTGTGTGGCGTGACGAATCACGGTACACAGTGTGCCGATCCGATGGCACAGTGTGGGTATGGCGAATGCCCGGTGAACGTCGTCTGGTAGCATGTGTAATGCCAACAGTAAAATTCGGAGGCGGTGGTATTATGGTGTTGTCGTGATTTTCATGGAGGGGTCTTGCACTCCTTGTTGTTTTACGTTGCACTATCACAGCACAGGCCTACAATGATGTTTTAAACACCTTTTTGCTTCCCACTCTTCAAGAGCAATTCGGGGATGGCGATTGCATCATTCAAAACGATAGAGCACCTATTCACAACGCACGGCCTGTGGCGGAGTGATTACACGACAATAAAATCCCTGTAATGGACTGGCCTGCACAGAGTCCTGACCTGAATCCTACAAAATACCTTTGGGATGTTTTGGAAGGCCGACTTTGTGCCAGGCCTCACCGACCGACATCGATACCTCTCCTCAGTGCGGCACTCCGTGAAGAATGGGCTGTTATTCCCCAAGAAACGTTTCAGCACCGTATTGAACATATGCCTGCTATAGTGGAACCTGTCATCAAGGCTAAGGATGGGCCAACACCATATTGAATTCCAGCATAACAAAATGGAGGGCGCCACGAACTTGTAAGTCATTTTCAACCAGGTGTCCGGATAGTTTGGATCACATAGCGTATCAGTGTCACTTTGAAGTGTAGTGTAGCATTTAGTGAAACTCACTTGGCTTGACAGAATCCCGGGTAACTTAATTTTTGAAGTATCTTTATAAAATGACATTTTTTTCCTTATGTCTAAACACATGCCCTATCATACCATACGTTCTTCTTTTCAGTTTGGCCCCCTTACTATACTCTTCGTTTCCTTATTTTCTATTTCATTAAGTTAGATAGTTTTCATTATCCTCCTATAATGCAACATCTCGAACACTGATTCTGTTCTTCTTCGGGTTTTTCACAGTCCATGTGGAACAGATGTATACGAGTTATTATTATTGCTATTATTATTATTGTTATTATAATCATTATTACACCTGAACCAGTGGAACGTGTTGTGAATTGGCAAGACAGCCAACCCAGGAAGCCGAAAGGCACGCGTTTTAGCTCACGCAGACTGGCGTGAGGTCTGGAACAGGTCAAGGAAATGAGACTAACAAAAAAGGACGTAGCTGTTGGAATACTTAACTTTAATCCATAAATGGTGGACATCGCTCTTGACGGTACATGTTTTACAGCATCAATAGTAACTGGTAATGGCGCATTGCTAGGTCGTAGCAAATGACGCAGCTGAAGGCTATGCTAACGATTGTCTCGGCAAATGAGAGCGTAATTTGTCAGTGAACTGTTGCTAGCTACGTCGGCTGTACAACTGGGGCGAGTGCTAGGAAGTGTCTCTAGACCTGCCGTGTGGTGGCGCTCGGTCTGCAATTACTGACAGTGGCGACACGCGGGTCCGACGTATACTAACGGACCGCGGCCGATTTAAAGGCTACCACCTAGCAAGTATGGTGTCTGGCGGTGACACCACAGAACGCTTGTTCGAAAAGGGATATTTTGAAGAAGACTGTACCCATATAGCGTAATACAGAATAAATGAGGATACCATAAACAGATACAGCCACACACGACACAGATCTGTAAGTTCACGGTATTGCTGATAAGTTGAGAGAACCGTCCCGAAACACATGTGCTACAAAAAGCCACTGTGTTACACAAGTAACGGGTAAGGCGAACTATAGATTGCGGTTTATTGGTGGAATCCTGAAGCGATGCCGTCCTTCAACAAAGGAAATAGCTTACAATACGTTAGTTCGTCCAGTCTTAGAGTATTGTTCGTCTGTATGGGACTCTTACCAGTTGGGTCCGATTCAAGAGATTGAGAAGGTCCAAAGAATAGCGGCAAGATTCGTGACTGGTACATTTAGCCATCGCGATAGCGTTACAAATCCCATAGAAAGTTTGAAGTGGGACACACTTGCAGATAAACGACGCGCTAACCAGAAGGGGCTGCTCACTAAATTCCGAAATTCCATCTTCACCGAGGATGTAATTATTACCACCAACTTTCGAATCACGTAATGATCATCATTCAAAGAAAAGGGAAATAAGAGATCGTACTGAGGCGTTCAGACAGTCGTTTTTCCCTCGCGCGATCCGCGAGTGGAACAGAGGGGGGAAACATAACTTTGGCGCGAATTGTGCTCTCCACCACACACCGCTTGGTGGCTAGCGGAGTATATATGTACATGTAGATGTAGATGTACTGCGCATATACCCCGACATCAATACAGGAGATGATCACTATGCACACGTAGGCCGCACTACGGGTTGGTATACTCTGGATCAGGTGGTCGAGCAGCTGCTGGAGAATAGCCTCCCCTTGTTGCACCAGTGCTTGTCAGAGATCCTGAAGTGTCCTAGGGGTATGAAGACGTGCAGCGATACGTAGACTGAGAGCATCCCAGACGTGCTCGATGAGGTTTAGGTCTGGAGAACTGGCAGGCCACTCCATTCGCCTGATATCTCCTGTTTCAAGGTACTCCTCCACGATAGCAATTCGATGGGACCATGCGTTATTATCCATCACGAGGAAGGTGGGGCCCACTGTTGTTGTTGTTGTGGTCTTCAGTCCTGAGACTGGTTTGATGCAGCTCTCCATGCTACTCTATCCTGTGCAAGCTTTTTCATCTCTCAGTACCTACTGCAACCTACATCCTTCTGAATCTGCTTAGTGTATTCATCTCTTGGTCTCCCTCTACGATTTTTACCCTCCACGCTGCCCTCCAATACTAAATTGGTGATACCTTGATGCCTCAGAACATGTCCTACCAACCGATCCCTTCTTCTGGTCAAGTTGTGCCACAAACTTCTCTTCTCGCCAATCCTATTCAATACTTCCTCATTAGTTATGTGATCTACCCATCTAATCTTCAGCATTCTTCTGTAGCACCACATTTCGAAAGCTTCTATTCTCTTCTTGTCCAAACTATTTATCGTCCATGTTTCACTTCCATACATGGCTACACTCCATACGAATACTTTGAGAAATGACTTCCTGACACTTAAATCAATACTGGATGTCAACAAATTTCTCTTCTTCAGAAACGCTTTCCTTGCCATTGCCAGCCTACATTTTATATCCTCTCTACTTCGACCATCATCAGTTATTTTGCTCCCCAAATAGCAAAACTCCTTTACTACTTTAAGTGCCTCATTTCCTAATCTAATTCCCGACTTAATTAGACTACATTCCATTATCCTTGTTTTGCTTTTGTTGATGTTCATCTTATATCCTCCTTTCAAGACACTGCCCATTCAATTCAACTGCTCTTCCAAGTCCTTTGCTGTCTCTGACAGAATTACAATGTCATCGGCGAACCTCAAAGTTTTTATTTCTTCTCCATGAATTTTAATACCTACTCCGAATTTTGCTTTTGTTTCCTTTACTGCTTGCTCAATATACAGATTGAACAACATCGGGGAGAGGCTACAACCCTGTCTTACTCTCTTCCCAACCCCCTGCTTCCCTTTCATGTCCCTCGGCTCATAACTGCCATCTGGTTTCTGTACAAACTGTAAATAGCCTTTCGCTCCCTGTATTTTACCCCTGCCACCTTTAGAATTTGAAAGAGAGTATTCCAGTCAACATTGTCAAAAGCTTTCTCTAAGTCTACAAATGCTAGTAACGTAGGTTTGCCTTTCCTTAATCTTGCTTCTAAGATAAGTCGTAAGGTCAGTATTGCCTCACGTGTTCCAGTGTTTCTACGGAATCCAAACTGATCTTCCCCTAGGTTGGCTTCTACTAGTTTTTCCATTCGTCTGTAAAGAATTCGTGTTAGTATTTTGCAGCTGTGACTTATTAAACTGATAGTTCGGTAATTTTCACATCTTTCAACACCTGCTTTCTTTGGGATTGGAATTATTATATTCTTCTTGAAGTCTGAGGGTATTTCGCCTGTTTCATACATCTTGCTCACCAGATGGTAGAGTTTTGTCAGGACTGGCTCTCCCAAGACCGTCAGTAGTTCCAATGGAATATTGTCTACTCCGGGGGCCTTGTTTCGACTCAGGTCTTTCAGTGCTCTGTCAAACTCTTCACGCAGTATCATATCTCCCATTTCATCTTCATCTACATCCTCTTCCATTTCCATAATATTGTCCTCAAGTACATCGCCCTTGTATAGACCCTCTATATACTCCTTCCACTTTTCTGCTTTCCCTTCTTTGCTTAGAACTGGGTTTCCATCTGAGCTCTTGACATTCATACGTTCTCTTATCTCCAAAGGTCTCGTTAATTTTCCTGTAGGCAGTATCTATCTTACCCCTAGTGAGACAGGCCTCTACATCCTTACATTTGTCCTCTAGCCATCCCTGCTTAGCCATTTTGCACTTCCTGCCGATCTCATTTTTGAGACGTTTGTATTCCTTTTTGCCTGCTTCATTTACTGCATTTTTATATTTTCTCCTTTCATCAATTAAATTCAATATTTCTTCTGTTACCCAAGGATTTCTACTAGCCCTCTTTTTTTTACCTACTTGATCCTCTGCTGCCTTCACTACTTCATCCCTCAAAGCTACCCATTCTTCTTCTACTGTATTTATTTCCCCAATTCCTGTCAATTGCTCCCTTATGCTCTCCCTGAATCTCTGTACAACCTCTGGTTCTTTTAGTTTATCCAGGTCCCATCTCCTTAAATTCCCACCTTTTTGTAGTTTCTTCAGTTATAATCTACAGGTCATAGCCAATAGATTGTGGTCAGAGTCTACATCTGCCCCTGGAAATGTCTTACAATTTAAAACCTGGTTCCTAAATCTCTGTCTTACCATTATATAATCTATCTGATACCTTTTAGTATCTCCAGGGTTCTTCCATGTATACAACCTTCTTTCATGATTCTTAAACCAAGTGTTAGTTATGATTATGTTGTGCTCTGTGCAAAATTCTACCAGGCGGCTTCCTCTTTCATTTCTTAGCCGCAATCCATATTCACCTACTATGTTTCCTTCTCTCCCTTTTCCTACACTTGAATTCCAGTCACCCATGACTATTAAATTTTCGTCTCCCTCCACAAACTGAATAATTTCTTTTATTTCATCATAAATTTCTTCAATTTCTTCGTCATCTGCAGAGCTAGTTGGCATATAAACTGTACTACTGTAGTAGGTGTGGGCTTCGTATCTATCTTGGCCACAATAATGCGTTCACTATGCTGTTTGTAGTAGCTTACCCGCATTCCTATTTTCCTATTCATTATTAAACCTACTCCTGCATAACCCCTATTTGATTTTGTGTTTATAACCCTGTAGTCACCTGACCAGAAGTCTTGTTCCTCCTGCCACCGAACTTCACTAATTTCCACTATATCTAACTTCAACCTATCCATTTCCCTTTTTAAATTTTCTAACCTACCTGCCCGATTAAGGGATCTGACATTCCACGCTCCGATCCGTAGAACGCCAGTTTTCTTTCTCCTGATAACGACATCCTCTTGAGTAGTCCCCGCCCGGAGATCCGAATGGGGGACTATTTTACCTCCGGAATATTTTACCCAAGAGGCCGCCATCATCATGTAATCATACAGTAAAGCTGCATGCCCTCGGGAAAAATCACGGCTGTAGTTTCCCCTTGCTTTCAGCCGTTCGCAGTACCAGCACAGCAAGGCCGTTTTGTTTATTGTTACAATGCCAGATCAGTCAATCATCCAGACTGTCGCCCTTGCAACTACTGAAAAGGCTGCTGCCCCTCTTCAGGAACCACACGTTTGTCTGGCCTCTCAACAGATACCCCTCCGTTGTGGTTGCACCTACGGTACGGCTATCTGTATCGCCGAGGCACGCAAGCCTCCCCACCAACGGCTAGGTCCATGGTTCATGGGTGCGACCCACTACACCACTGAGAGGCGGACATACTGGTGCAAAATGACGTCCCGGTACACCTGACATGTTACAGTTCCTCTGTCAAAGACATGCGGAGGTGTACGTGCACCAATCATAATCCGACCCCACACCTTCAAACTACGACGTCCATACAGGTCCGTTTCAAGGACATTAAGGGTCTGGTATCTGGTTCCTGATTCACGCCAGATGAAAACCCGGCGGGAATCACTGTTGAGACTATACGTGGACTCGTCCGTGAACGTGACCTGGGACCACTGTCTCCAATGACCATGTACTGTGTTCTTGACACCACGCTCTACTGTGACCAGGGGTCAGTGGAATGCTCCTTTTATGCCTCTGGGCGAATAAACCAAGTCTGTTTAGTTGTCTGTACACTGTGTGCCTGGAGACAACTGTTACAGTGGCTGCGGTAAGGTCCCGAGCAAGGCTACCTGGCCGTCTGCGGGCATTGATAATGAGATATCGGTCTTCTAGTGGTGTTGTACACTGTGGACGTTCCGTACTGTAGGCACTGGACACGTTTCCTGTCGGGTGGAATCGCTGTCATAATCTGCACATGCTGTGTTTGACCACCCTCTTGTCGCCCTAGTATTCTACCCCTCATAACGTCATCAATAGATTGTGTTCTTTGAGCCATTTTCAACACACAGTCACCATTAGCACGTCTGAAAACATCTGCACACTTACTCGCTAGCCGGCCGGAGTGGCCGTGTGGTTCTAGTCGCTACAGTCTGGAGCCGAGCGACCGCTACGGTCGCAGGTTCGAATTCTGCCTCGGGTATGGATGTGTGTGATGTCATTAAGTTAGTTAGGATTAATTACTGCTAAGTTATAGGCGACTGATGACCTCAGAAGTTAAGTCGCATAGTGCTCAGAGCCATTTGAACTTACTCGCTACACTGTACTCTGACATGCACCAACACACCTCTGCGTATGTAAACTGCTGCAAGCGCCACCGTGCGACGACCGCAGGTCAAATGCACCGCATGGTCATATACCGAGGTGATTTAAACCCGCAAATCGCCAACCAGAGCGTTGTTTCATCATGTATCAGCATTATCCTTAATTTATGAGGATGGGTGTCCAACAGCAAACTTTAAGGTTGGTACGCAAGCATGTAGTTACTAACGCACTGGCGTAATACACGTTGCAAAAATGGACTTGATTCCCTTTCTAAAACTTACGACGTAAGGGAAGATTAACCAGGGTGGATTCATTCGTGGTATCGATAACAGATGAGCACAGTAATTATAAAGAAAGGGGATTTAGTTATACATAAAACACGATGGTAATGTAAGTATTCGATTTGCAAGGACGCAAACGTCTTCAGCACATAAACACACTGTTAACAAGAGTACTAATGTAATCTTTATCAAATGGACTATCAATTCATTTAGAGGGAAGACGATTACAGATGTGGGATTCTGTTACAGAAATAGTTAGCCTCAGCTAAGTGGCGGACGCGCGGGATTAGCCGAGCGGTCTGGGGCGCTGCCGTCATGGACTGTGCTGCTGATCCCGGCGGAGGTTCGAGTCCTCCCTCAGAGAAGGGTGTGTGTGTTTCTCCTTAGGATAATTTAGGTTAAGTAGTGTGTAAGCTTAGGGACCGATGACCTTAGCAGTTAATTCCCATAAGATTTCACACACATTTGAACATTTGAAGTGGCGGGCGATTGGGCCTCTGAGCAGAAATAGTCATGTTAGGAATCTATGTGTGCCAAACTTTCGTTGTAAAACCCAAGGAAGGATAAACGGGGAAAACTCAGGAATGTTACAAGGCAGATACCGTAGTGGCGAAAACTACATTAAAGTCTACAAATACAAAATGAAAAACAATTATTTAAGCCTGTTGAAACTCTTCTGCACATAATTTCATGTACTATAGTATGGAACATAGTATTACCCACAAGACGCAAAATAATGGACACGTGGTACAGTCTTCTGACCACGACCTTGTATTTCTTTTGAGTCATCAGTCTTTAGACTGGTTTGATACAGCCCGGCACAAATTTCCTGTCCTGTGTCAAACTCTTCATCTCAGGGTAGCTCTTGCAAGCTGCATCGTCAATTATTTGCTGGATGTATTTCAATCTCTGTCTTCCCTCTAGTTTTTACCTTCTACAGCTCCCTCAAGTACATGGAAGTTATCTTCTGACGTTTTAACAGGTGTCCTGTCCTCCAGTCCCTTCCTAACTTCCCATACATTCCTTCCCTCTCTGATTCTGAGCACAACCTCGTTATGCCTTACCTTATTAGTCCACCTAATTTTCGACGTTCTCCTGGAGCACGACATCTCACATGCTTTCTTCTTTTCCGGTTTTCCCACAGTCCATGTTTCACTATCATAAAATGCTATGCTCCAATCGTACTTTTCCATAATCTTCCTTCCCAGATTAAAGTTAATGTTTTATACTTGTAGACTTCTCTTGGCCCATAATGCCTGCTCCGATCGTAATGGGTTATTTTGCTGTCTAGGTAGCCGGATTTCTGAACATTTACTTCGTGCTCACCAATCCTGATATAAAATTTTCGGTGTTCTCATTTCTGTTACTTCTCATTACTTTCATCTTCCTTCGATTTACTCTCAAACGATATTCTGCTCATTAGAACGTTATCTCCATTCAGCAGATATTGTAATTCTTCTTCACTTTTTATTGAGGATAGCAATGTGACCAGTGAATTTTATCATTGATATAATTTCACCCAGTATTTTAATTCCACTTTTGAACGTTTCTTTCATTTCCGTCATACTTGAACAGTAGGGGCGAAAGACTACTTTCCTGTATTACACCATTTTTTCTGAGCACTTTGTCCTTGGTCTTCCACATTTTTGTACATATTACATATTACCAGTCTTTCCTAATTTTCTCGGAATTTTGAACATCTTGCACCATTTTACATTGTCGAACTATTTTTCCAGGCAGACAGATACTATGAACGTCTTCTGATTTTTCTTTAGTCTTAGTTCCATTATCAAACACAAAGTCAGAATTGCGTCTCTGATGTCTTTCGTTTTCCTAAAGCCGAACAGATCGTCATCTAACACATACTCAATTTTCCATTCTTCTGTGAATTGTTTTGGTGTCAGTGACAAGTATTTCAGTCTTCGGAGCTGTGTAGATGATTTCTTGAAAGTCAGATGGTATATCGGCAGACTCATACATTCCACGCTAACATGAATAATCGTTTTGTTACCACTTCACGCAATGCTTTTGGAAATTCCGCCTTATTCGATTCTAAGCCTTCCAAAGTTGTTTTAAAGTCTGGTTCTAATACTGGATCCCCTATCTCGTTTATATCGACTCTGCTTCTTCTCCTGTCACGTCATCAGATAAGTCCTCCCTCTCATCAAGGCCTTCCTTTTCTATCCTCTCTGCATTTAACAGCGGAATTCCCTCACGCCCTTGTTTTTTATTTCACCTAAGATTGTTTTGACTTTTCCATGACCTGAGTCAGTCCTTCGGACTATGATTTCTTTTTCAATTTCTTCACATATTTTATGCAGCCATTTCGTCTTACCTTCTCTGCACATCGTGTTTATTTCATTCCTAAGCCGGCCGAAGTGGCCGTGTGGTTCTAGGCTCTGCAGACTGGAACCATGAGACTGCTATGGTCGCATGTTCGAATCCTCCCTCGGGCATGGATTTGTGTGATGTCCTTCGGTTAGTTAGATTTAACTAGTTCTAAGTTCTAGGGGACTAATGACCTCAGAAGTTGAGTCCCATAGTGCTCAGAGCCATTTGAACCAGCCATTTCATTCCTAAGCGAGTTTGTATTTCAATATTTCTGAATTTTCTTCAGCTTTTTGTACTTGCTGCTATGAGCGATCAACTTAAGTACTTCCTCTGTTACCCATAGTTTCTTTGCAGTTATCTATATTGTACTTATGTTTTTCTTTCCAACCATAAGGAGCGTACCGGCCGTATCCGAAAGCAGCCTGGAGGCTGCGTCCAATAGTTGATGACAGCAGGAGTACCTGTGCGATGTGGACCATTCTGGACGCCACATGTTGGTTGAGGTATTGGACACGTTGTAAGGAATCGGGTCGGCGGAGGAAATTTTGTCGCACCGCCGTGCGGATAATTAGGAGTACACGCCGAAAGTTGATGGCAGCGGGGCGGCGTATGGTGACGGTACTTACGGAAGACGCTCTAAGTCGTCGTGTGAGAGGCCGCGTCCAATGGACATCGCCATGGATTTAGCCACATTCATGTTACTCCCTGCTGCAGTTCAGTACGTCGTTATCAAATCAAGCACCGTTTCTGTGTTTCATTCCGTGAGCGGACCAAGAGTGGGAGGTATGGCAAGAAAAAAGGAATAAAAGTGAGATAGTGTTAATACTTTCATCCCTCTTTACCTCCTCTGCATGACTGCAGATGACGTGTCACTGAGCACATTTGTACTGTGCATGCAGTACACGTGAGGTGCCTAGTTGTTTCCACTGCCCTGTGTGGAATACGTAAGTTCTTGTACACTTCACTAACCTGCTGTCTTCATGATGATGATGTCCCCAGCGTAGAAAACAGCACGCAGGTCGTGGATTCTTTTTCTTAAGGCTGAAATTAACTTCGCAAGGAACTGCTGCTACGAATATACTATAACTCATTTGGGATGCCACTCGCGTTTTTATTGATATAGACACGAGAAACTATTCTTGATCACAACGTATTGAACACATCTTTCCACAGTCATTATATCTGGCTAAAACAACACGAAATACATACTGCCACAGACAACATGTCTGTCCACTGGTACCATCAGAACTGGAGAATCAAATTACATGAATCAAATACTACTATTACAGACAACATGTCTGTACCTAGCGACGGTCGGAACTGTAGTAAATAAAATTGCATGAAACAAATACTGCTTTAACAGACAACATGTCTGTCTACTGGAACGGTCAGAACTGGAGAGCCGGACTGCCCGAGACACTTCGCGCGCCAAGCCAGCAAGGCGTGACCAGAACACCACCGAAGTGCATCGGCTGTAATATCGTCAGTCTTTTTTTTTAGTAATACTTTGATTTTCATAATTTTGAAATGACTGATTGATAGCTGGCTGTTGAGAGATGTTTGTTTAAAAAATTAACTAATTTGGATGACAGGTTTAATTAATAATAGCAATTAAAGTTTAACGTTTTGGTGCCCTACCGCCGAACAGAGCAGCCAATCACAGAGCAGCAGCATCATGCAGGCGGTCTTTCTCACGGGAATGGTACCGAATCTAACATCTGTCACCGGTACCTCATCCCACATTGCGTCATCTCTATGCTTCTTGCGTCTCCACTGTCCTGGGAATAGCTTCCTGGAGCCTAATATGATGGCTGAATACGCCAGAAATATTACAGAGGTCGTCCGCATACGCACGACACCGAAACCTGTGCTGTCGCGAAGTGAGACCAGAAAGATGACTCGTCAGACTCACGATGAGTGGCTCCAGGTTTATGGCATAGAATAGGGTCGAAAGTGGACAACCTTGGCTTACGGAACGCTGCATCGCCACTGGTCCCGCCACACTGCCATTCATCTGATTCAGCGATTTGGCAGTGCCGTACAGGCGCCGGATGACATCGATAAAGCCGGGTGTAAAGCCCACTCGGCTCATCACTGAGAACAGAAAACGGTGCCACACCTTGCCGAATGCGCTGTCAAAATCAATGGCAACCATTGCGGCGCGGAGTCTACAAGCTGCTGCCAGTGCAACTAAGTCATGACATTCTCCTTGGGCTATTTGTATATTAACTGTGCCACCCGGAGTTGTCTGTTCCGCGGATCGAATTCTAGGTAGGATATTGCGACACGGCATCGCCAGGAGTCGTGTAAAAATTTTATAATCTGAGTTAAGCAGATTCATGGGACGGTAATGTGCTGTCGTCATTCCCTGAGTCTGATTGTGCATGCGCATAATAATTCTCGTGATAAAGGACGGCGGTGCGGCGTTCCCTATAGTCATCAGTTCATGAAACATCGTCGTCCACGGTGATGCCATTAGTGCGAGGATAGCGCGATAAAATTCTATCGGCAATCCTCGACACCAGGTGACTTATTCAGAGCTCCTTTGTTGATTGCATCGTGGACTTCGTCACGCGTAGCTGGTTCCATCAGCTCGTCCGCTTCGTCGCTGCCAAAGATTCGAGTTACGTGTGGTACCACTGACTCCTCAGCATGGTTGTTGGTAGTCTCCTCCTGGTACATTGTGCGGTAGTGGTGTACAAAGGAATTGAAGATTTCGGCCTGGCAAACGACTTGCTGGGCGCGACAGATGTAGAACTCAGTGATGAGTCGTTGTCGTCGGTGTTTCCTATTGGAGGTGATGTGATGCATGATGGGATGTTCTTGTTCCGCCGAATCTTGACGTCGGATCCGCACCATCGAACCCTGCAGTCCACAGCGCGCCAGCGTTACAATTTGTGCCTTAATCCTGCTGCGTTCCCTCTGGGTGTCAGGGGTGGGCGGCTGGGCGTCCAGGTCGCGGAGAACGGCGTAGAAATAGTCGGTAGTGTGTCGGCGCCACGCAGTTACTTCCTTGTTACACTGAATCAAGCTACGTCGAGTGGCAGGTTTGGCACATTCCAGCCACCAAGTAAAAGTCGTGCAGTACTTAGGTAAGCGACGTTCACAGGTGGCCCATGTGTCGGTAATACGTAGAAGTCATGTCCATTATAATTATCCGGGCTGTTATGCCGTGGTCGGTTGATGAATTCTGAGGTGATTTTTCCTGCCGATATTTTAGAGCTGTTTAAGTGTTGTTTGACAACCACATACTTCAAGTGGAATGAACTGTTTTATGAGCAAACGGATGGCGTGGCTATGGGAAGCCCCCTAAGTCCCGTAATTGCAAACTTCTTTATGGAGAAATTCGAAGAACAGGCCTTAGGTACTGCCAGCAAATGTATGGTTCCGATACGTGGATGACACGTTTGTGTTGTGGAGACATGGTAGGGAGGAACTAAGCCGGTTCCACGAACATCTGAACAGTATAAACTCAAGAATTCAGTTTACTATGGAGGAGGAGGTAGACGGCAAACTACATTTCCTCGATGTGCTTGTGTTTAGAAACGAAAATGGTAGTTTGGGCCACTCAGTGTACCGCAAACCCACGCACACGGACCGTTATTTGCACCGGGATTCGAACCACCACCCACAACAGAAGCGGGGCGTTATCAAGACGTTAGCGGACAGAGCTAGAAATATTTGTGAACCTGAGTTGCTCGACGCTGAGATGGAACATCTCCACAATGCACTAACGAAGAACGGATATTCGTCCGCCGAAATAAAACGTGCGTTGAGGCAGCCACGCAGAAATCATACTGACGTACAGGCTACTGCAAAATCTAAGGTTTTCCTGCCGTTTGTTAAAAATGTAACGGAAAGAATAGAGAGGATCTTGACGAAGCGGAATATTACCGTAATTTACAAGCCCACCAGAAAGATACAGGAATACCTTAGGCCTGCCAAGGACGCTCGCAAACCATTGGAAAAAGCTGGAGTGTATAGGATCCCATGCAGCTGTGGTGATGTTTATGTGGGTACCACCAAAAGAACTGTTTCTAAACGTTTGGAAGAGCACAAGGGAAATTGTAGAAGAGAAGAAACGGAACGATCAGCTGTTGCGGAGCAAGCGTTCCAGCCAGGGAACCACAATATTCGTTTCGAGGAGACGCAAGTACTAGCGGCCAGGAGCGGATACTACGAAAGGTTCTACAGGGAGGCAATCGAAATCGCTAAACACCCAAATAATTTCAACCGAAAGGAGGTGGGCGTCAAATTAAACGGTATATGGATGCCGGTGTTAAAGAAGATGTGTACCACTCGTCCACTACTGGGTGATGGCAACGGCGATCGACGGTGACAGACAGCGACCAACTGCACTGACGTTTTCAAAACACGTGACGTCACGCCGCGGCGCGGGGGCGCGCGGACACGGAATTTAGCGGCAGTCAGTAGCGAGCCAGTGTGTGTGTTGGACCTTCCATTAAGCTACGGACCCCCTTGAAGATGTCTCCCGCAGTCGGAGACGAAACGTTGGGAATTATAATGGACATGATATTTCCGGCCGTGAAAGTTTACATTTTAGTATAATACGTAGAAGACATTCGGGATGATGAGAGGTATCTATCTTCCACGGTGCACGACTGCGCCAGACCACTTGCTGGGGGAGGAGAATGTTGCAGATGCAGGCACAGCGATCCGAAATGGCAAAGGGCCAAAGTTCTGCACCTTGGACAGCAGCTGTGAGTTCCCGAGAGAAGCAAATCATATCAAAGCGGCTCGAATAGTGACTCGTGTGGTAAGTACGTCTAGGCGCATCGTCGTGCAGAGCTTCCCCAGTGTCGCGGCGCAACAGATCTAGGATGACAAGATGCAGTTCTTGGCTAATGTGGTAGTGGGACATTTGATCCTTAGGATGCAGGACATAATTAAAATCACACCCAAGCAAGTAATGGTCACAGCGTACAAGAAACAAAGGGGCGATTTCTCCTGAATAGAAGAGTGCCCTGTCGCGTCTGCGGGTGGAGCCTGACGGAGCGTAAATGTTGACAATACTCATCCCCATGTCGGTGACACCATGCCTCTGGCGGATAGAAGGTTTGTGATATCGGCCACTGGAATGCCTTCTCGGGCGTAGATGGCGTCCCAGGTGGTCACCAGCTTTTTTTTTTTTTTTTTTTTTTTACTTTATTGTTACTTTGACACCTGAACAAGCAGGTAGGCTGGCAGCAGCACAATACGCCGCTCTTCAGCCGAAGAGAGTACAATGATATAAACAGAGAAGATACATCACTTGGAAAAACGGCGGGAAAAAAAAACAGTAGACACATGAACATAAAAACACAAGAAGCCGTTCACACTCGATGACAATCCACACTACGAACTGTTGACACGACGCACAAACACTGAAGAAGACGATGGCACTGGTGAACAATGGAGTGTGACGGCGAAACTGAACACTAAACATGACCAGGAGCGGTGTTGCGTTTGGTGCGGAGTGTAGCAATGAGATCCTGTGTAGTGATAGGGGCATTGAGTTCCGTGTGTGCAATGTTGCCCAAGTACTGGAAACCAGGAGCGAGGGGAGGGACGGAGGTGTCAGTTCGATCGCGGATATCCGGGAAGAGGGAGTAATCGAACTGGGGATCATCGGGGATGGAAAATACACTCCTGGAAATTGAAATAAGAACACCGTGAATTCATTGTCCCAGGAAGGGGAAACTTTATTGACACATTCCTGGGGTCAGATACATCACATGATCACACTGACAGAACCACAGGCACATAGACACAGGCAACAGAGCATGCACAATGTCGGCACTAGTACAGTGTATATCCACCTTTCGCAGCAATGCAGGCTGCTATTCTCCCATGGAGACGATCGTAGAGATGCTGGATGTAGTCCTGTGGAACGGCTTGCCATGCCATTTCCACCTGGCGCCTCAGTTGGACCAGCGTTCGTGCTGGACGTGCAGACCGCGTGAGACGACGCTTCATCCAGTCCCAAACATGCTCAATGGGGGACAGATCCGGAGATCTTGCTGGCCAGGGTAGTTGACTTACACCTTCTAGAGCACGTTGGGTGGCACGGGATACATGCGGACGTGCATTGTCCTGTTGGAACAGCAAGTTCCCTTGCCGGTCTAGGAATGGTAGAACGATGGGTTCGATGACGGTTTGGATATACCGTGCACTATTCAGTGTCCCCTCGACGATCACCAGTGGTGTACGGCCAGTGTAGGAGATCGCTCCCCACACCATGATGCCGGGTGTTGGCCCTGTGTGCCTCGGTCGTATGCAGTCCTGATTGTGGCGCTCACCTGCACGGCGCCAAACACGCATACGACCATCATTGGCACCAAGGCAGAAGCGACTCTCATCGCTGAAGACGACACGTCTCCATTCGTCCCTCCATTCACGCCTGTCGCGACACCACTGGAGGCGGGCTGCACGATGTTGGGGCGTGAGCGGAAGACGGCTTAACGGTGTGCGGGACCGTATCCCAGCTTCATGGAGACGGTTTCGAATGGTCCTCGCCGATACCCCAGGAGCAACAGTGTCCCTAATTTGCTGGGAAGTGGCGGTGCGGTCCCCTACGGCACTGCGTAGGATCCTACGGTCTTGGCGTGCATCCGTGCGTCGCTGCGGTCCGGTCCCAGGTCGACGGGCACGTGCACCTTCCGCCGACCACTGGCGACAACATCGATGTACTTTGGAGACCTCACGCCCCACGTGTTGAGCAATTCGGCGGTACGTCCACCCGGCCTCCCGCATGCCCACTATACGCCCTCGCTCAAAGTCCGTCAGCTGCACATACGGTTCACGTCCACGCTGTCGCGGCATGCTACCAGTGTTAAAGACTGCGATGGAGCTCCGTATGCCACGGCAAACTGGCTGACACTGACGGCGGCGGTGCACAAATGCTGCGCAGCTAGCGCCATTCGACGGCCAACACCGCGGTTCCTGGTGTGTCCGCTGTGCCGTGCGTGTGATCATTGCTTGTACAGCCCTCTCGCAGTATCCGGAGCAAGTATGGTGGGTCTGACACACCGGTGTCAATGTGTTCTTTTTTCCATTTCCAGGAGTGTACATCGGAGAGGTAGGAGGCAAAGTGATTGGCCTTACTAAGGGTGTCAGGGAAAGGGTGATCATCATGGAGAAGAGGATAATAGGGGGAGGGTTTAGTTCCGGTAAGGCGACGGAAGGCTGACCAGAACTTGGACGAGTTGATTGGTAGGGTAGCATTTAAACGGGTGCATGTCTGTCGCCAGTCCCGGCGTTTCTTGGCCGCGAGCAAATTACGATCGTGTCGCTGGAGTTGCCGGTGGCGTCGTAGTGTGTCCGGGTCACGCGTGCGGAGGAAGGCATGGTAGAGACGACGGGATTCACGGAGGAGGAGAACGGCCTGCGGGGGTAAGGTAGGACGGTGGGGGTGGATGGCGACAGGAGGGACGTGGGCCTCCACGGCCTCAGACAAGGTCTGCTGGAGAAAGGAGGCGGCATGGGTGACATCGTCAGAGTGGCGGTAGGTGAAGGGGTGGCTATCGACCTGGGTGGAGGGGGTATCCCGGTAGGCATTCCAGTCGGCACGGGAATAGTCATGGACATACTTAGGGGGAGGGTCAGTACGAGGGTCGGGGTGGGGGCGACGACCGTCTGAAACGGTGAGGAGGACAGGGAGATGGTCGCTACCAATAGGCTCCAGGACATCCACTGTTATGCGGCCAAGGAGGTTGGGGGAGGAGAGAATAACATCAGGAGTGGAGTTGGATTCGGGACGGGTGTGCTGGGGGATGGGGATGAGATAGCCTTGAAGGGATGAGAGGAACCGATGCCACCGCCGTAACTGTGCAGCGGAACGACTATGGATGTTGAGGTCGGCGGCGATCACGTAGGAGGAGAAGGTACGGTCGACGTGGGAGAGGAAGTCGAAGGGAAGAGAAGCGTTGGGGCGGACATAGATGGTGGCGCAGGTAACAGTAAGGCCGGGGAAGAAGAGACTAAGGATCAGGTGTTCGATGGGGTCGGGAAAGAGAGGTTGGAGCCGAACGGGGATCTGGTGGCGGTGCCCAATAGCAACTCCGCCATGTGGTCACCAGGAGAAGGATAAGTGTTATATCCCGCGACGCCTGGAAGTGTGGCCAAGTGTACTTCCTGCGAAGTCGACGTCCGATTCCCATATCATCTCTCGCAGCAGTTGAAGTTTCACGGGAGAGCTAATGGTGTTAATGTTGATCATCACTACTTGGTAGGTTTGGAGCCGTACCCCGCCGTGGAGGGGAACTCCATCAGCGGAGGGTGACGAGGGGCGAGGCTATGGCGAGTCATGCCGTACGCCACCAGATGGCGTTATCGGAGGCGTACGGTGCCACCTCTTGCGCATTTTAGGTGAACGTTGTTTGCGTGTGTCTCCCTCTCTGTCGGATGACCGAAGGGAGTCGCGACGCTCTGGGAGGAAGGCCGTCGCGGGAGCGATAAGTGAAGGGGCGTCCATATCATCAGGAAGGGTGGGAATAGGAAGTCGTCGGTTTTGGTAGGGGCCCCGGAGTAGCGTCACGTTGTGAGGGTGACGCGTCGACCCTGGCGGTATCCGTAGCAGAAAGAAAGGGTCACCGGTACACGATCCGCCGGGCGGCGGCCGGTGGTTGGAGAAGAGACAGCCGATGCGTAGGTAATTGACAAAAATCGGAGGCGCCACGGTAGCTACTGGCAATTGGGTGATTCGTCGCTGAAGACACTCAGACCTTAGGTGATATTCTTTGCAGCACCAGGAATAGGTCTTGGGTTGGCCGTCGTATATGACCGCACGGCACCCTCTTATTTGCAGGTAAACTGACACGTGACGATGGAGATCGATGGTGATCTGTCGTACACCGTTAATAACGGCAGTGTGGCCATATACAGTGCAATAGGGTCTACGCTTACATTCCTCAGAACCCCGTTGTCTCACCGTTAGCGAATTGTGGCCGTGCACTTCCACCCGGAAGAGCAAAGGAGCACACAGCACTACACTGAAAAGCCAAAGAAACTGGTTCACCTCCCTAATATCGTGTAGTTCCCCCGCGAGCACGCAGCAGGGCCGCAGCACGACATAACATGGACTCGACCAATGTATGAAGTAGTCCTGGAGGGAATTGACACCATGAATCCTGCATCCTGCAGGGCTGTCCGAAAATACACGAGAGTTGGGGGGGGGGGGAGGGGGGTGCAGATCTCTTCTTAACAGCACGTGGCAAGGCATCCAAGATATGCTCAATAATATTCGTGCCTGGGGAGTTTGGTAGCCAGCAAAAGTTCAAATGGCTCTGAGCACTAAGGGAGTTAACTGCTGAGGTCATGAGTCCTCTAAAACTTAGAACTACTTAATCCTAACTAACTTAAGGACATCACACACATCCATGCCCGAGACAGGATTCGAACCTGCGACCATAGTGGTCGAGCGGTTCCAGACTGTAGCTCCTAGAACCGCTCGGCCACTCCGGCCGGCCCAACGAAAGTGTTTAAACTCAGAAGAACGTTCCTTGAGCGACTTTGTAGCAATTCTGGACGTGTGGGCTGTCGCATTTATTGCTGGAATTCCGCTATTCCGTCAGAATGCACAAGGGACATCAATGGATGCAGGTGATCAGATAGGATGGTTACTTACGTTCCACCAGTCAGAGTTGTATCTAGATGTATCAGGGGTCCAATATCACTCCAACTGAACACGCCCCACACCATTACAGAGCCTCCACCAGCTTGAATAGTCCCCCGCTGACGTGCAGCGTCCATGGATTGATGAGGTTGTCTCCATACCCGTACATGTCTATCTGCTCGATACAATTTGAAACGAGACTCGTCCGACCAGACAACGTGTTTCCAATCATCAACAACCCAATGTCGGTGTTGACGGACCCATGCGAGGCTTAAAGTCGTGCAGTCATAAAGGGACTTCCGCTCGATAATGATTCGTTGAGTAGTTCGCACGCTGACACTTGTTGATGGCCCCGCGTTGAAATCTGCAGAAATTTGAGAAGGGGGCTGCACTTCCGTCACGTTGAACGAATCTGTTTAGTCGTCGATTATCACTTTCTTGCAGGAATTTTTTTCCAGCAATAGCGATGTTGCTGATTTTTTATTTACCGGATTCGTGAAATGGTCGTACGCGAAAATCCCCACTTCATCGCTACCTCGAAGATGCTGTGTCCCATCGCTCGTGCTCCGACTATAACACCACGTTCAAACTCGCTTAAATCTTGATACCCGGACATTGTAGCAGCAATAACCGATCTAACAACTGATCCAGACACTAGTTGTCTTATTTGGCCTAGCCGAACGCAGCGCCGTATTCCGCTTGTTTACGCGTCTCTGTATTTGAATACGCGTGCATGTACACTCTTTGACATAAAACTCGACCGGCGGCCGGCCGCTGCAGAGGCTAAGTCCGCGCCGATCGCGACATGGGACAAATAAACTGGCCAACTCGCAAATTCTCTAAGTCCGGCAATCTGCACAATCTAGCAACACTGTAGACTACGCCACTTCCTGGAAGAAGTCTTGTCCCATACAAGATAAAAAATACACTGTTTATGCCAGTGGTATAGCGGTACCGTCCTTTGTTTCCGTCTACACTGTCTGTGGCTCGAAAGTAGCTGGCACAAAAGAAATTTTATGGCCTCTTCCAGCTGAATGTTGAAGACATGAATGTAATGGTTATGCAGATTCAATCTGTTTCACTTTCTATCACACCGATAACAAACTTTTATCCAGTAGCCATTTTGCGGCATATTTGTTGCAAAGTGTCCTCCTCTGGACGCCGCATGCGGCAAAGCTCCGGGATCCATTTGCTGGCTACTGGCAGCGGCCGTGGCGACACCAGAGGCGCTGCACTCCCCCGTTCATTATCGAAAGCGCCTAGTACCGCTCATCGCTTTTGATGATTTAAAACGTATTATTATTATTAAATGTTGCTCGATAGAATATTTCTACGATTTCCATTCACACTCGGAAGCAACATAGACCGACGCCCTGATTAGTGGGTGAGTACTGTACTACATTCAAAAATGTTCAAATGTGTGTGAAATCTTACGGGACTTAAATGATAAGGTCATCAGTCCCTAAGCTTACACATTACGGAACCTAAATTATCCTAAGGACAAACACACACAAACATGCCCGAGGGAGGACTCGAACTTCCGCCGGGACCAGCTGTACAGTCCATGACTGTATTACATTAATCGGCAAGATCTGCGTATGGTCCGAAATTAATTTATAAATGTTACATACCTCATTCTTTTCCTTTCAAAGTCCATTATTTGTGCAACTTTTGGCCAATATTCGGATGTTTTCGTCAAGCCAGAGTGAGCGTCTGTAGTGTAAAGTGTATTACAAAAATGGTTCAAATGGCTCTGAGCACTATGGGACTCAACTTCTGAGATCATTAGTCCCCTAGAACTTAGAACTAGTTAAACCTAACTAACCTAAGGACATCACAAACATCCATGCCCGAGGCAGGATTCGAACCTGCGACCGTAGCGGTCTTGCGGTTCCAGACTGCAGCGCCTTTAACCGCACGGCCACTTCGGCTGGCAAAGTGTATTACAGTTTTTGTTTCATTCCTTATGGTAATTCTATGCGATAAACTGTGTAAATACCTTCCAATGCATGCTCTGTAGCAGTGCAGGAACACTGCACATTTGGAGTCCCATGTATGGATTCATAAACGTTGATCGGAAGTGATAGCTAACGTCATGAAATTTAAACCAGAAAAAGTTATCGATTTTGAGGTTTGATAGAATGGAAAGGAATTGCTAACGCCGGTGTCACCAAACGTCTGCAGTTAAATGCTATTGCAAAATTTAGAAGAGAGGCACTATATTTATCTACATGTTCACTTCATTAACAATCTCCTGACATGTTAGACCTATATGACGAAAAAAGCTCAAATTTGAATCGTTGACAGTAGGTATGAATCTTCTCGGAAACTATTTTACAGTGAAGCACCTTGGCATTTGCAAAACAGACACTCATGATATTAACATAATTTACTAAGTGGAAATTGCAAGAAGATTTAGGTGTAAAGGCATTCTTCAGATTCAGCAATTTGAAACTCCATTAGTTAAAATGGAAAATAAAACGTTGTGCTCAGTGGCCTTTACCGAGATTGGAACTGCCATTTCGTATAGCACCAGCATCCCAACGCATAAGCGAATCGCTGAGCTAACGACACACTGGCGGCAACAGGCTGACTACAGTCATTGCGATGTTGCCTGAGCCTCAAAACGCAACATTAAACACACAAACAGGTGTTACTTATGTGAAGAATGCCGTTCTTTGAGTCCAGAAATTAAATATACTTTCTAAGTGTCTCATCTTACGGTGGATTATATCGTATGAGTCTTCGACGTGAAAAACGAATTCCAAGTGAATTTAGCGACGTAATGCCGCGCTACACCCGGAGGTAAATGCACTCTCACAGTGTTGACAAATACTTGCTACGACGCTGCTGATTCTCAGCTACCTTACGAGACAGTGTTTAGCGAAATGCTTGTCGTGATTGTCCGATACGGTTCTTCAGAGGATAGACGCGCGCGCACGTTTGGTTTTTGTGCGGCGTTCTCCCCTGATAGTTTCTGACGTCGCCTTGTGGGCTATGTATACATTTGAGGCATTCAGTTATCATTAATCCAGAATGAATTAAGTTTCAACTTCCGGAGTGCAAGAAGGCTTTTGACACCGACATTATATCATTACAACGCAGGGAAAGCAAAACGGATGATTCAGTGTTTCTCATTCAGCATGGAGCATGTGAGATAATCTTCCGTAACGTTCATAATCATCTCAAAGTACAAACGAAGTAAAAATACATCGAAAGCTTATTTTAATTGAATATAATGTAAGATATCAAACACTTTGAACCTAGATATCGAATGTGTCCACGAGCAATCTTTTGCAGCATACATATAGAATGTCATGATTACCATGAGAATGAAGAAATATTATAGTAGGGATGGAAGCAAGAAGGGACGCAGTCAACAAATATTCTATTCCACATGGCATTCATTTCATTTGAGATTTAAGAAGAAGTAAAGCGGGATATTACTTTCGTTAACAAGAAAGATAAGCCGCACATATGGACAACGAGGAAATCTGTGTCTTCATAAGTTTCCTCCTTGAAATGTGTATGCTCTATTACATACTAAGTAGCCTGATCATTGTTTCCGTGATGTTATCCTCTAGTTTGGCCCCTAAACAATGAACAGATTCCAAATGCATGTCTCTGCATGAAAGTAATTGTTCGAACCCTTCCTGAGCTCTGAGCTATTTTTTGGGTATTTGCTTGGAATTTATGATGCAGACCGCTGTGCCTCTTCCCCCCCCCCCCCCCCCCCCAATCCCTCGACAGTTAGGTTTCAAACTAAACCGTTTTTTATCCACTGGCATAATTATTTATTCAGACAGCATCATCATAAGACTATCAAACATAGCCTTCGTTTAATATCTTGCCTAATGACTGTCGTTTCTTTGTTAATAATGATCCTTGACAAAGCATTTTAACGATGATTATATTTGTGTGTGACAGATAACTGAAAAAAGATATTCTTTTATTTTGTCACTCTTCCTTTCTCCACTGAATTGTAAATGTTTATCTTTATAAAACGCGTATTAGCGTCAGAAGGGCAACTGTCGCAATGCGGTCGCAGTGGAATCGAGAGTAGATTGCGTGTGGTCGCACTGACTGAGCATGGCAGCTATTCGGCATCAGAACCTGGAGGAAAGTGTGGAGTACCGGCAAGAATAGCTAGAGCCTGGTGGAAAGGATACAAGGAAAGGGGCTATATAGGGCGAAAAAGAGGAAGTAGACGGCTCCGTGTGTCTACTGCAGTAAATGATCAATGTTTTTTGGTGAATATACGTGCTAATCCATTCCTCAGTAGCCGTGCCCTGAAAGAGCTATCTCAGTTTCCCGGCAGCGGAAAGAGTGTTACGAGGAGACTGAAAAACGTCGGATTATATTTTTCGGAGAGCTGTTATAAAGCAGCAATTAACCGATTATCAGAGGGCTGACCCCATGGCTTTTTCAGCAGAATATATCGACTTTGACTGGAGTAGAGTAATCTTTTCGGATGATAACATATTTTCTTCCTGTAGCGACGGCCCTGTTCAACTGAGACGAAATTTTCTCCATAAGTTATCAGTTTACGCCGTTAGCGACTTTACATTTGTAGTAGGCACAACATAATAAATATAAACAGTTCCATATATCACGATTTTAGTAGCTCATCCCTCATCTGATAAATAAATGTGACCCACGAATTTGTGAATATTTGCAATAACACGCACATGTTTTTAGCGTTTGGTATACCGCCCACGAGGACAATGCTTCCAGCCATTACATTTTCTCTTCTTAGGCTTCTCTCCACAGTTAATTATTATACGACTCTGCTATTCGTTTCTGTCTTCTTCTACCTTGTTTTGGTCATTTTCCGCTACATTCAGTATCCTGTGACCTGTAGGCCGACCATACTTTATTTTTTCAGATCCCAAATTTCACTTCCAAAGAAAAGAGTACTCCACATCATCCATTTTGCAGTGTGTTTCTTTATTTCTATCACTTGTATGTTTACTTCAAAGAATATTATTCGTAAACATAAATGGTTTGCTATCGCTGTTCTTTGCTTTACTTTTGTTAAGCACCCATTTCTCTCTCATTCTGGTCCTGACGTGCTGTACTTTTAATACCATCAGTTTTTTTTGCTATGTTCATATTGAAAGAGGTATGTATTCATTACCAGCGACGGCGAGGCATGACAGAATCTCTGATCAGAGAGTTATTTATCGTTGCTAGTCTGCGCTTGACCGCGCGAGACGACAGTGTGTGGCGAGTCGGCTGAGGGAGTAGTCAGTCGGCAGTAGTAATAGCGAGTGGACGGTTGTACTGAGCAGGCGTCGGCATGCGTCGACGGCGTGTTCTTCTTGCGACTCTGGTCAGGATTGTGGTGGACGATGAGTATTGTTGTAGAAGGTAATGAAGCAGCATTGCGCACATCTAGTAATGTATGTTAATTGTAATTAATTTGTTCAAAAAATGCCCCAATAATAATTTTTTATAAAGTAACTCTTTTAAAGAAAAACATTCATTTCAATTTAAAGAATATTTCCTATGCATTTCCTCCAAGAATCAAAATTAAATATACGCCAGCATTGCACGAAGCTGTGTCCATAAATAAGAGCAGACACAGATGCAGTTTTTTATTGAGGTAAGAATTTTTGCTTTTTTATTCAGAATACAGGGCTGAAGGTCAGCGCTGCTGTCCTTATAAAATTTATCAGGTTTAATTATTTCACAGGGCCGAAGGTCAGCGCTGCTGTCCTTATAAAATTTACCAGATATTATTATTTCTGTTAGGAGGTTACATTTCCTTCATGGTTCATTATCTAATTAATATTATTGTGTGGTTTTTGGTCAATTTTCAATTATCAATTTTGTGGGGAGTTTAAGCTTGGTACCATTTCGCATTTTTTATTAAACATTATTTTGTTGGGAGGTTACGTCTGTCAACATTTTCCTGATTTTTCATTTAAAATTTCTGTGGGGAGGTTACACTTGGCGACATCCGGACCAGGATCGTATTTCTTTGTGAATCTTCTGAGAAGTAGTCATATATCTGCTCTTATTTTCTTAAATAGAATTACCATTTGGAGCAACGCATTTACTAATTTTGTCACTTTCTTTCACAGATCATCGGCAGTTCGTTGCTCTTTGTTGTATTTGTGTTTGTTGCTTTTTGGATTGTGCTTATTTCATTTGTGATTAATTTTTTTTGAGAAAAATGCCGCGAAAAACTGTTAATAGGACATCGCGATGTATAATGAGTGAAATAGCCGATTCTAATAATTTGAGCGATAGTACTTGTGACACACAGTGTATTGATGACAATCCTCCGTTTACTGACAATCAGTGCGTACCGACCATTAATAATGATTTTTATCTTAACGTTGAACAAACGAATTCAGTTGTGTCCTCTGTTAATCTGACGACAATTGATGACGCGGGGCGTTCTGTTGCAATGAGCGCTGCCCAGCTTAACACACCCAGTTTGCAGGATTTACGTGACGAACGAACAGATTTTTTTAATGAAAACGAACAGTGTAATCAGAATGCGCCGGATTTATTTAATTCCGAGGTAGTGACTAACAGTGCGCATCCGATGGGCAAACCTTTTGGTGAATCACAGAATGACCAAATGGTCACACAAAACGTGACAATTATAGGTACGCCATCACACAGCACGGAGAATAGAGCCGATAATTTTGGCTGGGATCAAGTTATGGCATTTTTACGACAAATGGATGAAAAACAAAACAACAGTCTCAAGCAACAGAGTGAAAAATATGACAACCTTAGTGAAAAATTAGACAACAATTCCAAACAATAGAATGAAAGACAAGACTACAATCACAAACAACTTATTCATGAAATTAATGAAAAACTAGACAACAATTCCAAACAACTTAATGAAAAATTAGACAACAATTCCAGACAGCTTAGTGAACAGATTACAGCCTTTGCCGTGCAAAGTCGTGATACTAAAGAACAATTACGTGAGGAAATTGAGGCTTGCGCTAGGAAAAGTAGTGAAGAAATTAGATCTGTTGCGCAAGAATTAAGGGATATGCAAACAGCTGCAACAGAATCACTTAGAGACGAAATTAGTGCAGTCGGTAAACAATGCTCTGAAAAAGCAACACAGTTACGCGACGAGTTTAAATTAATGACAGCAGAACTTTCGCGCACACTGGATGCAAAGGTAGACGCGAAATTCGACCAACAAAACAGTCAAATTGACGAGCGTTTTAATCACCACCTACAAAACAGTGATACGCGTTTCCGTAAATTTATACAGGAACAAAATTAAGTAAAACGACAAGTCATGGAAACAATTACTGCACAGAGACAGGAAGATAAACGTAAATCGTTTGCGAAAGCAAAAACATACGTAGACAACAATATTGCTACAGTATCAGACGAAATTAATACAATCAAACAGTTGAACACCGAATTGCGTGATGAAATTTCCGATCTAAAATTAAAAACAGATACACACACAGTAGATTTTCGAACAGTGACTGACAGACTCGAACAATTAGAACTAACGCAGGATTCCGATGTCATCAAAGCTGATGTTAAGAAATTGAACGAAACCACACGTAAAATACAAAAACAAATTAATGCTTCTGACACTAAAAACGATGATCAGGTAAAAATACTGACTGAAAAATACGATGAATTGGCCAGTCGTATTGACGTTATTGAAAATAATAATGACAGCAAATCAGACGATACTTCACCGGTTTCGTTTAACCAAACACCTGAATTCCAAAATCTACAGCAGACAATTAGTGAGATAGATTCGTCTAATAATACATTGCGTAGAAAATTGTCAACTTTACAACAAGAAGTGACAGAGATAAAAAATATTGCAGTTAATAACATGTCACAGCGTACGGCATATTCCGAACATTTGTCACATTCACACAGCCAGTGTAACTTAGGCAATTTACAGAGACTACGTGACTTAGGTTCCAAACAGTCACAGGCAAATAGTTTCTCATACAATCCTGAATCTGTTCAGACGTACACAGACGATAATTTTGATTATAAACATTTTCTATCCGTGAGAAAATTTAAAGTATTTAAAAATGACAGAACACAGATTCACCCCCTGGATTGGATACAACAATTTAGCTTTGCTTTTCCACCGACTTGGCCTGTAACGCACAAACTTGAATTTATTTGCAGTTTTTTGGAAGGTGAACCGGCAACTCGTATGAGACCAATTGCGAGACAATGCTACTCGGTAGAAGAATTTCAGAATGCTTTTCTGTCAGCGTACTTGTCGAAGACGACACAGCGCGGAATTAAGGATCAACTAATTAGTTTACCAAATTATGAAAACTCGAATTTTTCCACTGTCACGCAATTTTTTTAGCACATGGTCCAACAAAACAAGTACTTAAGTGAACCATACAGTGAATCTGCACTCATACAATTATGTATTTCTAAATTACCACGATCATTAAGAGTGTCACTTTTAACGGGTCAGCAGAAGGAAAATATTTCGGCATTTAGAGATCTGTTACAGCTTTTGGAAGTGCAACAATCGGATTATTCTTTTATAAACAAAAATTTTTCGTATAATAACCAAGGTCAACAAACATACAGCAATTACGATCAGCCACGCAATTTCAATAGCAAAGCTAATAGACGGTTCAGGAACGATAACTACCAGAACTTTAATAACAGACAAAATTTTAATTATCAGTATCGACAAAATTTTCAGAAAGAGGATCCACATTTTGGTAACAATAGACGTTTTTCTCACCAACAGCAACAAAACCAACCGGTTAGCATACCTAACCAACAATGTAATGTACAAGGTCAACCAGGCTTTAATGTTTCGCCGCGTACGCGTATAGCGTCCGTTCCGACAAATAGTAACGCACAGCAACAAGGAAATCAGTACGTACAGAAAACACACTATTTCAATTTCTATCGCAATGCACCGTATACAAATGACTATCACGACAGACGTAAAAACAATGAGCACAATTTTCAGCGTACATTTAATAACAGTCGGTCTTACCAACAGCAAAATCACCCGCAAGAACATATTATCATGAATGAGCTAGACAGTAGGTATCATCCAGAGCGTAATGCGTGTGGAAGAAATAACAGAACAGTTCAAATAGTCGAAATGCCACAGAATCCTCCTGAAAGTAATAACACGTCAGATAGAATTTGACTAGATTTAGTACAGGTTGCATCTTCCAGCAACGTAAGCAATACTTCAGACACACAGAATGTTGTTCATGAAAATGTTATTACTTTTGACGACATACGAGACATTCTTTTACAGGAAAGACCAGTTGTTCAAAAAACCATTTCACACCTTGTCATCGAAATTTTCAGCAGTAATCGATTCTGGATCACCTATGTCAGTTATAAATGAAGAAACTTTCAACGAGTGTAACAAAGAGAATACCTATCCTACGTTACCATTAGGCAAAACGAAAGTAAAAGGAGCAGTATCGAGTAAAGGAGTAGATGTTAAATTACAGACACATTTATCATTTTGTATTGCAGGTCATACGTTTCACTCAAATTTTTGGATTGTTCCCTTATTGACAACAGACGTTGTTCTAGGTACGAATTTTCTGGTACAACACGACGCAATTATTGACTTTCAAAATTCCTATTTAATGTTAAAGGATGAAAATGTACAACTAGCTTTAGAATTTCAGCACTCATTATCTGCAGAAGAACCAACAATTAATCGTACAGAGGTGATTTCCGCATTACGTAACATAGACTGTAATTTCACATTGTTCACAGATACGTACGTACACAACTATAATACTCCAGACGAAGCCGACTATGACGTAATACGGACGATTTCTGATAAAGTTAAACAGAGTAGTGCAAATACAGACGACGAACGCACGCAACTACACAAAATTCTTTTACAGCAAGCTCCAGTTTTTGACAACGTTCCTGGTACTATGTGCAGTTTTATGTATGGATTTCAAGTCAAACTTATTGATTGGGACACACACATATTCTCATTCCAGGATGTAATTAATTCCATACCAAATGAATCCACTATGCTATCTCCGTCTGTTATACTGAAAAATGTTGAACCACCTAACAAAATTAAAGAATTAGTAACATTTCCTACATCTCGTCGATTACGACACCATGAAATAATTGACATTGCGCTGAACAACATCAAATGTGCCGGAGAGCGCCGGAGAAGAAAGCAAAAACAGTTTTGTACACGCCGTGACTTTCACATTGGACAGAAGATATTAGTACGTACACACTATTTATCCAATAGAGTAAAAGGTAGGTGCAGTAAATTTGAACTTATATACGCAGGTCCATATCGGATTCGCAGCATTCCTCACCCCAATGTTGTACGCGTCGAAACTTTGGGAACCAGAAAAACCAAAGGAAACCACCACATATCGAATATTAAACCTTTTATTGAATGAAGATACTTTATGATTTAACATGCTGTAATGCCATTTGCTAATTTTTATGACGACTTATGCAATTACATTCACATGAATACTTACTGATGATTATCGTATTTTTTCTGGGCAAGTGCCCAGCAGGGTAAAGTTAGCAGGTCGCTCTTCTTGTCGTTACACATCAGACCGTGCATATTTTTTCAGATGAACTTACACATTTTATGACCATTTATGCAGTTACATTTATGTGACTACTTACTGATGATTGTCGTATTTTTCTTGGCAAATGCCCGGCAAGGTAAGGTTAGCAGGTCGCTCTTCTTGTCGTCACACATCAGACCGTGCACATTTTTCCAGATAAACTTACGTATCTTATGAATAATTATGCAATTTTATCTAGTGACATATTAATTTTATTAAATTCTCTCTCCACTAAAGTCTTTAATTCTCGCCTCTATTAACTACATAACATACAATCTGAACACAAAGAAAGTCGCATTTCTTGTCATCATTTTTTATGCATGTACGATTGTTTTCCTGTTTTGTTTGTATGCACTATGAAATAGTTAAGATATAGCAAACACCAGTTGATTTTGACATTTTGCCTTATGATATCTCAACATCGTGACTGCTTTACTTCTTTTTTTTTTTTTTTTTGCTGCTAAATTGTGATACACTGGGTACATTTTTGCCTCTGAACACTATCTAAGTTTTTGACATATTACGTTTTCTGTCATGCTATGCTGTATGCTCAATTATTCTACTATAAACCAGTTCTTATCTAATGGGTATATGTATTAAATGCAAGACATTAATCTTTGTTCATCATTTTCAGAAAGAAATAACGTATAAACGAAATAAATTAAACAGAAATGGGAATTTCACCTTCGGAATGAACGAAAGAGGACACAATACTTCGTGATGAGGAGTAAATGGATCAGGATTAACAAGAATACTATACACATCGTAGAATAGCAGTCTTAACTAATTTTTTCTTTCAGAATACAAGGCGATTGATGCAGGCTGTCAGACAGATTTACACATCTTAGCTTTAGTGATGAAATATGCTAGAAATAAGGAATAGTTGTGTAATGAGTAATGAAGTGACTTTTTTGCAGATGATAATGAATGGTGATGAATTACGATGAAGAATATGCTACTATGGATAATGAAGTTTTTCTTTACAGGTGATGATAATAATGGAGTTATGATAATATAGATAATGAAGTGATGGATAATGAAGGTTTTTTTTTTTTTTTTTTGCAGATGAAAATAATGATGAAGTTTATATATTTGCTGTTAGTTAAGAAATGTTATGTAGTTATTTAAGTATTAGTTGCAGTTCGTTTTGACAGTATGTGTTATATTGCATAGTATGATGACTGAAGGTTTTGGAAAGGACAGCTAGGGAACACATTTTTTTTATACACATTTCACTACCTGTTAATTCGAAGTTCACTACTTTTCAGCATAAAATGCGTTTTTTCTTTCAGTTTAATAATCCATTTTTGTATTTTGCAGGAGAAATTATTTATGAAATTAATGTGCTATAAGCAGTTGTTCATTAAACCTATGTCATTTTTGAATGTGATTACATATACTTTACTTGTTTCATAATCTTGCTACAGCTGACTCATGACGAATGACGTTACACATCTTCATTTGCAGCAACAACTCAAAAGCAAATATTTTCATTCTTCAGTAATTACCCAAGGCAATGCATTGCTCAAATAAATAAATAAATAAATAAATAAATAAATATATATATATATATATATATATATATATATATATATAATGCTTTGTAATTAGGCAATGAGTGCCACTGTTCTCTGTAAAACGACTCATGAACATTATTCTGTAATACTATGTCATTTATTAGCTCCTGTTTTCAATGATGACTTCTGATGGTTTATAATTAGGCAATGAGTGCAAATGTTCTCTGTAAAACAACTCATGAACATTATTCTGTAATACTACATACATGGTACAGAAATGTTCAATAACTGGGCAATGAGTGCCACCAGCTATTAGTGTAATTCTTAATGAAGACTAGTATGTGACTTAATGTCCTTCACCTTCTGACCTAATTACCTGGAATTACTGCAATATCCGTTTGTCCTGTATATCCTCATGGAGCACTATATTTGGTTTTTGCACTAATTCTACGTTGGTGTACCTTACAAGAACGTGGTGTTGACACGACATGCTGTCCACCACCGTGAGCGATGGAGATGGTATTATGGTCCCACTGTTTGATGTACCTAATGTACTACCAAAAAGATAACATGGAATATTACTACGACATTTCAGTGTCTTGGCTACGCTGATTAATACTTCTGGGAAAAGAACTTCAGATTGTCTCACTTGGTGTTGTGCTTTTGTAGAAAGATATGGACTTTCAGTGCAGCTACGTGCAACCTAAAGTGCTACAACCTTGATACCATCCTTCCCTTTCCTATCCTAATTCTTGTAACATAGTGAAAATCATTTTTACTAACATGATTTGTATTCATGACCTATACATTTTTTTGATTTGCTGATATGTTCTGAACTACAGTGCATGTGCACTTATGTCATTTGTTAATATGTTTTGTACTCATTATATATATATTTTGTCATTATCTGATATGTTCCGTACTCAGTACATGTGCACTATATTTTATTTCATGTTCTGCACCTATATATATGTACATATTTGTTGATTGTAAAAGTTAATTAATTAAAGAAAAATTTGTTGCTCATGGCAAGTCCAAATGACTCACCATCGCGGCCAAATTTTTGCCCCCCCCCCCCCCCTCAGTGGAGGGTTATGAAAGACGTATGTATTCATTACCAGCGATGGCGAGGCATGACAGAATCTCTGACCAGAGAGTTATTTATCGTTGCTAGTCTGTGCTTGACCGCGCGAGACAACAGTGCTAGTGTGTGGCGAGTCGGCTGAGGGAGTAGTCAGTCGGCAGTAGTAATAGCGAATGGACGGTTGTACTGAACAGGCGTCGGCATGCGTCGACGGCGTGTTCTTCTTGCGACTCTGGTCAGGATTGTGGTGGACGATGAGTATTGTTGTAGAAGGTAATGAAGCAGCATTGCGCACATCTAGTAATGTATGTTAATTGTAATTAATTTGTTCAAAAAATGCCCAATAATAATTTTTTATAAAGTAACTCTTTTAAAGAAAAACATTCATTTCAATTTAAAGAATATTTCCTATGCATTTCCTCCAAGAATCAAAATTAAATATACGCCAGCATTGCACGAAGCTGTGTCCATAAATAAGAGCAGACATAGATGCAGTTTTTTATTGAGGTAAGAATTTTTGCTTTTTTATTCAGAATACAGGGCCGAAGGTCAGCGCTGCTGTCCTTATAAAATTTATCAGGTTTAATTATTTCACAGGGCCGAAGGTCAGCACTGCTGTCCTTATAAAATTTACCAGATATTATTATTTCTGTTAGGAGGTTACATTTCCTTCATGGTTCATTATCTAATTAATATTATTGTGTGGTTTTTGGTCAATTTTCAATTATCAATTATGTGGGGAGTTTAAGCTTGGTACCATTTCACATTTTTTATTAAACATTATTTTGTTGGGAGGTTACGTCTGGCAACATATTCCTGAATTTTCATTTAAAATTTCTGTGGGGAGGTTACGATATGTTTATTACTTTTTCTCATTGCCATTACCATTTGTTGTTGTTCTCAGATTCCACTGTTATTCTTTTCTCGATTTTCGGATAATACCTGCAAAATGTTGTTTATTCTGTCTAAATCTGGAACTATCAGAAAATTGTTAACAAATGTGATGCAGTGTATCTTTTCACAATTGAATTTAACTGTTAATATTTCCTGTTTTGTTGCTTGTATTGCTTCTGTAATATATATATATATATATATATATATATATATATATATATATATATATATATATATATATATATATATATATATGTATGTATATATGTATGTATGTATGTATGTATGTATATATGTATGTATATATATATATATATATATATATATATATATATATATATATATATATATATGTATATATGTATATATGTATATATATATATATATATATATATACGGTGTTAAGGAAAGTGGTATTCCATACTTTGCGAGTCGGTAGTATGGACCAAAAGAAGACAACCTGCGTATTGTAGGAGCTACACGCACTTCTTCAGTATAAGAGAAGTGTTGTAAGTAGAACAACAGATGTGTTTCACAGTAGTAAAAGTGAAGAAGTGCTCATAGCTCTTAAGATATTGATTTCAGACTCATTTCTCTTGTTTAGTGGATATGTTTGTCTTGTTTCTGTCCATCCTATCAGCTCTCGAAATGTGGATTACTTGTTTTTAATACCCTGTATTCGAAGCAGATATGTAGACAAAGAACGTCCAAACTCATTTCCAGACGTTTTATTCCTATTGTATTCCATTTGTATTTGTTATTGGGCTCTAATGTATTCAAAAACTGGAACCAATCAACTCAGTCCAGGCCAGTTTTTTATAATAGTAAAACTACACCTACCATTTCGGACCATTCCTATATCAATGAAGGAATTATTTCTTTATCGGTTCATTTCTTCTCTTTTAACTAGCAGCACATACAAACCTGTAACTGATTTAGTTATTGTTATTTTGTTCCCTAATAGGCCTGCCCCAATAAACCTATCTATATTTCCTTTTATTATAATTGTACGGTATTCGTTTGTTTCTTGGAGGCATGCTGCACTTTTCACTGTTGAATGCCTTGGCCGACTTTTCCTTTAAAGTTAAGCATAAGATAAAATATACTTTACAGTACTTTACTAACAGTACAATCATGAACTATAACATATCCCCCAAGGTATACACTCATTTCTCCAGGTCACTTCTCGAAACTTAGAATATAATTGCGCAGTAATGTTCACATGTAAAATTAAAATGTGTTCAACGTTTCGTAAGTGTATTTCCTCACCTCCTGGCATGGCTGAATGATAACACATCTGTCAAACAGGAGAGGCGAGGTCTGTATCACCTAATCCCGGGTCGTTCGCGCTCTTTTCTACCATCCACTTTGACATGGGAGGTGCCTGGTGACGGGGCTAGGAATCGGAGAGTGAAAGTACTGGTGACGTCGTTTGTGGTTCCTGGTGTCTCAACCTAAAGCCGTTCACCCTAGAGTGCTTTCTGTCAGGAAACATCGTCCTCGGAAAGTGGACAGGATGGTTTTCCCTTCCTTTGAAATTGTGAGATAGCCAAATCAGCACGTATCCAAGATAGCACACAGTTGTTCACAATATTTGTTTCTCGTAAATCTTTTTCTTTATTCCTCCTTTACATTCAATTTTGATTAAAAATTATATGACAAAGAAACAAATTGTTTTCATGTTTAATATTTCGTAGGCGCATGCAGATATATGAATTGGGTTACGATTTACAAATTTTATGATCTTAGTCATAACAGCAACGCTGCATACACGAATTGTTCTTGAGCAATGAGAATTACATAAAGATACGTACTCGTAGTGGTATTTAGTTCTCACTAGTACAAAGGGATGACCTATTTCACTAACATTCATGAAATCAGCTGTTTATCTCAACTGTAGGCGTTTACTCCGAGCGCGGGCCGTGTTGACACGAGGTGTGAACAGGCGTCAGCGGCCACGGTCTCCTTCAGTAAAGGCAACATATTGAGCGAACGAGCACGTGTAAAGTCCGTAGAGAATACCTCGCTATAAAACAGATTTATTTCTTCTATATATCTTTGTCAGTGGAAAAATAGAAAACAGAATTGCATAGCGAAGGCTAGCAATCGTTTTGAATAAGCGAGGCATATTAGCTTAACAACCATGCAACAGAGTCCAACAGTTCAACAGACTGCTGCACTGTATTGAACAACTTACACCCCACCTCATCATTACCAAAGCATAGGAGGACGACATATTCTGAAATAAGTCCTACCTGCGTCTTATAACTGACGCCTTAAACTATATTCTGATACCTGTCCCAGCACCCTCCCCTTGTCAATGTAGGTTTTTGTCAACAGTTATCAGCAAAGGATTTTGCAATGTGGAATCCGCCGAAAAATTTATAAACCTGTAGCTTAGACTACACAGCCAATGCAGTTGTCGAATTTTTTCACAGTATGGAAATTCACAGCATTAGTCAGAAGTATTTAATTTCTAAGTTAATGATGGATGATCATTTCTTTACAGGACCATAGCCCGATTCATAATAGCAGAGCCGTCCAGAACTGGTTCCAAGGTCAGCAGAGAATAAAACTTCTTCCTTTCGTGCCAAAATCACCAGACCTCAACCCCACTGAAAATATGTGGTTCAAAAATGGCTCTGAGCACTATGGGGCTTAACATCTGAGGTCATCAGTCCCCTATAACGTGGAACTACTTAAACCTAACAAACCTAAGGACATCACAAACATCCATGCCCGAGGCAGGGTTCGAACCTGCGACCGTAGCGGTCGTGATGTTCCAAACTGAAGCGCCTAGAACCGCTCGGCCACATCGGCCAGCGGAAATATGTGGGCGGAGGTTACGAGGTCGTTACCACCTGGGTCAAGGAATTCAGAAACTCTGTGGGAAAATGTAGAGAATACATGGTGGGAGATAAACGATCATCACAATCTCTCGATGAATTTAGCCTTATCATTTCCCCGACGCCTTCGAGCAATCATAGACAACGAAGGAAGATAGGTAGGGTACTGAAAGAAAGATAAAATCCAAACCAGTTGCGAGGTCCTAAAGTGTTCCGGAAACCTGCTAATGCTATATGGTCCATGTGTATTCTGATTAAATGTGTCACTACGTGATTCTTACACATAACAACTACTAATTAAATTCTTTACTGAAAGAAATAAATAAACAAATGAACGTGCAACGGATAAATGTTTAATTTTGTAGTATTAACCACAAATTTGGTACACTGTTTATCACCCGACTGTGTTTAAAGAAAATACGTAAGTAACAGGAATCGTAACTGGGCCTGCATAATAACTCCTCCTCCGTTCTGTAAGCCATTTCTTTTCATTCTGTCTTACTTTCATCTCTCAAAACATAATAACAGTATTACCGGTAACATACAGGATAAAATTTCATAACAGCTGATCTTGTAACAGCACATATAAAGATATTTTACATCCTATGGTTTCTCACCCACGGGAAGGAGTGTAGCCCACAATGCTTGATTCATAACGTCACAGCAACACACTATCACTCTTATTACCATTGGGCAAAACAATGATCGTATCTCCACGCGGACCAGTACTAGAAAAAGAACTTCTTCAATCAAACCTCTCATTTATTGACGTGCCTCGATGTTAACTAAGTCCCGCGTGGCTGGAAAGTTCACGCGGTCGCGATTCCGAAATTTACGTTCCCCTCATATTCGTGCGCGGCACGTTATTTCAACTGAAAAAAATGCCCTCCACAAGTTACCTAGACTGATTTCCTAATTGTATGTCGGCACCATTAAATAATATACCATCCAAAGCCTCCCCTCCAAGAGATACATAAATACACACACAGAACTTTTCACAGTACTTACAGTTCGTGTATAGCATGGATAGCATGGCAACACGAATTACTATTATGCTGTTTCCCCTTTTTTAATTCAGGAAAGCGATCTTAGTGATTCCCACGTATATTTCAAATCCAGTTGTTCTAAAAATCAGCTTCACATACCGCAAAAGGTGACTTCTTATTCTTTCATATTAAATTATCAACCTTGCCTTTATCCATGAATCTCAAAAACTCGTCAAATCACAAATTAAAACACACGCAATCTAAAAATGGCTTCTTTGAAACCTAATTATTTCAGATCAAAATTAAGAGCATTACTTTCTACCATGAATTTCTGTTAGCAGCTTGATTAGTTAAAGCCACGAGATAATATTTTCCTACACTTCCAGATCAGATTTTGAAACAAAATTAACCAGAATCATCAAATTAAATTGACCATTACTAAAAAGAATTATGGTAAATCAACACATTCCTACTTATAAACTAATGGTTCCTAGCACTCAGTCATGCACTTTTCATCATTTTCTTCATCAGCCCCACATGGTGAGTGCCAGGTTTTTAGACTATAACAGCTCGTCACATGTATCTTATCTCTGTCGTACCTGCTTTGCAATTGAATTCTAACACTTTACTGGTCACCGAATTACTCAATCGAAATATCAAATTTCGTTAACTTTCAAGTTACTCTTCGCGGTCGCGACATAGTATTCTCACATTTGCCTATCTTTTACCTGTCTATAAACAATTTGGTTCTCTCAAAAATATTATATCAAATTAAATATACTCTGAAAGAGAATGTTGACACGTAAGGTGGAACATTAGAGCCTTAAATAACTCATTTCCTTTCCCTTTGCGGAGAGCATTTTGCTCCGCCACTTCCTCAGTCCATCCGGCTGCTTCTGTCGTCCCCAGGCAAGTGCCTTTCTCTTACCACGCTACCGCTCTCCCCCTGCCTACGGCAGGATGGTGTGCACCCTGGCCAGTCAAGGCTCCAGAATTTCAAGCATCTGAAACTCCCGGCTGTCTTCTTCCCAGCACACAATGAAATCTGCACGCATTTTTCTACTCAATGAGTTTAACGTAAGAATACAGACAAACCTAGCCCCCTTCTCTCCAATGTCAGAGACAGACTACCTCAGAAAACTCTCATGTCACTGCATATCGATACATCATTGCCTTCCCATGATTCTAATAATTTCGTTTCAATATTCACTCCCATTCTACCCACAATGCGTACTATTTACCTTGCTCTCAACCCAATCGTGGCCTATTTAGGGCAAGATAAGTGGGAAAAGTGGGTTTTCATACATTATACCAAAATAATAAACTTATCCAGTTGCTCTGATCAATTTCCTAAACACAGCAGGCTGATTCAATAAAAATCAACAGCTCAGTTCGAGCGTCTGATAACAGATATCTGATACCCGACGTAGCAAGATATTCTAGCAATTGCATGTGGATAGTAATTCCCGTGACAATAGGCATATATTTTTGAAGTACAGCGCCTGTGGGCTATCAGGAAGTAAATTCGGAAGAATACGGCCAAATTCAGGGCGCTGCGTTGACGGTGCCCACGCTCGATATGATGAGCCTGCTGCTCTTACTGTTATTTTGTTTCTTTCGTTCTGAGGTGTACCACGAAATAAAATTCTCATCCGCTAAACGATTTTCCCTTCTATTCGAAAAGCTTCTTGAGTAATCCCGAAGTGAACATTACCTAGAGATGATACTTGTAGTTTTTGAAGTAAAGGCATATGTTTAAGGATAACGAACTGCAGTCGAAGTTAAACCAGATGATACTGAAGGAATTAGGTTATGACATGCGACAGCGAGAGTGGTAGCCATTGTTTGCTATGTGGGAAGCCAGAAACCTAAGGCCTTCAGTAGTAAAATGTATGTAAAATTCAATAACAAGAAATGCTTTTTGATGGGGTAAGGATGCTAATATCATATATATCTGACGCTCAGGAAACCATATCTGAAAGTATATGACAGGCTTCCTGCTATCATGTTATGTCGCTTACTTTCAGTAGACATATAGATAACCCATGGTAGAGCTTTCTCGTCGTCCGAATCACGCAAATGGGAATAACAGTCAGAGGGTGATTACTAAATTGTAGGCACATGGCCACACCATATATCTAAAATTGGAAGAGCAGACTCTCTCGCCATAGATTGGATGTCTGGATCCTATCATAAAATATTCAGGCTACGAAAACACATTCTTCTTGCTGTCAGTGTGGTCCAGACTGCAACGTTGTAGGCATCCTTTGGCAACCCTGTTGGCATAACAATGATTTGCAGCTGTGGGACTGATTTATCCTGCTAAATTCGCCAGATATTTTCTTGTCATCTGTATGAAATACTGTGAATATTCCCTAGGATGATATCTTATTGAGTTAGTAATATTTTGTGAGTACAAGGTCATTTCGTGCAGAATCTATCCCTTGTCTCATCCTACACATTGTGAGTTATCAGTTATCTACTGCAGCCGCGATTGTGGCAATGAATGAGTTTATGCAGGAATTCCTTGGCATCGCAATTGTAAAGTAGTGACTTTATAAAACGGTAGTTGCCTCCGAAAGCAGTTTCAGGTTTGCTGCAAAAGATGTGTGTTATCAATTCCTTTCGGTAAGTTTTAAATCATGTGCTATCTGTCACATGTAAGTGTGTCCTAGCAAACTGGCAGGAGTTGCCATGATCGTAGACCTCACTAATCTTAAGTCACATCAAAATTACTGATAAAATTACTGAACAGATTCGAAGCATCTATGAGAGTCACGAATTTTACTTTGTTCATCAACTCGGTCTGAAATAAGAGGGCAAAAATTACAGGGACAATGACCATGTTTGTTAGTATGCATTATCTGTGTTAGATCTGGAGGTGAAAACGTTCGAAAAGGTGTACCTGCACTTTTGCGAACTTGTGTTTTATTTTTGCATCAATATTGTTGTGAACCCATCATCTGGTATCAACGCTTTACATTAGCAACCATTATATCTAATCATTTTGATAGTACACCTGATAATATAGATGAGTAGGACACAAGACAGAACGTAGATAATGTACGTTTGACGTCAACAGTGTGTAACATTTTACTTTTTTGAATAGGACAATAATTTGAGGTTTAGTTAAAATAAGCTTACGCTGCAAGGGAATTCGCTTGTATTTTTCAATCTGTTGTCTGTTGTCGGTTTGAAGGCCTTCAATTACATCGGCAACTTAGTGCAGCTCAACCGAGGGCTGTCTGGAGTGGGGTGGAGATGGCAATGTGAAAGTGGCGAGCTGTCGAAGACGATCTTCATATTGTTAGTGCGATTGAGACTTCGTATATTCTTGACGACGTTTAGCACCTTAACGGTCAGTCACCCAATTTCAGAATTCATGTTGAGTAATCCTGCTAAATTGTCATAATATTGTCCTTTTGTATTGATGAGTCATCTGGTTGTCGACATGTTCAAGTGCCATCTACAACGCAAATTTAATATTACGATCCTAGGAACTAACCTGCAATATGTTTTGTATTTCATAATCAGAACTATCTACATTAACCGTCATCAGAACAATGTCAGGGAGCAGAATGCAGCAGTACCTTGATAACTACTTGGGGACCTGCTTGAGTCGTGTTGTAAGAAAAGGGTAGTTGCTGGTTCACATTGTATTACACCATCGAGAAGTAGCGAATTTTCGTTTTTGTCTGCAAACATCCAGAACTAAATTCAGTAACAAAATGCTAAGAAGATATTAGCAATGAGCGAGCTCAACGATCAGCCTATTTTTATAGATTTTTATTTTCTTAGCTATTCTCGTTCTCCATTGCAATAAACTTCATTCATTACTTGCTTGTTCTGGTTACGATTATTATTGTCGTTCCCACACGCGCAAGAGTTTTCACATCCCTATTTGGTATCGATGCACATGAAGAGTGGCTATGAAAGAAGGGAATTATGAACGTTACGTCATGCAGAATACACTCCTTTACTTCGGCACCTCGTGATCAACGCTTCAGGAGAAATGAGATATATGAAGATGTCAATAGGAGGACATATAAGCTGGCACAACTCTGCAACTACTCCTGTTGATTTAACAGTGTTACCAGATAAACAGGTGCTGCGGAATCAAAAATGTAGTACAGACTATGCCACAGTAGCAGAGAGCTGCTAATTTCGGACCATGACCGTGAATTACTCTTGGGTCATCTGCTGGTTAGAGTGTTGCATCTGTAAATGGAAAGCTTTGTCTTATGTCTTGTGCTGATACTGTCTGAATTAATTGTGCCAGTGGATAAAAAACGGTTTAGTTTGGAGACCTAACACAACGCAGGAAGGGTTGGAACAACTACTTTCACGCAGAGACATGCATTTGGAATCTGTTCATTGTTTAGGGGTCAAACTAGAGGATAACATCACGGAAACAATGAGCAGGCTACTTGGTATATAATAGAGCATACACATTACAAGGAGGAAACTTATGAAGACACAGATTTCCTCGATGTCCATATGTGCGGCTTACCTTTCTTGCTAACGAAAGTAATATCCCGCTTTACTTCTTCTTAAATCGCAAATGAAATGAATGCCATGTGGAATAGAATATTTGCTGACTGCGTCCCTTCTTGCTTCCATCCCTACTATAATATTTCTTCATTCTCGTGGTAATCATGACATTCTATATGTATGCTGCTCGTGGACACATTCGATATCGAGGTGCAAAGTGTTTCATATCTTACATTATATTCAATTAAAATAAGCTTCGATGTATTTTTACTTCGTTTGTATTTTTAGATGATTATGAACGTTACGGAAAATTATCTCACATGCAACATGCTGAATGAGAAACACTGAATCCACCGTAAGATGAGACACTTAGAAGGTATATTTAATTTCTGGACTCAAAGAACGGCATTCTTCACATAAGTAACATCTGTTTATATGTTTAATGTTGCGTTTTGAGGCTCAGGCAATATCACAATGACTGTTGTCAGCCTGTTGCGGCCAGTGTGTCGTTAGCTCAGCGATTCACTTATGCGTTGCGATGCTGGTGCTATATGAAATGGCAGTTCCAATCTCGGTAAAGGCCACTGAGCACAACGTTTTATTTTCCATTTTAACTAATGGAGTTGGAAATTGCTGAATCTGAAGAATGCCTTTACACATAAATCTTCTTGAAATTTCGACTTAGTAAATTATGTTAATATCGTGAATGTCTGTTTTGCAAATGCCAAGGTGCTTCACTGTAAAATAGTTTCCGAAAAGATTCAAACCTACTGTCAACGATTCAAATTTGAGCTCTTTTCGTCATATAGGTCTAACATGTCAGGAGGTTGTTAATGAAGTGAACATGTAGATAAATATAGTTCCTCTCTTCTAAATTTTGCAATAGCATTTAACTGTAGACGCATGGTGACACCGGCGTTTCCATTCTATCAGACCTCAAAATCGATAACTTTTTCTGGTTTAAATCTGATGACGTTAGCTATCACTTCCGATCAACGTTTATGAATCCATACATGGAACTCCAAATGTGCAGTGTTCCTGCACTGCTACAGAGCATGCATTGGAAGATATTTACACAGTTTATCGCATAGACTTACCATAAGGAATGAAACAAGAACTGTAATACACTTTACACTACAGACGATCACTCTGGCTTGACGAAAACATCCGAATATTGGCCAAAAGTTGCACAAATAATGGACTTTGAAAGGAAAAGAAGGAGGTATGTAGCATTTATAAATTAAATTGGGATCATACGCAGCTCTTGCCGATTAATGTAATACAGTCATGGACTGTGCGGCTGGTCCAGGCGGAGGTTCGAGTCCTCCCTCGGGCATGGGTGTGTGTGTTTGTCCTTAGGATAATTTAGGTTCCGTAATGTGTAAGCTTATGGACTGATGACCTTATCAGCTAAGTCCCATAAGATTTCACACACATTTGAACTTTTTTGAATGTAATACAGTACGCATCCACTAATCAGGGCGTCGGTCTATGTTGCTTTCGAGCGTGAATGGAAATCGTAGAAATCTTCTATCGAGAAACATTAATAATAATAAAGCGTTTCAAATATATCAAAAGCGATGAGCGGTAGCAGGCGCTTTCGATAAAGAACGGGGGAGTGCAGCTCCACTGCTGTCGCCACGGCTGCTGCCAGTAGCCAGCAGGTGGATCCCGGAGCTTTGCCGCATACGGCGTCCAGAGGAGGACACTCTGCTAGAATTCTGCCGCAAAATGGTTACTGGATAAAAGTTTGTTATCGGTGTGATAGAAAGTGAAACGGATTGAATCTGCATTACCATTACATTCATGTCTTCAACATTCAGTTGGAAGAGGCTATAAAATTTTTTTTTTTGCGCCAGCTAGTTTCGATCCACAGACAGTGTAGACGGAAACAAAGGACGGTACCGCTATACCACTGGCACAAACACTGTATTTTTTCTCTTATATGGGACAAGACTTCTTCCAGGAAGTGACGTAGTATACAGTGTTACCAGATTGTGCGGATTGCCGGACTTCGAGAAATTGCGAATTGGCCAGTTTATTTGTCCCATGTCGCAATCGGCGCGGACTTAGCCTCTGCAGCGGCCGGCCGCCGGTCGTGTTTTATGTCAAAGAGTGTACCAGTTTCTTTGGCGCTTCAGTGTATTCTACAGTATCAATAACCGGCCACAGGCGATTAATGGTAAATTGTGTATCTCTGGCTCGCTCGGTGTTCACTGCTGTCACCAACGATCAGAATATTGTAACGTTTATAAAGCTCAGACATAAAGTGATTATCTCTCTGGTACACGGTGGTGGTGTAAAAATAGATTCATCTATTTGTTCAGTCGCTCAGAATAGTGGACAGGTTAGCTAATATTTATCAAATAGTTATCATTAAGTACCAAATGAACACTTTTTCGTTTGCATCTTTTCTCCGGAGGCCTGTCACTATTCTAAAAGAATGACATTCAGTGTCACTCACGCGTTAATAACATACTCGGACAAATTGTGGGATATGGGACTGACAATCCTGTTCCAAATGGTTCACTCCTATATACTTGTGCCCTATAAATGTACTTTCCCAGAATTGTTTTTTCCAAAATGTGGTCTATTTTTGGCACTTCCTTTGACCCCCTCTTTTCCAAGGATGGATGGATGGATTTGGTGTTATATGCGCTCAACAGTGTAGTCTTTAGCGCCCGAACGAAAACAATAACGGGCGAGTGTCATTAAAAAGCAGCAAGCGCAAAAATAAGACTAAAATTAAAGGTGACAGTCTACATAGGCAGTGTGCACGTCAACAGTTGCAAAGTGGAAAGCAGCATGTAAGGAGGAGAACTACAAGAGAACGTAGGGGAAGGGGTTAAAATGAAACACATAGCACATGTTTGGAACTGGCCTATTACAAGAATAAAAAGGAGTGGTCAGCCACTCGGCAACACACTAAAAATTCCAACCTAAAATTTTAGGCTGAAGCCCAGAAACATCACAGTACCTTAGAACTTTCTTGACACTCGCCTCGTCATCGGCTAAAATCGAGGGCAGATCCCCACTAATATTAACTTCCGCCCTGACAGAACGATATAAATCACACTCAACTAAAATGTGGCGTACAGTGATTCGTACGCCACAGGCATCACACAACGGGGGTTCCTCTCGCCGTAGTAAGAAGGCATGCGTAAGAGGACAGTGCCCTATGCGAAGACGTGTAAGGGTCACTTCGTCCCGCCTAGGTGACCGGCAGGAGGAACACCACGGCTGGATGGTGGGTTTCACCAACCGCAGCTTATTTTCCCTCACCGCCAGCCATTCCTCCTCCTACAGTTGCATAGACTTCCGCCGCAGCACAGAAACGACACCTTGCAAAGGAACAGAACATTGTGTCAGCTCCGGTAATCTGCAGGCGTCCTTGGCAGCTCGATCAGCTTGTTCATTTCCTCGTATGCCCACATGCCTCGACACCTAGCAAAAGGACACTTGCTTGCCCTGTCGTTGTAGCATGTAACGTTGGTCATAAATCAGCTATTCCAACTTCTCCGCTGGGTACAGGTTCTTCAGTGACTGTAATGCGCTCAGTGAGTCAGAGCAAATTATAAAGTGTTTGCCCTGTGTACACCGTATCTGCTCCAATTCCTTCAGGATCGCGTGAAGTTCTGCGGAAAAAAAATGTATTCCTGGGGAAGGCGAATCCTGATGACACGTTCGGTGAACACTACTGAGCAGCCAAGAAAATCCCCCTGTTGCGATCCATCAGTGTAGACTACTGTAAAATCATGATGCCTATCTAAAATATTAAAAAACAAAGATTTGAAAGTAAAATCTGCTGTACTGTCTTTCTTAAAATTTGCCAAATCTAAAATCAGTCTGGTCCTCTGGAGGAGCCGAGGAGGATATGTACTCCAACCTCGACGTGAAACATAAAAAACCGGCCACACCCATCTCTAAAATTCAATCCTTGGCACGAATCCCATAGGGCCTTGTTGCTCGTTGCCGGTTGCGAAAACGCCTTTCCAGTGGAGGCCGAGCAACAGTGTGGTATGCAGGTGTGTACGGTGTGGATAATGTTTGATAGGCCTGGCGCACCATTACTAGACGCCGCCGGAGGTGAAGTGGCGGTTCACCTGCCTCCGCACAGAGGCTCGGTATGGGGCTCGTTCTGAACACCCCAGTGGCAAACCGAATCCCCTCATGGTGCACCACATCCAACAGCTTCAAATAAGTGGGTCTTGCAGACCCATACACCGTGCATTCATAATCAAGCCGGACCGCACGAAGGCTCTGTAAAGCCGGAGCAGACAAGTCCTGTCTGCTCCCCATGTGTGGTGACTAAGACATTTTAAAATAGACAGCGCCTTAAGAGAACGTTTTTTCAGTTCCTTAATGTGTGGCAGCCACGTAAGCTCAGAATCAAAAGTGAGGCCCAGAAACTTCACCGTGTCTTTGAAATTCAGAACGGTGTCCCTCATCCTCAACTCAGGCAAGTCAAAAATGGAACGAGGAAGGTTAAACAGAACACATACTGGCCTATTAGTTGAAAACTTAAAACCACCTCTTCTGTGCCCATTTATCCAAACGTCGCAGAGTGAATTGCAACTGACGGGTCGTCGTTGCAAGGCTTGAAGAAGAGCAAAATACAGAGAAATCGTCCACAAACAAGGAACACTGCACAGGACTTTTCACGTCAGATGTAATACTATTAATAGCAATGGCAAAGACCGTCACACTTAAAACACTACCTTGAGGGATACCGTTCTCTTGTTCAAAGCGACCAGACAGTACGTCTCCGACTCGGTACGGAAAATAGCGTGGCGACAGGAAGGACCGAATAAAATTGGGAAGACATCCACGAAAACCCCATTCGTGGAGCTGCCTGATGATAAATGCCTCCAAGTAGTGTCGTATGCCTTTTCAATGTCAAAAAATATTCCCAAAAGGTGATGCTGGCGCAGGAAAGCCTGTCGTATAGCCGCCTCCAGGAGGGCCAGCTTATCAAAGGTGGAGCGATACCTGCTGAAAGCGACTAAGGAGTTGTCTGGATTCTAACATCCAGACAAGGCGGCAGTTGACCATCCGCTCCAAGGTCTTTCTCACGCAGCTAGGGGGGGCAACACTACGGTAACTACCCGGGCACGTGCGGACTTTCCCAGGTTTTAAAAGAGGAATTAAAATTGCTTCACGCCACGAGTCGGGGAAGTAACCGGACATCCAAAAAAGATCAAAAAGTCGGAGGAGGATTCTATCCTGACCAGGGGATGTATCACGAGCCCCACACAATGCAGAATCCAGTTCCCACAAGGAAAATGGGCAGTTGTACTCTTCTGTATTGGGTGAGCGGAAGTCAAAACTGCTCCTCTCAGCAGCCACTCTGTTGGGCTGGAAAGCTGGATTCTGACTTGCGGTTGCAGTAATAGCTGCAAAATGAGCCGCCATAGACTGGGCAATATCTTTTGGGGTCGTTTGGAGAGTACCATTCCACATTATAGCAGCCATAGGGCACCTCCCCCCTCTCCCAGAAATCCTCCTGATGGTCTCCCATACAATGGAACTTAGTGTAGAACGATTAATGGTGCTCAGGAACTGCTGCCACGACCTCTTCTTGCTCTCTCGTGTAATACGACGACACTTAGCCCTCGCCACCCGAAAGGCTGCAAGGCTCTCTAGAGTTGGCCGGCATTTGAACCTACTCAGAGCTGCCCGCCTAGCCCTGATTGCACAGCGGCATTCCACTAAGGGACAGGCTGGCGCTTCGGTTGTCCCGTGGACTGTGGGATGGACGCTTCACTGGCGTGGTGGATCACTTCAGTAATATGATCCACCCATTCCTGGACCCTGACCTGATGTTCAAACTGGGCTAGCTGACTATACAGTGCCCAGTTGGCTCTACCGAGCACCCATCGAGGCGGTTTCCGGTTCCACTGCATGTGGCAGGTGAATCCAGATGGGGAAGTGATCGTTGTCATGTAAGTCATCAACCACTTCCCATTCAGCAGTGTGTGCGATGGCTGGAGAGCAAAGCGATAGATCAATGGCAGAGAACGACCCAGGTGCAATGCAAAAATGCGTGCTTTGACCTGTATTTAGCAAATAGGCACTGGAAGACAGAAGAAGCCTCTCGATTGCTCTACCCCTGGGGCAAGTACTCACAGAGGCCCAAAGCATATTGTGTGCATTAAAGTCACCACAGAGGATGAAGGGGTGGGGGAGCTGTGTGAGAAGATCACTGAGAGCCTCTTCGTCGATCACATCATGTGGGGCAGGTAAAGCAAACGTACTGTTAGCATATGACGCACATGTACTAATATCGCAACTGCCTGTAAATTCGTCGTGAGGGAGAGAGGCGAGGAGTGGTAGTCGGTGTTGACGAAGATACCTACTCCTCCTCGAGCTCTCTGTCCACTCAGGTCGTCCTTTTTGTGGGGGACATAACCACGAAGCTCAGGGGTGTATGTTTCACTGAAATTTGTATCTTGCAGACATACACACACAGGTCTATCCTGAATCAGTAGACATAGTTCCTCCACATGTGTGCTGAAACCTTGCAGGCTCCAATGTAATATGGGAGCCATCACGGCGGTTGTATTTTCTGCCTCTCTGTCCGCCAGGGAGGGGAGACTGCAGCGGGTAGAGGCTCAGTCTTGGGGCGAGATGATTGCCCCAGATTCTCAGACTCCATCAGCTCTGAGGAAGAGTCTGATGAAGCGTCTGGTGGGACCACATTAACATGATCCGAGGGTTTACCAGCCGATTTAATCTGTTGGTGCTGCTTGACGTGTGCTTTCCTTTGTTTAGGGGGCTTTGCTGGAACTGGATCTGGGGTGTTTATGACCATGCTTGGCTTTGGAACAGCCTCAGCCATCGGAGATGCCTGGGGCTCTTCAATGTTAGCTACTGTACCTTTCTCTGCTGTTCGAGGAGGGGCTACAGGCTCTGATACACCTGCTGCCTTGCAAGTAAACTGACATGTGTAGGCGTTCGTGCCAACACTAACAACCTCCGTCTGTGTAGATGCATCGACTTTTGGAGGCGGCTTCTGAACAATGGAGGCAAGAGACGTAACGAATGTGGGGGGGCTGCGTGGCCTTAAAGATCCTTTTGGCTTCACTGTAGGGGATACGCTTAGTTGTTTTTATTTCTTGTATTTTACGTTCCTCTAGGAAGATTCTACAGTCCCTACTCCAAACAGGGTGGCTTTCAGAACAGGTTATACATCTGACAGGAGACGAACGGTCAACTCCGTCATGGGCAGCGTTACTACAGTTGCCACACATCGCTTCTCCTTTACACCCTAGAGTTGTATGCCCAAAATGCTGGCACTTAAAGCAGCGCATTGCGTTTGGGGCATACGACCGTACGTTTAGGTGACGAAATCCTGCCTTGATGTGTTGCGGGAGTTGCCTCAGGGGGCTCAGCATTCATTTTCTGGGTACTGACTTGGCGAACCCGGGGTCCTTGAGCTGTGGACTGGTGTGCGCCGCCAGTCCTCTGACACCGTAAGCTCTGGGCATGCTTCAGTGACCACCGTGTGGCGCAACGGTGGAACGTTGTGTGTCGTAGGGACCGGGGACCTTGGCTTGATTTCCTGGATCACGAGGACGGTACATACCTCTATAAAAAACCCTTCAATCTTAAGGTGTGCTCCGCGCCGATAAGATGCATTGATGTTGAGGTGGAACAGCCACTAGCGGGCGACCTCCGGGGAACCTGCCGCACCTCAGTTGTACAAGGCTTATCCAGGCATGCGGGGCTCTGTCTGGATGGACATAAGTTTCCCTAGGTGCTAGTGGGACGACCATGGATACCACGAATTCTTCCTCATTTCCTCCTTCTAATTTCTCGCTGGCCAGTGGGAAGGGTGGACCACTGGTAGGCACTACCACCCAATCAAACAAGAGGGCTAGGTTAGCCAGTCCTCCTGACTCAGGCGTCAGCAAACGTACAGCAGTTCAGAGTAACAGAGCACATACTGATAACCAGAATGCGTTTTTAATAATAAAAAGGAAAGAGGGTTCCTTTGAGAAGGTTTCGCCATTCTATATCCAAAAGGGTCTAGAAGGAATAGCTGGAACTTTAAAATCAGTGAAGCGTTTCCGGAATGGGACACTGCTTGTTGAAACATTAACGTCTCAGCAAGCAGTTAACCTTCAAACAGCTAAAACCTTGAGGGAATACACAATCGATACAGAGCTTCACAGCACCCTGAACTTCAGTAACGGTGTTGTGACCTGTAGGGATCTTGTTGACATTCCTGTAGAAGAATTGAAGAGTGAATGGGCTCAGGAGGGAATTGTTGGGGTTCAGAACATCATGAAAAGGGTGGATAGGAACCTGGTGAAATCTGACTACTTCATTCTTACTTTCAATACCCCAAAACTCCCTCTTTTCCAGTACTACCCTACTTTCTTTCTATGTCCTCCTTGCTTCTAGCGTCATACGCTATTTTGCTTCCAAGGTAGCAAAATACATTTGCATCGTCTACTTTGTAGTTCCTATCTTGATGTAAAGTTTATCAGTAATAGCAGTTCTACTACTCTTTAATACTTTGTGAATGAAGTTGTGCCGTCACGAAATGTAACAACTCACAACAATTTGAATTCGCGCGTGACGGCAGGCAAGTGTTCCGCTGGGTTTCGCCGAGTGGTGGCGCTCATACAGATCCTCCAGAAAAGTGTGCTCTGGAAAACAGAGCTTTTTGGATGGGTACCGAGTTCTTGGATGCATAATCAGCTGCGCCATTCGGAAGAGATGATTTGGTGGATGACAGCAACGGGCAGTAGGAGGGTAATCTCGTGGGTCCTTGGATTACTGTTTTGTTTCACTGCGTCTGTGGTCGGTATTTCGCATAAAGGGCCGAGAAGCTGTTGGTTAATCGGTAGCTTCCTGTACGTAATTACTGAATTGAATTATCACCTTTAGCACGATGATGTAGCAAGATCTTAACCTGAGCATTCAATGATATTTTAATTGATGAGTTAAAACTGTGGCTGGCGGAGCCTAATTGGGGTTACTGGGTATATGCTGGGCCGGTTATTTTTTTTTTTTTTTTTTTTTTTTTTTTGTCATCAGTCTACTGACTGATTTGATGCTGTTCGCCACGAATTCCTTTCCTGTGCTAACCTATTCATCTCAGAGTAGCACTTGCAACCTACGTCCTCTATTATTTGCTTGACGTATTCCAATCTCTGTCTTCCTCTACAGTTTTTGCCCTCTACAGCTCCCTCTAGTACCATGGAAGTCATTCCCTCATGTCTTAGCAGATGTCCTATCATCCTGTCCCTTCTCCTTATCAGTGTTTTCCACATATTCCTTTCCTCTCCGATTCTGCGTAAAACCTCCTCATTCCTTACCTTATCAGTCCACCTTATAGCACCACATCTCAAATGCTTCGATTCTCTTCTCTTCCGGTTTTCCCACAGTCCATGTTTCACTACCATACAATGCTGTACTCCAGACGTACATCCTCAGAAATTTCTTCCTCAAATTAAGGCCGATATTTGATATTAGTAGACTTCTCTTGGCCAGAAATGCCTTTTTTGCCATAGCGAGTCTGCTTTTGATGTCCTCCTTGCTCCGTCCGTCATTGGTTATTTTACTGCCTAGGTAGCAGAATTCCTTAACTTCACTGACTTCGTGACCATCAATCCTGATGTTAAGTTTCTCGCTGTTCTCATTTCTACTACTTCTCATTACCTTCGTCTTTCTCCGATTTACTCTCAAACCATACTGTGTACTCATTAGACTGTTCATTCCCTTCAGCAGAACATTTAATTCCTCTTCACTTTCACTCAGGATAGCAATGTCATCAGCGAATCGTATCATTGATATCCTTTCACTATGTGTTTTAATTCCACTCCTGAACCTTTCTTTTATTTCCATCATTGCTTCCTCGATGTAAAGATACCGGGTGGTTATAATTGAAGTGCAGCTATTCACAGAGGTGAAGTGTGGGCTGTAATTATCGTATGCTGGGGAAACTTGGCAGATACGCCAATTCTTTAATTTGGAACCGATTTACCCCGGAAAAAATTAGTTCCCACTATGACCATCAGGTGCAAATCTGGGGCTGTGAATGCAACAAACACATACAGAAATATTCCCATATGCTGTGGATTAGGAAAGGGACTTGGGCAGTGGAAGTCAAACAGGTGACAAAGGCATAAACTGTTCGCGAGATGCTGCACCCGTAAAGCGACATGATGGACAGTTGCTCGCAGCAGTTCCGGTGGAATCTGAGCAAAGTCTTCCTTTAACTCAAGGTCTTCAGATCGGGTAGAGCCAAATGTCGCACGGATTCAGATCAGGTGATCTTGCAGGCCATGCCTCTGGAAAATCTCTGGAGATAACACGTTCGTGGAAAGTTGCCTAAAGCAGATCTTTCAGCAGGCGAGCTACATGACGTGTTCCACCATTTTGCATGAAAACAGTGGTTCCACACAGTTACACTCTTCCGAGGCAGGAATCGCATGCTGCAGAAGATCGTCTCGGTAAGGTGCAGACTTCGTGGTACACAGACAATCGTTATGGGTGTGTACTCTTCAACGAAGACCGAGGATGAATGTGTCGGCCGGCCGAGGTGGCCGAGCGGATCTAGGCGCTACAGTCTGGAACCGCGGGACCGCTACGGTAGCAGGTTCGAATCCTGCCTCGGTCATGGATGTGTGTGATGTCCTTAGGTTAGTTAGGTTTAAGTAGTTCGAAGTTCTAGGTGACTGATGACCTTAAGTCCCATAGTGCACAGAGCCATTATTGATGAATGTGTCTGTGAAACCAAAACAGAGTCACATGCAACGATTGCAATGGATCGTTGTGCACAAAACGCGGTTTAACAGTATCCTAAATGCGACATTTATGTACAGTCACTGCAACATGGAGCGTAAAATGTGCCTCGTCAGTCCATAGAATACTGCCCGGTTACACGTCATCAACATCGATCCGTACCAGAAACCGAAGAGCAAATGCAGAACGTTGCTGCAGATCATGAGATTTCAGTTTCTGCAGTATAACATAGACAAAATATTTTCCACACTGTTGACCATGGGATGGTCAATGGTCGTGATACAAGACGGGCATTAGCACTACTTCCCGCTGTATATGCTGCAACAGCAATCTCTTGCACCAGCATAGAACGCCACATCAAATTCAGCCGTGTTTTTGAACTTCTTTACCACCTTCTTAAAGTATTTAATGACGTCGGACCTCTGCTCAGGCCTATCAGTCGGTGAAACTCTCTCAGTGCAGCGCTTTAATTGATGCCCTTCACATAAAACCGTTTCACTAAAAGCGCAAGGTCTCTCTTTTCGACAGCCAAACCGTTCACTCTTATTATAGCTGTTAAAAAATGACGAAATTCCTCCAGCTGTATTAAGGTGTTGGTTTTATTGGCAACTAGTTTCGATGTTGTTACAACATCATCTTCAGGCCCATACTTGTTGACAGCAACCGTATGTGTCTAACCCTAGTAGTGAGTGGTGAGATAGTTGTGTTCCATGCGGAAGGCAGGTAGTAACTGATATGAAGTTCCAGCAGTTACTACCTGCCTTCCGCATTGAACACTCCTATCTCACCACTGAGTACTACTGTTAGACACATACGGTTGCTGTCAACAAGTATGGGCCTGAAGATGATGTAACAATATCGAAAGTAGTTGCCAATAAAACCAACACCTTAATACAGCTGGAGGAATTTCGTCATTTTTTTAACATATATTGTACTAGCTGACGTCCCAATTCGTAAACAGGTTCTGCATTATTTCATTAGCATATTTACCAAGTTTCCTTTCCATATGGTAATTACAGCCCACGCTGGACCTCCGTGCGTAGCTGTACTTTAATCATAACTACCTGGCATCAGTTGTCTTAATTATCTTGCCCGAAGATTGCGCTGTAGGCTTGCAATCATGTGAAGTTACATAGACAGCTAAGACGGCAACCACTTTCCGGACAAGTGGGATTTTCCACGTGTAGATTAAAATTGATGTATGTTACAGAAAGCACAGTGTACGTTATCGCGCGCCGCTGCTGATGAAACAACCGGTGAATCGAGTAACTGGCCACTAGCGGCTGTCTCTTTGGCGTCTGCGTCATTCTGTTTTGGCTCCAATTCTGTTTAATATACACACGAACGACCAGCCCATAGCCCCAATCACCTGGAGCTTCTTATGTGAGGAGACCTCGCTCTAGCCACCCAGAGCACAGATTTTGAATCGGTGGACGACAACCTCACGAATGCCCTTGAAGATCTATCCAGATACTACAACATAAACCAGCTTAAACCATTTTCATTTGACAAACAAGGAAGCCATTCTCAAGTTGAAAATAGTATGGTCGGGGGTCGAACTGGAACACTACGAGGCTCCAAAATATCTAGGAGTGGCACTTGACAGACTTCTCACTTTCAAAAAGCACTGCATTATATGCCAGTCAAGAGTCTCCACCAGGAACAATCTCCTACGGAAATTGGCCGGATCACAGTGGGGTAGTCAAGCTGAAACAATCGGTACATCTGCAATGGCACTATGCTATTCTGCGGCAGAGTATGCCTGTTCTGTTTTGTATAATTTAGGTGGATGCAGCTCTCAACGAAACCTGCAGAACACGTTGCTTGAAACCGACTCCAGTCAAACTGCTTTACCACCTCGCAGGAACAGTTCGAAGAGAGATAGCTGCGAACAAGGAAAGAAAAGCAGTTGAACATAAAATTACCCATCCTCTCCATGGGCATGAACCGAATCCGCAACGACTGAAGTCAACGAAGAGCTTCCTTAGGGCATCAAAGAAACTTAAAACCACTGCTGAAAAGCTAGGGTACAACTGTGGAGGGTTACAATCTACCTTCTCCCTGATTGAAAAAGAGTTGCTTAAGCTTTACATCCAGGCCATGACAGGGAATGGACAACTTGGATGAATAAATTGAGAACCGGAGTTAGAAGATCAAAAGTTAACTTGGCAGGATGAGGACACACTGATACAAATAATATTCGGCGTAACTGTGGAGGAAAACCGACAGTTCGGAACGTACTGCTATGTCGATTGTACCCAGCCTCCTGTACAGAAGATGATCTTAAACAAGCGACAGAAAATGCACTGGAAGAGGCCAAGTTGCGGTCAAACCTAATTTAATCGTAATTGTGTAAAACGTATGTACAGTCGTGCTCAAAAGTATCCAAACGACCTGAATTGCATTTCGCCTGATTCGAATGCAACCCACATAGGGCAGCTGTCTAGCAGATCCTCTAATCGCCCCTCGGTACAGTCGTTTGACTATTGAAAATGGTCCCAACAAGTCACCATTAGAAAACACTGACCTGTATCGCAATAACTCAAGATGTAAAGTAATTCCAAGGTACTACGAATATCAGGGAACATCTTATCACAGATAAGACGGTTCTTCATGCTTGTAAGCTCACATTTATTACAATTAATGACATACAAGAAATGCTACCACTCTCATTATTACGCCAGATAGGTAATTCACGTCGTAAGTTCATCGTATTCATGATTTCCACTTCAAAATAATATACCGTACTTATTATTTAACACAAAATGACATTAAAAATTTAAGTTATTCACGAGCAGCTAGTTGAGAATATGTATGATCATCAAATGACACGACGAACCGTCTCGTTCTGCATATGGATTCAGACCCAGGTCATGCAGACTAAACAAAGACTTCGTGACTGACGGAAACTAACAGTCATTCCTGACTAGGCATACAGAGAGTGATATACCTCGATTTTAGACAGTATCATTTAGCAAATATCAACTTTAAATTACATAACGTAAACATTGTTAACGGACGCGAATTCCTACCCAGCATCTATTGTCCTAGTTAACGAACTACGAGAGATGTTAAATATTGCTTCTTCACAAGTAACTTACTTGAAATGCCGTGAGGTAAAGCTTTTTGTTGGACAGGGATTCGAACCCAGAACCTAATTAGATTGTCATCGAAGCACAATCAAGTGTGACATATTGGATTTACGCGGCAGTAGCTAGATGTTTTAACTGAAATAACAAGACGAAACATTAATTTTTTCTTTCCCAGGACGCCAACCTGGCACCTATCGCTGTTATATTCTAGAGAAAACGAACGTTAAAAATGGGTTTGTTACACCACCAGCGACATGTGAGCATGTTTGAACTGGAAATAATATGACGAAGAGTTCAGTGCTGACTGGGAATCGAGCACCACACACATCGTTGTTGACTGCACACAAAGAGACGTCAGCTACCGAATTTTTCTCCATCAGCAGCTCGGAGTAACATCCTTGAATTTACAATGATATCGCAAACAGTTTTGTGTCTCACTGGCACTCAAAAACGTCAGATACCGTTAGTGTTGACAACGAATGAAAATACATTAAAAATAAAAATTATTACCCACCAGCAGATAGGTGTTCTCATGCTAGAGCTTGATAATACATAATGCAAGCTTTAGTGCCGGGCCAGGATTCGAACCCTTTCACGCGCAATATGTGGCGATGTTGAGGAATCTGCAGTTTTGAACAAACAACAAATTGCAGTCGAGCTGTATTGTCACGAAGGAATCAAATTCCGCGTTAAGGGCGGTCTGAGTTGCATTCCCAGATCAAAACCAATTTTATCGACATACAGAAGCTCAAATAAAAGATGGAATAAGTGTCCTGTGACCCTACATAGCGTTTGTTTCGTCACTAGAAACAAATAACTAGTATAAGAAAGGTTACTGTTGATAGAGTTTCTATGTGTCGAGACTCCTGACTTTATTGTGGTTCAACGTAATGTCTACTTGGTAGAGAAGGAATAGCATGTTTAACATGAATGTCAGATCACAATGCCATTGTACCTTCTTCACTTGGCGTAGCCAGAAGAGAACGAAATCTGTCTCTCCTTAACAAAAGTCATCAGCAGAAGTTGGACTCGAACCCAGACCATAAGTATATAAACATAGCATCAATCTAAGAGACCACCAAATTCTCGTATCTATCACTCACTTTTCTATCATAACTATGTTGCGCCACACTGGATGAGAATTCTGACACACAGACTATCTGTAGTGGTTTGCAGCAAGTTCAGTACATTCATTTACTTGGTTGACCGAATCACCATGAACTAGCTTCCTCGGCTACCCAGTGCATACATTCGACTCTATTTTGTAATCACCGAAATAAAATCACGTAACTGACACCTACACAGAACTGCCAACAGTGTAGGATGCAGAAATTTAAACAGGAAGTGTTCCTTTCGACTTGAGCTACTCTATTGCGCTATCTGTTTGTTAAAAACGTCGTGCAGTGCAAAAGAAAAGATGTAACTGTCTGTCTTTCAGAAGTCTATATCCGGCCATGAGCATTATCTCACAGCACTGTGCAATGCGCAAGTTCTGGAGGAATTGTTGTTGAGTTCTGGAGGTGTTGTATCCGTGTGTCAGCTAGTAGCGTAACGGTTATCGTCGCGCAATGTTGGTAAGACGTCGCGAGTTTGGGTACATTCACTACTACATTTTTTAAAACGCCATACTGCTGTCTGCTGAAGTTACCGATCTAATGGAACTTTGAACAAAATTCCCTTCACTTCTAAACCCAAAATAGTCGCGTGGGGAAAAATTGGTAACTTCTGCGAAATTTTGTTCATTTCAGGTTGAATAGATGGCAGGGCTGCAGGTGCATCTCGAAACTTTTGTATTATGTATGGGGAGAGCGCATCGTGCCAAAATACGTCAGAAAAGTATTTTCTACATTAGCTGTCATGTGGCAGTGGCATTTTATTTTTCGTAAAACCTTGTTTGACAGCGTTAACTCACAACAAGTTTTCTACATGCATGTAATCAATAAACTGCATGTGCATTGTCAGACTGTTATAGATAACATCAGAGAATTCGCATATATCGTTGATGATTAATTTCTCTCTCATGTTAACTAATGTTTTAACAACACTAAAAGAAACCGTACGAAAATTGTGCACTGTATTATAAGAAATGAAATGAAACTACCCACGATAACCTTACGACGAAAGTCTGTTTCAACAAAACTGAGTATCTGACCACTATCGCGCCTCTATCGGTAGGAATTAGTAAAACACTAATCACTTAGATTTCGATTGGGTCTGTGTTTGATTGGTATGCTGTGTCATACACAATGCAAATGGGGCATTTCATAAATAAAGTTATGTATTCCTAGAAACCCAAAATTTGTTTGTCAGCAGCGGAAAGAGGCGTTACCTGTTGTGCAGCACTGTAAGTTTTTCACCATTGCACTATGAGCTGAAAGTATTTTCTTGCGATTTCGTTATCGATGTGTGATCTGACTGCTTGTAGCTCTTTCACAGAAGGGATAAAAACGCTACAGTCAGCAAGACTGCAACCGCAAACCATAACAGACGCTTTCTTTCATGTTAGCACGTTTCCAATGAGCTACGGAAGAGGCATGCGTCTAGGTTTCCTCTTACGAGAGCACTAGTGGCTAGAACTCGTAAACAGCTATTTAAAGGACGAGATTAGATGCCATTTTCACGTGCAACGACTTTCCTGGGCTGAAAACCGTAAATTTAGAATCTTTTGTTACAGCTCAAGCGTTAATAATAACTCAGATTATTCAATGGAAATGACAGGAAAAATCAAGTGAACTTTGAGGCTTAATTCCGAGCACACCAGGAAGTAACTGGTCGATCACAGAGTTGTCAAATATACCTTGCCTTGTTGCCAAATCTCAGTTACATTACCAGCAGGAAGAAGACGAACCGATGTGATCCTACAGTGGGCTGGGAAGTGCCATAGCTGACGTCTCAAAGACGCGGCTGCTACGGCCTGGAATACGTAATCCGTCTGATTCACGTTTCTGTAACTGGGTGTAGGGACTGGAGTGTAGTTACTAATAATACTCAGAACTGACTGCAAGCTAAGCTTCATAAATCAGTAACTCTCATAGTTGTTTTTATATATATCTTTCGTAAGTGTACTCAAAACTAAGAAAATCATTGACGAACGTTTTCGTGCCTCGCCGATAGTCGAGCACAACAAACAAATAAAAATAAAAAAAGACTGTGTGCGTGTGTGTGTGTGTGTGTGTGTGTGTGTGAGAGAGAGAGAGAGAGAGAGAGAGAGAGAGAGAGAGAAAAGAGGGCGAGAGTGAGGGAGAGAGATAAAAATAAAAAAGGATGAGAGAGAGAGTAAGAAATTGTTGCAAGGAAACTGAATCATGCTATGTAAACAAATCTTTCATTAAAATGACACGTTCTACATCATTACGAAATGTCGTATTCATGATCTGTGGAACAAGTATTAATCTAATCATATCATATTGCTGACTAGTCATGAAGAGGCACGTATTACAGAAATTTTCGCCAATATCAGTAACCAAATCTAAACTTGAAAAAAAAGACGACAGTTTTGTAATAAACCTGGACTCCTGTAAAGACCCTTTCGTCCCTGTTAACTAACCACGAAAGATATGTGATATACCTCCATTCAGAAGGAACAAAGTGTTCATGCATTTAAAGATGAAGCGCATCATGTTAAGTTCTGTGACGGAGATACGAACCCAGTACGCAATCGGATTGTTAACTAATTAAAATCAAATGTTACGTATCGGTTTTTCTTACCAGCTGCTAGATGTTTGAATCTACAAGAAAGATAGAAATTTTTGTGCCTGAGCGACAATCGAAAAGCACACCTATCATCCTCCTTTATCATCCACGAACATATCTTAAGTAACACTTGCTTACTCACCAACAGTAAGATGTGTGCGTGTTTGACCAGAAATAACGACACCTATTGCGATTGTCGGCAACACATGAATAGACATTAAAAATGCACGTTAATTTTCACTAGCAGTCTGGTATGCACGTGATAGGGCTTGAAATTAAATTATGAATATTTTTGTACTGTATCAAGATTCGGACCAACATACTTACATTTGGAGGAGACCTGGAGAAGATTGCAGTCTTGGGAAAAGGAACGAAATGATTGAACTATACTGTTCCGAGGGATTCAGATCCTTGAAAGATGAGATCCGAATTCGAATCACAGTCCAGCACCAAATTTTTCACGGTCTTTAGTTCAATCAATTACAAGAAAAATAAGAGCCCGGTTCCTTTAAATAACTATCGTTTCATCAAATAAAATAAAATTTTCTTATGTAAGTAAGTTTACTGGAGACAGTATTTCAGTTTACCATGATTTCCGCCTATGTCATTTCCCAACGTAAACCGGCTCTGCCCAATTGGTATTGAAGGAACGTGATGTTTAACGCGGATTCTGGATTATAACGTCTTTCTCTTGAGCTTACCAGAGGTAAAGTAAATCTGTTTGTGCCTCTTAAAAGTAAATGCCTGAACCCACGCGTTGCATCTGTGATAGTTCGTTCCACTTCTGTATACAATTTGCCTGACCTAAACGGGCCCTTTATCATTACAGGCCCTGGGCAGTGCAACATCATTCTGACAACAGTAATGTGCTTATACTGACAGCCTCACTGTTCGTTTTAGCTGATTTTGTAATCATTTAAATAAAACAACATGGCCTTCCAGTGGGAGACATTTCGTCCCCCTTTCCCTCGGGTGAAATTCGTCAGTAAGCTTTTTGCCTTCCAACCAGCGAAATGCGGCAGAGTACAGCCAGTAAACGATTTACATAACACGATTTAGTGCCGTTTCTTTAAACATTGTCGGAACTGAAGGAATTTAGTTTCTTCTTAAATCGTCTTATGCAGCAACGTTCACAGATATTTCAAATAGGAAAAGCTCTTTATCCAGGTACGAAGGTTGTGAGACAAACTTCCCACAGTTTGTGTCAGGTTGATCTTTTCGTCTTGTAGCAGTGCATAAGTATTTTGTCTAAGAGGTATCACAAGTAGTGTTCCTGTAGCTGTGGGAATCATTGGTTGAAAACGAGTTTAACGCCAATGGGTACAGTGCTGCTAAATATTCCTTGAGTGGGCATTACACACACGTATACAATACTATGAATACCTCGAACGCTGTAGCTAACGTTGCTCTAATAAAATATTTTGTTTTGTTAATTTTTCTGGGTGTTCAGCGTGCAACATGTGTTGTAAATACGGTCTTTAAACAAAAAAATTGTCCGTAAGCTGGACAATACAATCGTGCTGCCATCAGAATTCTATGTCCGGCAATATGCTCGATCTGGCTACATTGTAGGCTGCGCCACTTTCTGGAGAAAGTCTTGAGTGCAGTCTGAGTGTATCGTTTTCCACTGCGACTGTAGTCTTGAGGTAAAACGCAGGACTAGCTACTACGACGTCTGGCAACCGAGAGCACACGTCGACATAATTTTTATCACCCCTTTTCTCTTGGGGCTGAATCTATGAGTGTATTTCAAGTGCATCTACAAAATATTTCGTTTTCTGTCACATTGGTAATAACAGTTTGTTTGAACAATATTTTAGCGAGAGATTTCTTGGCCGACCACCCGCCTCTGAACACCGCATGCGTCTGAGTTCTCTGTGACCCGTTTGCTGCCTACCGGTGGGGACTGAGGCACTGCGCTGCCACGCCTTCTGCCGGCAACGTCTGTCCCCTCCTCACTCTTGACGACGTGAAATGCTTTAATGTTGTTGAGTGGTGGCCCATAAAATCTGTCTACATTTTGTGTTTCACACTCTATTGCAACGGAGGCACAAAACCCTTTTTATTTGGTGAGTATTTTATTTCACTAGTATGCTGTACATTAATGTGGCACAGATTTAATTGTATTGTGATCCAGTGCGCTATAATTAAATTGTCATATCCTGTTCTTTTTCCTTTCACAAGAGATTCTTCAAATAATTTATTTTTTTCATGGATTCATAGGTATTAGTCAAGCACAGAGAGTAAATGCAGTATAATGTGTTTGGTTCCTTTCTTTGATTCCTTCTGGTAAATGGATGCAAAACATAGTGTCAATACCTTTCAGAACCTGCTACATAGCTACTCAGGCACAATGTTGTTTTGAGGTCAATACACTAATTAATGGAGAAGTGAACGCTGTTCAGAAGTGATACTTAAAATATTCAATTGGATTTAAGGCGCCTAAATTGCCCATATTTGAAGTTACCCAGAGGAAACGTAAGTCGCTAGAGCCACTGTTAGTAAATGTCTGCAGAGAGTTCCTAACTGCTTCTGTGGAGGCCCTACAGTAATCAAGAGGTTCATTCCCTTCATACTTATCACCTTGGCATGTGAGTCTTTTGTGAAGAACAGGATTGAAATTCGTATCGTTGACGGGCGATTCAAATTTCTTCAGAGCCGCTTGTATTATGATGCAGCTTGACAGTCAGAAAGCCGAGATCTATGACCATTAACACAACTTACTGGGTCGAGTTAGCAAGAGGACTTGAAGTGCAAAGGTTCTTCACGTAAGATAATAAAAGTTGTCACTTATGTGTTAATGGTCATAGATCTCGGCTTTCTGACTGTCAAGCTGCTTCACAATACAAGCGTCTCCGAAGAAATTCGAATCGACCGTCAACGATACAACACCTCCAGAACTCAACAACAATTCCTCCAGAACTTGCACATTGCACAGTGCTGTGAGATAATGCACATGGCCGGATGTAGGCTTCTGAGAGACAGACAGTTACAGCTTTTCTTTTGCACTGCACGAAGGTTATAACAAACACATAGCGCAATAGAGTAGCTCAAGTTGAAAGGAACACATCCTGTTTAAATGTCTGCATCCTACACTGTGGGCACTTCTGTGTTGGTGTCAGTTACGTGATTTTATTTCGGTGATTACAAAATAGAGTCGAATGTATGCACTGGGTAGCCGAGGAAGCTAGTTCATGGTGATTCGGTCAACCAAGTAAATGAATGTACTGAACTTGCTGCAAACCACTACAGATAGTCTGTGTGTCAGAATTCTCATCCAGTGTGGCGCAACATAGTTATGATAGAAAAGTGAGTGATAGATACGAGAATTTGGTGGTCTCTTGGATTGATGCTATGTTTATATACTTATGGTCTGGGTTCGAGTCCAACTTCTGCTGATGACTTTTGTTAAGGAGAGACAGATTTTGTTCTCTTCTGGCTACGCCAAGTGAAGAAGGTACAATGGCATTGTGATCTGACATTCATGTTAAACATGCTATTCCTTCTCTACCAAGTAGACATTACGTTGAACCACAATAAAGTCAGGAGTCTCGACACATAGAAACTCTATCAACAGTAACCTTTCTTATACTAGTTATTTATTTCTAGTGACGAAACAAACGCTATGTAGGGTCACAGGACACTTATTCCATCTTTTATTTGAGCTTCTGTATGTCGAAAAAATTGGTTCTGATCTGGGAATGCAACTCAGACCGTCCTTAACGCGGAATTTGATTCCTTCGTGACAATACAGCTCGACTGCAATTTGTTGTTTGTTCAAAACTGCAGATTCCTCAACATCGCCACATATTGCGCGTGAAAGGTTTCGAATCCTGGCCCGGCACTAAAGCTTTCATTATGTATTATCAAGCTCTAGCATGAGAACACCTATCTGCTGGTGGGTAATAATTTTTATTTTTAATGTATTTTCATTTGTTGTCAACACTAACGGTATCTGACGTTTTTGAGTCCCAGTGAGACACAAAACTATTTGCGAAAACATTGTAAATTCAAGGATGTTACTCCGAGCTGCTGGGGAAAAAAAATTCGGTAGCTGACCTCTCTTTGTGTGCAGTCAACAAAGATGTGTGTGGTGCTCGATTCCCAGTCAGCACTGAACTCTTCGTCATATTATTTCCAGTTCAAACATGCTCACATGTCGCTGGTGGTGTAACAAACCCATTTTTAACGTTCGTTTTCTCTGGAATATAACAGCGATAGGTGACAGGTTGGAGTCCTGGGAAAGAAAAATTTTATGTTTCGTCTTGTCATTTCAGTTAAAACGTCTAGCTACTGCCGCGAAAATCCGATATGCCACACTTGATTGTGCTTCGATGACAATCTAATTAGGTTCTGGGTTCGAATAGCTGTCCAACAAAAAGCTTTACCTCACGGCATTTCAAGTAAGTTACTTGTGAAGAAGCAATATTTAACATCTCTCGTAGTTCGTTAACTAGGACAATAGATGCTGGGTAGGAATTCGCGTCCGTTAACAATGTTTACGTTATGTAATTCAAAGTTGATATTTGCTAACTGATACTGTCTAAAATCGAGGTATACCACTCTCTGTATGCCTAGTCAGGAATGACTGTTAGTTTCCGTCAGTCACGAAGTTTTTGCTTAGTCTGCATGACCTGGGTTTGAATCCATATGCAGAACGAAACGGTTCGTCGTGTCATTTGAAGATCATACGTATTCTCAACTAGCTGCTCGTGAATAATGTCATTTTGTGTTAAATAATAAGTACGGTATGTAATTTTGAAGAGGAAATCATGAATACGACGAACTTACTACGTGAATTACCTATCTGACGTAATAATGAGAGTGGTAGCATTTCTTGTATGTCATTTATTGTAATAAATGTGAGCTTACAAGGCTGAAGAACCGTCTTATCTGTGATAAGATGTTCCCTGATATTTGTAGTACCTTGGTATTACTTTACATCTTGAGTTATTGCGATACAGAGCAGTGTTTTCTAGTGGTGACTTGTTGGAACCATTTTCAATAGTCAAACGACTACACCGACCGGCGATTAGAGGATCTGCTAGACAGCTGCGCTATGTGGGTTGCATTCGATTCGGGCGAAATGCAATTCTGGTCGATCGGTTACTTTTGAGCACGACTGTACATGTACCTGTACGTTTCCGACACGCGAATAATAATCATTCTCCCCCAGCTGTCGGCTGCGCGCTGCTAGGGGCCAGTTACTCGGGCACTGGTCGTTTTATCAGCAGCGGGCGGCGCTGCATTACTTACACTGTGCTTTCTGCAACATATATCAGTTTCTAATAACACATGGAAAATCCCTTTTGTTCGAAAAGAGGTTGCGTTCTCAGCCGATTGCATAACTTCACATCATTATCTGACTACATCACGCGATCTTCGCGTAAGGTCATTTAATACGGCCGATCTAGTGGATCCGTTACAAGTAACAACCTTCATGATTATAGTATGGTGCAGTTTTAAATAATTTTAGATCGCTGTTAAGTGCAAGTTCGTTCTCAGTGACTGGACAAATTAATATAGAGTTAGTCTATTTTGTTTATTATACCTCAGCTAATTAAGGTTTAATGTGTTTCACTTAGTGTTATGCACGTGCACCTGGAATTAATTTACCTTCAAATAACTTTTGACACAAGAAGCTTGAGCACTCAACCACGAAATCATTACTGTTCCTTCCTTTGATCCTTGATATTTTTGTGTGGATTAAGTATGTATGTTTATGAATTACAATCAATCACAGCTCAGCGCACACCTAACACTTCCTTGCTCAATTACAGAAGTGGTAAACAGTTCCATCTGAAGAGAATTTCTCTTGTGCTTCCATGGTAATGAATTCTCCGTCACAGTGTGATGGAAGAGGCGTGGCGCAACGTGGCAATGGGAAACTGAGGGAGGAAAGTAACTAGCAGCGACACCTGATGGCAGTCAAACGTCCGCGTATGTCCAATGGAACCCCGCCCCTACTTCAGACCTCCGTCCCTACTATATCGGCTTTCCTCCATAGGGAGGAGGCATTTGGAATTCGAAAGCCGGCGCTCATCCATCAGGGCCGATGCAGTATTGCCACTTCTTCTTTATGAGACTTTTATCCTTTGTTCGACTTCGTGGGGTCCTTTCTCCACACGCTCGCGCATGCGCACACACACACCTACACACACACGGGGATGCTATGGCTCTTGTCTCCGCCGCAGGGACGTGATTCTCCGAGACTAACGTAGCACAGGGTGGCTACAGAGGTAGGGTAGGGGCGTACAAGCGGCGACGATGGCTTCGCTCTCCCACTAACACCAGCCCCTCGCAGATAAATTAGCTCATAAATATTAGACCGGCTGCTTCGGTAATGCGACTTCCCAGCATGCTCCGCATGCCGTCCCCCAGTATGGAGAGCGTTTGCCTAGAAATAGGTGTGGCAGGCTTGCTTCAGAAACGAGATTACCTGGCGCTTACCACTATACAATTGATGAAGTGCGTGGCTTGTAGCAGCTACATCATGTTTCAAATAGTCCACCGATTTCATCCTCCTGAAACCGGAAACGGAACCGTAGATAGACTGATGGACACCCATATGAAACCATAATGAAATAAACTTATTTTTCGTAAATACTGAAAACTTCCTACGGAGATCAGTTATTAATTATATTACAGTTGATGATGCTTCTTTTCTCCCCCACTATATATGAGGGTGTACATTTACTTTCCAATTCACAGACTATTACACAGTCTAACTGTAAATCAAGACGAGTACAACAATAGAATAATTCTAAAACATTTATCAACGTGTAGCAGCTATAAAACAGATGTCATTGATATTCATAAGAAATTACTTAAGAAGATGATGAGAAGCTGATAAACGGAGAAGAAAGCTAAATTCGTCGTATTGCTCTACAGAGGAGAAGGATGAAATGAGTGAAGTCTTCCATACTGACGATCAACTTTGGCACTACACATGTGTCAAAGAAAGCGTACTTCTTGATTAATACTCAAAGACAGATGTTTATGGTTAAAATGGCTCTGAGCACTATGGGATTTAATATCTGAGGTCATCAGTCCCCTAGAACTTAGAATCACTTAAGCTTACCTAACCGAAGCACATCACACACATCCATGCACGAGGCAGGATTCGACCCCGCGACCGTTAGCGGTCGCGCGGTTCCAGACTGAAGCGTCTACAACCGCTCGGCCACACCGGTGGGCCCAAAGATGTTTATATGATGAAATAGGCTCATGTGTGAAATTTTACATAAGCCAGATGAGTATACCTCTTGATCTTCGCTTTAGAGAGTATTGTAACATAGGTAGTAACAAAACAGCTTTCGCTTATTATTTCCAAAAACGCGAGGATAAATTACGACACAACGATCAATATCTTAAAGTTGTCATTATGTTCGTAAAGAACATAATATGGATTTGACTAAAAACCACGAAATATTTACCAGTTGGAAATATTACTTTCAATTACTGCTTAAACTGCAAGGCGATTTCTGTAACAAAGCCTTTATGTAGTAGTGTATGATTTATCTTCTCTCTGCACTTGCTGTCTTCTTTATTAGTCTTCCTCTTTCCTCGTTGCCTGGCAGTAGCTTGATTTAACAGCAGTTTAGTACTGTTACCACTCGCACATCATGTCACTAGCAGGATGTCATTTAACCAACTTCTGAAGTATATCTGCCTCACCTGCACCTGTGATTGAGTAATTTATTTCCAATTTACACTTTGGGATCTTATAGCTCACAATCAATAGGATATTGTGAATATTTATTTCTATTTCCCACTTTCACGTGGGTAGCACTAAATATCTACGGCCACTGGGCAGCTTGTCTGGCATACCAGTAATTTTATTTGTGGGACACTGCATGGAGGTATCATTAAAATTCAGTGAACTATATTAGATAACTGAAAATCACTTCTTGTACGTAACTTAAACGTTTTAAACGGTACACACTAGGAAAGTTCTTACAGGACATGAATGTTACCTACACATCAAAAAAAGTTCTGCATCATCTCGGTTCCGAGAGTTTCGGAACCTCTACAGAAAATTGGAATCGAGATCAACATAAACACCATTTCCGCCCTTTTTATTGCTCACGAGAACCACACATTGCATGTTGTACCACCATACAGTGAGACCTTCAGAGGTGGTGGTCCAGATTGCTGTACACACCGGTACCTCTAATACCCAGTAGCACGATCTCTTGAATTGATGCATGCCTCTATTTGTCGTGGCATACTATCCACAAGTTCATCAAGGCACCGTTGGTCCAGATCGTCCCACTCCTCAACGGCAATTCGGCGTAGATCCCTCAGATTGGTTGGTCGGTCACGTCGTTCATAAACAGCCATTTTCAATATATCCCAGGCATGCTCGACAGCGTTAATGTCTGGAGATCATGCTGGCCTCTCTAGTCGAGCGATGTCGTTATCCTGAAGGGAGTCATTCACAAGATGTGCACGATGGGGGCGCGAATTGTCGCCCATGAAGACGAATGTCTCGCCAATATGCTGCCGATATTCGTAGTTGCACTATCGGTCGGAGGATGGCATTCAAGTATCGTACAGCCGTTACGGCGCCTTCCATGACCACCAGCGGCGTACGTCGGCCACACATAATGCCTACCCGAAACAGCAGGGAACCTCCACCATGCTGCACTCTCTGGACAGTGTGTCTAAGGCGTTCAGCCTGACCGAGTTACCGTCAAACAAGTCTCCGACGATTCTCTGATTGAAAGCATATGCAACACTTATCGTTGAAGAGAACGTAATGCCAATCCTGAGCGGTCCATTCAGCACGACGTCCTGCGGCTGCACGATAAGCATTATTCAACAAGGTGGCATTTATTTCAGAGTTCCTCCGAGCCATAAGCCGTAGGTAGCGGTCATCCACTGCAGTAGCAGCCATTGGGCGGCCTGAGCGAGGCATGTCATCGACAGTTCCTGTCTCCGTGTATCTCCTCCATGTCCGAACAACATCACTTTAGTTCATTCCGAGACGCCTGGACACTTCCCTTGTTGAGACCCCTTCCTGGCGCAAAGTAACAACGCGGACGCGATCGGATGGCGGTATTAGCCGTATAGGCATGGCTAAACTACAGATAAGACAAGCCGTATACCTCTTCCCTGCTGGACGACTGATCGGCTGTCGGACCCAGTCCGTCTAATAGGCGCTGCTCATGCACGGTTGTTTACATCTTTGGGAGGGTTTAGTGACATCTCTGAACAGTCAAAAGTACTGTGTCTGTGATACAATATCCACAGTCAATGTCTATCTTCAGGAGTACTGGGAACCGGGGTGATGCAAAACATTTTTCTGATGAGTGCATTATTGTCGTTTTGAGTGACCATCCCGTGTGCGTTGCGCCCGTCTTACGGCTGCGCCGACCTGTAGATGCAGTCGGGTAGCCTTATGCTTATAGCCGGCCGGAGTGGCCGAGCAGTTCTAGGAGCTACAGTCTGGAACCGCTCGACCGCTACGGTCGCAGGTTCGAATCCTGCCTCGGGCATGGATGTGTGTGATGTCCTTAGGTTAGTTAGGTTTAAGTAGCTCTACGTTCTAGGCGACTGATGATCTCAGAAGTTAAGACCCATAGTGCTCAGAACCATTTGAACCATTTATGTCTATAACGTCTGTGGCTGACTGGAAGGACCTATTTCCTGCCCACTGGACGGCAATCGTATCTTTTTCACAGTGGTGCGAGATTTTAATTTATCACAGATGAACCAATTTCCACTAAATATTTACGAGATACATACGCACGCCTTCCATGCGGATCAGTCCATCTAGTGATGAATCAGTACTCAAATACCAACACTAGTTCTTGAAATCAGGCCAAACATACTGGCAGGAACTGCGGTGGGGGGCTTTAGTTTTCGTTTGTGTAGAATATATAGAAGGAAGAAGAAATACGATTTAAGAGTGATCAATGATTAACAGTTACGTGACTAATTATAGCCTTCGTTTCCAATCAATTGAATGCATAAATGTTTATACTGTGAACGCAGCTTTTTGTATGTGAAGTAGTGCTTTTACGAGTCACCAAGTAACGTGTTAAAGTGCGGCTAGTGAGTATAGGAGTCAGTTTGGATTTGTGATTTACTTTTCTAGTACTTTTATACACCTATTTACATTGTTCACTGCTTCTTATACAGATCGTCTGACTAATTTGCTAAGGCGGTTTTTGTATAAGACAATGTGCTTCGTTAGTGCTATTATTCGTTGTATCGAAACATCTAGAGCCACACCCTCACAGATTTGGTGTGAACATAAAAAAATAATATGTGTTATTAAAAGTTCGGGACTGTTAGATTGGTTCTTTCACAAGACATTCAAAATCAATGGCGGTACAGTTACAATCACTAGTTCCCGTGGGAAGTAAGATCTACGTATTCCACACAACTTTATTTCCAGAATTAAATTTCCACTCTGCAGTGGAATGTGCGGTGATATGTAACTTCCTGGTGCCGGACCGAGACTCGAACTCGGGAAATTTACCTATTGCGCGCAGGTGCTCAACCAACTACGCTACTTAAGCTGACACGTGACCCGTCCTCGCACTATTACTTTCACCATTACCGCATCTTCTACATCCTGAGTTCGAGTCTCGGTCCAACACACAGTTTCAATCTGGTAGTAAGTTTCAGTACTATATTTACCACCTTGGAGAATCATAATTTTTTTCAAATGGTATGCAGCCTACGTTTTTGTTATAGACTTAAATGACACTGTTTTCTGCATTTCACTTCTTTCATTACCTTTCTCAATGTCTCTAAACACTTTACTAACGGCTTCATAATTCTGCCTACAGTTAGTTAAATGTTCTGAAACATCTGATGTCTTCGGATTACAGATGACTAGGGCTGTTGCATCGGATGAAAAATACACGCTGTTACTGTGGTGGGTTCGTAGATTTTCTTCTGTAGGGGATCAAGGTGATAAGACGACACTACAACATCTACGAGATAATACAGGGCAGGGCAAATAAAAGTGGTCCGGACGAGTGGATACAACTGAACGTGAACGTATGCATATAACCACAACCCGCGACGTGTACACCATGTGTGCGGCGTCCACGTGATCCACGCCGTTTCCTTGGAGCATATTTACGTAATCTTTACGCTTCACGGAGCTGTTTGCAGAGATCGGTCCAGTCGTGGCCCTCGCTGGCCACTCAGGTCATCTGATCTGTCAGTATGCCATACCTGTGTGTGGGGTGCCCTCATGTCTAAGGCGTATCGTAACAACCCTCATTGTTTTCAAGAACTGCAGCAGAACTTTCCGGATGAGACTGTAGCAGTTCCATCAGTGCAGCTTTGATCCGCCTTGAGCAGCTTGCTGACCAGGGCCCAAAAGTGCCAAGAGATTAATGGTGGTCACTTTCTACATCCGCTATAGTCAGGTTAGAACAGTATTTCCTTTCCTCTGCTGTGCTCTTTTGTACACTGTACTCAACGGGCCGCTTTTATAATATCAGCTCACTTTATTACAACTTCAACAAGACGAAATACTTAAATTTGTGCAATACACGTGAATATAAGTATCATTTTCTTTCTTACTGTCATTGAACCGTAATGTGTCACTTGATATAGCACAAGAAGCTTGGATCTTTCCACAAAATATACACTACTCGTCATTGAAATTTCTACACCAAGAAGAAATGCAGATCATAAACGGGTATTCATTGGACAAGTATATTATACTAGAACTGAATACATTTTCACGCAATTTGGGTGCATAGATGCTGAGAAATCAGTACCCAGAACAACCACCTCTGGCCGCAATAACGGTCTTGATACGCCTGGGCATTGAGTGGAACAGAGCTTCGATGGCGTGTACAGGTACAGCTGCCCCTGCAGCTTCAACACAATAACACAGTTCATCAAGAGTAGTGACTAACGTATCGTGACGAGCCAGTTGCTCGGCCACCATTGACCAGACGTTTTCAATTGGTAAGAGATCTGGAGAATGCGCTGGCCAGGGTAGCAATCGAACATTTTCTGTATCCACAAAGGCCCGTACAGGAACTGCAACATGTGGTCGTGCATTATCCTGCCGAGATGAAGGGTTTCGCAGGGATCGAATGAAGGGTAGAGCCATGGGTCGTAACACATCTGAAATGTAACATCCGCTGTTCAAAGTGCCGTCAATTTGAACAAAAGCTGACCGAGACGTGCAACCAATGGCACCCCATACAGTCATGAAGGGTGATACGCCAGTATGGCGATGACGAATACACGCATCCAATGTGCGTTCACCGCGATGTCGCCTAACACGGATGCGACCATCAGGATGCTGTAAACGGAACCTGGATTCATCCGAAAAAATGACGTTTTGCCATTCGTGCACCCAGGTTCGCCGTTGAGTACACCATCGCAGGCGCTCCTGTCTGTGATGCAGCGTCAAGGGTAACGGCAGCCATGGTCTCCGAGTTGATAGTCCATTCTGCTGCAAACGCCGTCGAACTGTTCGTGCAGATGGTTGTTGTCTCGCAAACGCCCCATCTGTTGACTCAGGGATCGAGACGTGGTTGCACGATCCGTTACAGCCATGCGAATAAGATGCCTGTCATCTCGACTGCTAGTGATACGAGACCATTGGGATCCACCACGGCGTTCCGTATTACCACCGATTCAATATTCTGCTAAGAGTCACTGGATTTCGACCAACGCGAGCTGCAGTGTCGCGATACGATAAACCGCAATCGCAATAGGCTACAATTCGACCTTTATCAAAGTCGAGAACGTGATGGTACGCATTTCTGCTCCTTACACGAGGCATCACAACAACATTTCACCAAGCAACGCCAGTCAACTGCTGTTTGTGTATGAGAAATCGGTTGGAAACTTTCCTCGTGTCAGAACGTTGTAGGTGTCGCCACCGGCGCCAACCTTGTGTGAATGCTCTGAAAAGCTAAGCATTTGTATATCACGGCATCTTCTTCCTGTCGGTTAAATTTCGCGTCTGTAGCACGTCATCTTCGTGGTGTAGCAATTTTAATGGCCAGTAGTGTAGTTGACTGTAACTTTTATGCAGAGTTCTGTCTAAAGCAACTCTCACACTGCTGGCTCGGTAGAGAGGCGATTCTGTCTTCTTCTGCGATGACTGTTAGCAGGACTGAGTGACATTACGTTCAGACGTAAGTAAGCGAGGAGATCCGGTGGTGTGTGGGAAGTTTCTCAGCGTATCTACGCCAACATCTCTCATTCGTCGTTGCTTCCATCACAAGGTACAAACCTTGCCTTGGCACCTCGACCTAGGGACGACACTACATTGCTCTCCCATCCTCTTCCCCCCTCCCCACCGAAACTCTCGTCATCGCCATGTAATGCTATGTCACGGGACGATGGTGGGGAGGAGGGGAGGGGGAGGAGGAAGGCATGAATGCAGACATAGATGGGTGATTGGGAGTGACGGAGTGGAGCGACAGCCGACGGCAGCTCCCCCCCGCACCCGGTTATACCGGGTGATCAAAAATTCAATATAAATTTGAAAACTTAATAAATCACTAAATAATGTAGATAGAGATGTAAAAATTGACACACATGCTTGCAATGACATGGGGCTTTACTAGAGCAAAAAAAAAAAAAAAAAAAGAAACAAATTTCACTAAATGTCCGTCAGATGGCGCTGGACAGCAAAACGTCAGTGACTGCCACCGTGACGGGTGAGAGGTACGCCAACATGTTACAGAATCGCATCATCCCCAGCCTGGCTGATAAACATCTGCTGGAACGTAAGATGCTTATGCAGGATGGTACTCCACGCCATATTGCTAGACACGTGAAAGATCTCTTGCGCGCGTCGTTGGGTGATGATCGTGTGCTCAGCCGCCACTTTCGTCATGCTTGGCCTCCCAGGTCCCCAGACTTCAGCCCGTGCGATTATTGGCTTTGGGGTTACCTGAAGTCGCAAGTGTATCGTGATCGATCGACATGTCTAGGGATGCTGAAAGACAACATCCGACGCCAATGCCTCACCATAACTACGGACATGCTTTACAGTGCTGTTCACAACATTATTCCTCGACTACAGCTATTGTTGAGGAATGATGGTGGACATATTGAGCATTTCCTGTAAAGAATATCATCTTTGCTTTGTCTTACTTTGTTATGATAATTATTGCTATTCTGATCAGATGAAGCGCCATCTGTCGGACATTTTTTGCACTATTGTATTTTTTCGGTTCTAATAAAACCCCATGTCATTCCAAGCATGTGTGTCAATTTGTACCTCTCTATCTACATTATTCCTTGATTTATTCAGTTTCCTAATTTATACTGACTTTTTGATCACCCGGTATATCTAGACAGTGACCGAGAATATTGGCCGAGAAATAGGCCACACGGTGAACGCCTTCGTTCAGTAACGCAGCTGCTATCGTCGGGTAGATACTAAGACGACCTTTTAGGATGGTGTGATGGACGTCTGGGGGTCGCACCTCCATGGACGCTGGCACAGATCTCAGAACCAGCTACTGTGGCAGCTGTACGCGCGCAGCGTTTATCTCCTTGGGCAGTAGTCTAGACGGTGGCTGCTTCAAGTGACGGAGAAGCAGAGACGACTGCTGCAGTGACAGTGGGACGTCAGTCTCCATGGTCACCACCGTGGGTCTTGCCGGCCACGGCTGGCGGAGATAAGAGATAACTACTTATGAATGGTGGGCTCCATGTGGTTCCCAAGTCTTGCAGCGACCGTTAACCATAAAATTACCAAATATACAGCAACCAGGCACCGATGATGGTTGTTAATCAGTTGATTTGCAAAAGTGAATAAATTAAACATGATTTTGCGACTGGTTGTTGCATATTTGGTAATTTTAGAGATTACTACTGTTGCAAAACCCAGCGACGTGCTGATTCTGTGGGCAAAAATTCTGTATCAGAATCGCTGACACTCTTGTAAGAGCAGCACAGCTGGATTTTATGACGCCGATACAGCTCGGCGGAACCTTCAACAGCGTATGAAGAACGTCTTAAGGCTCTTGTTATAACACCACGCTCCAAACACTGTTTCTTCCCAAAAACCTTAAAGAAAGCTTTATCCTGTGCTGAAACTTTGTCTCGTTTAGCAGAACGCACTGTTAATGCAGTGAGTGCAGAAGATGGGACAGGGTACGACTGCGATGACCATTTAATAAGTCTGCCAGCATGTTCCTGACACATGGCAGGAAGTAGTGAGGAGGAATGAAGATACCACATGTTCTACTTCACCGTTAGGTTGAAACGTTGCATTAGCCGACAGGTGTGAGAATTATGGCACACACAGCTTAACGGCTCAAGAAAATGTTCAAATGTGTGTGAAATCTTATGGGACTTAGCTGCTAAGGTCATCAGTCCCTAAGCTTACACATTACTTAACCTAAATTATCCTAAGGACAAAAACACACACCCATGCCCGAGGGAGGACTCGAACCTCCGTTGGGACCAGCCGCACAGTCCATGACTGCAGCGCCTAAGACCGCTCGGCCAATCCCGCGCGGCTTAGGGGCTCATGCATCCAACTTGCTGCCAAGAATAATACACACAAGACTGGAAAAGAAACTTGGGAATGTGTCAGGTGACGATAAATTTGGCTTTAGGAAAGGTAAAGGCACCAGAGTGGCAATTCAGACTTTGCGGTCGATAATGGAAGCAAGACTAAAGAAAAATCGTCATAGGATCTATCGACCTGGAAAAAATGTTCGACAATGTGAAGCAGTGTAAGATGGTTGAAATTGTGAGAAAGGTTGGATTCAAGCTATAGGGAAAGGTGCGTAAATATACAGTATCTGCAAGGACCAAGAAGGAATAATAAGAGTGGAAGTTCATGTGCGAAGTCCTCCGATTGAAAAGCGTGAAAGAAAGAGATGTATTCTTTTACCCCCACTGTTCAATCTATACATCGAAGAGATAAAAGAAAGGTTCATAAGTGGAATTAAAATTCAGGATGAAAGGATATCAATGATAAGATTCACTGATGACATTGCTACGCTCGGTAAAAGTGAAGAAGAATTACATGATCTGGTGAATGGAATGAACAGTCTAGTGAATACAGAATATGTTCTGAGAGGGAATTGAAGAAAGACAAAAGTAACGAGAAGTAGCAGAAATGAGGTCAGAAACTTAAAATCAGGATTGGTGACCACAAAGTACGTGAAGTTAAGGAATTCTGCTATATAGTCAGTGGACGAGCATGTAAGACATCGAAAGCAGACTAACGCTGGCAAAGACGGGATTCCTGCCCAAGAGAAGTCTACTAGTCCAACATAGGGCTTAATTTGAGGAAGAAATTTCTGACTATGTACGTTTGGAACATATACTGTGTGAAAACTTGGACAGAAGAGAATAGAAGAATTTGGGATGTGATGCTACAGATTAATGTTGAAAATTTGGTGGACTGTTAAAGTAAGGAATGAGGAGGTTCTGAACAGAATCGGAGATGAAAGGAGAAAGAACAGCCGGCCGCGGTGGCCGAGCGGTTCTAGGCGCTTCAGTCCGCAACCGCGCGACTGCTACGGTCGCAGGTTCGAATCCTGCCTCAGGCATGGATGTGTGTGATGTCCTTAGGTTAGTTAGATTTAAGTAGTTCTAAGTTCTAGGGGACTGATGACCTCAGATGTTAAGTCCCATAGTGCTCAGAGCCATTTTTTTTTAGAAAGAACAGGATGATAGGACATCTATTAAGACTTCAGGGAACAACTTCCATGGTACTAGAGGAAGCTGTAGAAGGTAAAAAGTGCAGAGGAGGACAGAGGTTGGAACACATCCAGCAGATAATTGAGAACGTACAATGCAAGTGCTACTCTGAGTTGAAGACGTTGGTGCAGGAGAGGAATTCGTTGCAGGCCACATCAAACCAGTTAGAAGACTGACGACCCAAAAAAAAAAAAAAAAAAAAAGAAAATTACTTGATGCATGCCTCTGGCAGCGCAAAACATGAAAATCGGCTGGCGTGAAGACGTTGGTGCAGGAGAGGAATTCGTTGCAGGCCACATCAAACCAGTTAGAAGACTGACGACTCAAAAAAAAAAAAAAAAAAAAAAAAATTACTTCATGCATGCCTCTGGCAGCGCAAAACATGAAAATCGGCTGGCGTGAAGACGTTGGTGCAGGAGAGGAATTCGTTGCAGGCCACATCAAACCAGTTAGAAGACTGACAACTCAAAAAAAAAAAAAAAAAAAAAGAAAATTACTTGATGCATGCCTCTGGCAGCACAAAACATGAAAATCGGCAATCCATTGTCTGAGACAAGGGCTTCAGGAAGACCATTGAGATAAAAAACATAAGAGAAAGCCAACACCGCATTTGCAGCACTGGTGGACGTCACTCGTACGACAAAAGGAAATTTGCTGTGTACATCTACCACCAACAACTATTGCGTGGACATAAGGTACCTGAGATATCAATATGGGTCTTTGCCATGGCCCAGAGCCGTGGCTACTCAAGCAAGCATGGTAGCGGAGCTGATTGATGTTCTTCACAAACATTGCACTCAGAGGTCATTTCCTTTAACTGGCTCTCGATGCCAAGACAAGTTCAACGATGTCAGGCGAGTTGCTTTGTGTGAAATAACCACATTGACCTTGTTGTAAAAAAAGAAAAAATTTCCCACCGGAGGCAGTGAGGAATCACAACATGTACATCATCATTCTCTCTTTTATGCAACAGCAGAAAATCTGACCGTGGGGATATTACATGCGATATGAAAAATAGCGACGCGACAGTGGGTGTGGAATTTCTTTCAAGCTGCGTGTCACCCATGGTGCACGTATTGGTAAAAAACCTGCAGAGCTGGGTTAGAAGTAGTTAGTGCGGCAATACGCCGAAAATCGAGAGGTAAATTGTGAAGATTTTCAACATCATGAGTAACGGTTTGATGACATAGCTCCTATGACTAGCCAAACACTGAGTCGATATTGACAGGTAACCGAGACAAAACGCCAGTGTTTGAATATTGAGCAGTACAACAACTCATACTGATAATTAGACAATATCAGAGGCCAACGTTGCAATTTATGAGCCATCATTGGTAGGACAGGCGGTGGAATGAGTGAACATAGCTTTCAAAGGCTGACAGTTTATAAGCAAACAGAACTTCCTACGATACCAGTATTGGTGTGGCTTGGTTACACTATGTACAATGGCGAGCGTCTTCTTTTCAAGCTCACTGGAAACACGCTGCGCTTTGTTGAGAACTTTTTAGGCAAAAGCCATAGACTTAAAAGCAAAAAAAAAAAAAAATTTTATGGAAGAGAACATTCCAGTCTCATAAGATGATGCGTTCTCAACTAACAAAAGAGGTTTAGTGGAATCAAACGTTGCGTCCTGCGATTGCTGAAACATTTCCAGACATTCTTGGTACCACATAAAGGAAATACTTTTCTGGCAGAGTTGTTTCAGTGGAGCGGCAATTAGTGCAGCGTTCGCATCTACATCTACATGGTTACTCTGCTATTCACACTTAAGTGCCTGGCAGAGGGTTCATCGAACCATTTTCGTACTACTTCTCTACCATTCCACTCTCGAACGGCGCGTGGGAAAAAGGAACACCTACATCCTTCCGTTCGAGCTCTGATTTCTCTTATTTTATTATAATGATCATTTCTCCCTACGTAGTTGGATGTCAACGAAATATTTACGCATTCGGAAGAGAAAGTTGGTGATTGAAATTTCGTAAACAGATCTCACCGCAAAGAAAACCGCCTTTGTTTCAGTGATTGCCACCATAGCTCGCGTATCATATTAGTGATACTCTAACAACTTTTGCGCAATAACACGAAACGATCTGCGCTTCTTTGCACTTTTTCCATGTTCTCCGTCAATCCTACCTCGTAAGGATCCCATACCGCGCAGCAGTATTCAAGCAGAGGGCGGACAAGTGTAATGTAGGCTGTCTCTTTAGTGGGTTTGTCTAATCTTCTAAGTGTTCTGCCAACAAAGCGCAGTCTTTGTTTCGCCTTCTCCACAATATTGTCTGTACGGTCTTTCCAATTTAAGTTGCTCGTAACTGTAATTCCTAGGTATTTAGTCGAATTGACAGCCCTTAGATTTGTGTGATTTATCGTATACCCAAAGTTTATCGGATTTGCTTTAGTAACCATGTGGATGACCTCGCCCTTTTCTTTGTTTAGTGCTAATTGCCACATTTCTCACCATACAAAAATTCTCTCTAGATAATTTTGTGATGATCGTCTGATGATTTTACGAGTCGGTGAATTACAACGTCATTTGCACACAATCTAAGGGGGCTGTTCATATTCTCACCTACATCATTTATATAAATGAGGAACAGCAGAGGGCCTATGACACTATCTTGCGGAACACCAGGTATCACTTCTGTTCCACTCGATCATTTACCGTCTATCACTACGAACTGTGACCTCTTTGAGAGGAAATCACGAATCCAGTCACACAACTGAGACGATACTCCATATGCTCGCAATTCGATTAATAGTTGCTTGTGAGGAACGGTATCAAAAGCCTTCTGCAAACCTAGGAATATGGAATCGATCTGAGATCCCTTGTCGACAGCCCTCATTACTTCATGGGAATAAAGAGCTAGCTGTGTTGCAGAAGAACGACATTTTCTGAATCCGTGTTGGTTACGTATCAATAAGTCATTTTCTTCAAGGTGATTCATAATGTTCGAGTACAGTATACGCTCCAAAATCCTACTGCAAATGCAGGTCAGTGATATGGATCTGTACTTCAGTGGGTTATTCCTATCTCCTTTCTTGAATATTGGCGTGACCTGTGCTACTTTCCAGTCTTTAGGAACAGACCTTTCGTGAAGTGAGCGGTTGTATACGATTGCTAAGAAAGGCGCTATTGTGTCTGCATACTCTGAAAGGAACCTGATTGGTATACCATCTGGACCGAAAGACTTGCCCTTCTTAAGTGATTTGAGTTGTTTCGCAACACCTAAGATATCTACTTTTTTGTCACTCCTGCTAACAGCGGTTCTGGTTTCGAATTCTCGTATATTTACTGTGTCTTCTTTCGTGAAGGAATTATGGAAAACTGTATTTAGTAACTCCACTTTAGTGGCAGCATCAGCGGTAACATTTCCATCGCTATCACGCAGTGACGGTATTGACTGTTTTTGCCACTGATGTACTTTACATACGACCAGAATCTCTTTGGGTTTTCTACCATATTTTGAGACAATATTTCATTGTGGAAACTATTAAAAGCATCTCGCTTTGACGTCCACACTAAATTTCGAGCTGAAACTTAGCCAGTCTCGGGGATTTTGCGTTCTTCTGAATTTCGCATGCTTTTATTCATTGTTTCTGCAACAGTGTTCTGACGTGATTTGTGTACCATGGTTTATCAGTCCAGTCTCTTATAAACTTATGCGGTATGAATCTATCTATTGCTGTCGATACTGTATCTTTGAATTTGAGACATATCTGGTCTACACTTCCATAATTAGCTAGGAAGGAATGGAGACTCTCTCTTTGGAAGGCATCAAGCGAATTTTTATCTGCTGTTTTAAATAGATATATTTTGCGTTAATTTTTAGTGGTTTTGGTTGATATGTTTTTGAGACTCGCTACGCCCTGTGTCCGTCATGAGCTCTCTATTAGGTCAAGATTATTTGTGGCTAAGAGGCCAAGTGTGTTGTCGCCACCATTTACAATTCGTGTGGGCTCATGAACTAATTGCAATGAATTTAATACAATAAGTAAGCTTCCCCTTGACAGTTTGAAGTTCTTTTAGATTATGAAGTGCCGCCAGATCATTAATCGTAGAAAAATGTGGATGAATACTCTGAGCATTTATGACATGTCCTAAATGTTCAGAACGAAGGAACATTTTTTCTTGTTGTACTTTAAGCCAGCTGCAGAAAGAGCTTAAAGCAAGCAGTCTAAATTTGCCAAATTTACAGCAAGTATGCAATGCATGACAACAATATCGTCCAAATAGTTTGTACAAGAAGTGACTTTTGCTATTAATGTTTCAGCGACCATTGAGAAATAGCAGAAGCCAAAACTCTTCCAAACGGTAGTCTTTAAAACCGGAACAACCCAGCTGAGCGCTGAAAGAAAAAAGCTTTGAATGCTCGTCCAGCGGCAATGGAAAGCTTCCCTCACGTAAGTCACTTTCGGAAAAATATCTGCCCTGTTCCAGTCTGTCCGTTAACACATGCGATCGTGGGTGATGAACGGAATTAATAATAGTTCATGAGTACTGTTGCTGTACACAGATTTAAATCTGCTAACGGAATTTTGAGAATGACCAAGGGAGGTGCCCATTGCCTTATAGAAACGGAATGGATAACCCAGAGGCTGTGCATTGTCTTCAACAGTAGCGCATAATGTGCACTTCAAAATCGTTGCCGACTCTAAATCTGGTTCAGACAGTTCACTGTACTTACTACACTAGTGGGAAACATTAGTGTGAGGCAGTGAGATGATGATTTGTAACGCATTCTCTTGTATGACACAGTTTAACAGATCAAACAAATCTAAACCAAAAGTATTAGCACTATTCCTAGAACTGAGTACATGAAATGAAGCCTTCGTTTCCCCGCCCGATTGGCCGTGCAGTCTAAGGCACGGCTTTCCGGGCGGGAAGGAGCGCCTGGTCCCCGACACGAATCCGACCGGCGGATTTGTGTCGAGGTCCGGTGAACCGGCTAGTCTGTGGATGGCTTTTAGGCGGTTTTCCATCTGACTCGGCGAATGCGGGCTGGTTCCCCTTATTCCGCCTCAGTTACACTATGTCGACGATTGCTGCGCAAACGTCTTCACGTACGCGTACACCACCACCATTACTCTACCACGCAAACATAGGGGTTACACTCGCCTGGTGTGAGACGTTCCCTGGGGGGGGTAGGGGGGTTCCACCGGGGGCTGAAGCGCACAACAACCCTGGGTTTGATGTGGGGCGGCGGAGGGGTGAAGTGGACTGCGGTTGTCGTCGTGTGGTTGCGGACCACTTCGGCTGCGGCGGGGACGGAGCCTCTACGTCGTTTCTAGGTCCCCAGTTAACATACAATACATGAAATGAAACACATTTCGTAACACGCGTAGGCTACTTCCCGAGACGGAAAAATTTAAATCTTGCTGCACTCACCTGCACCTAAGAAATCTTCGTTGAGCACCCTAACAAGTTCGTGATAATTAATAGTTTCTAGACGAGGATCGCGCTGCATTTCGAAACATAGACGCTATACTTCGGCTATGACGAAAGAACAAAGGCACTGGGCTCCATACCCATAATGCTGTAAGCGGCGAAATGGACCTCAGTCTGCGCCGGATATTCTGAACAATCCTCATCGTTACCACCGAACGAGCGAAACTCTGGTCCATCAACGGGTGGCGGTACTGCTTTCTGCGGTAGTAACTATGATTGGTGGACACTGAGTAGCGGACGTTCAATCTGCTGCGCCTAAAACTGAACAACATTGTTTAGAGACGATTCCTACGGCTAAAATTGATAGCCAAACGTTTAGTTCTTATTTATTTTGCACTATTCGCAATTATTTTCGGTCAATGACCATTATCAAGTTTCTCTGGCATAAACGTCAGGGAAGTTGTACAATAATTTGTGCCCATCATAGTATTTAGAAAAATTCTCACAATAATAACCGTGTACGATAATTGTGGTCAAGAAGCAAGTCGACGTACTACGCTGGGCTTAAACCATGCCTAACAAATGCTCTACGAAATATCCGTACCCAAAGACTGGAAAACTTGCACAGGTCACACCAGTATTCAAGAAATGTAGGAGGAGTAATCATCTAAAATACAGACCCATGTCATTAACGTCGAGATGCAATAGGATTTTGGAACATATGCTGCATTCGAACATTATGAATTACCTCGGGGAAAGCGGTCTATTGAGACACAGTCAACACGGATTTAGAAAACATCGTTCTTGTGAAACACAACTAGCTCTTTATTTGCATGAAGTGTTGAGTGCTATTGACAAGGGATTTCAGAACGATTCCGTACCTCTGGATTTGCAGAAGGCTTTTGACACTGTACCACACAAGCGGCGTACAGTGAAATTGCGTACTTACGGGATATCGTCTCACTTATGTGACTGGATTTGTGGCTTCCTTTCAGACAGGTCACAGTTCGTAATAACTGACGGAAAGTCATCGAGTAAAACAGAAGTGGTTTCTGGCATTCACCAAGGTAGTGTTACATGCCTTCTGCTGTTCCTTATCTATATAAACGTTTTGGGAGACTATCTGAGCAGCCGTCTTCGGTTGTTTGCAGATGATGCTGTCGTTTATCGACTAATAAAGTCATCAGAAGATCAAAACAATCTCCAAAGCGATTTTTTTAAAAAAATTCTGAATTGTGCAGAAAGTGGCAGTTGACCCTAAATGACGAAAAGTGTGTGATCATGCACATGAGTGCTAAAAGGAACTCGTTAAACTTCGAAAATGGTTCAAATGGCTCTGAGCACTATGGGACTTAACAGCTATGGTCATCAGTCTCCTAGAACTTAGAACTACTTAAACCTAACTAACCTAAGGACAGCACACAACACCCACTCATCACGAGGCAGACAAAATCCCTGACCCCCGGGAATCGAACCCAGGAACCCATGCGTGGGAAGCGATAACGCTACCGCACGACCATGAGCTGCTGACCGTTAAACTTCGGTTGCACGAAAAATGAATCTAATCTAAAAGCCGTAAATTCAACTAAATACCTAGGTATTACAATTACGAACAATGTAAATTGGAAGGAACACATAGAAAATGTTGTGGGGAAGGGTAACCAAAGACTGCGTTTTATTGGCAGGACACTTAGGAAATGTAATAGATCTAATAAGAAGACTGCCTAACTATTCTTGTACGTCTTCTTTTAGAATACTGCTGCGCGATGTGGAGTCTTTACCAAATAGGATTGACAAAGTACATCGAAAAAGTTCAAAGAAGGACAGAACGTTTTATATTATCGCGAAATAGCGGAGTGAGTGTCACTTAAATGATATGGGATTTGGGATGGACAACATTAAAACAAAGGCGTTTTTGTTGCGGAGGAACCTTCTCACGAAATTACAATCACCAATTTTCTCCTCCGAAAGCGAAAATATTTTGTTGACACCGACCTACATAGGGAGAAACGGTCACCATGATAAAATAAGGGGAACCAGTGTTCGTACGAGAAGATACAGGTGTTCGTTCTTCCCGCGCGCTATACGAAGTTGGTATAGTGTAGAATTCTGAAGGTCGTTCGATGAACCCTTTGCCAGACACTTAAATGTGATTTGTAAAGTATCCATGTAGATGTAGGTGTAGAATATGTAAATATAGAGAGGACAGAGACAGAGATGTAGAGGAAGGAAGAAAGAGGTAGGGATGGAGAAAGTGTGTGTGTGTGTGTGTGTGTGTGTGTATGTGAGAGAGAGAGAGAGAGAGAGAGAGAATATTAATTCCGTTTTCGCCTTTTGAGGCCACTGATAATGTTAGATCGGAGCTCTGAGAACAATGGATAACGTGAATTACTGCTTACAGCAAGATTCTTGTCGACATCTCGTGATTTCTTAATCGCCTTCGCTACCGTCTCGGGCGGCTATTGTTAACGGAACGGAAGGAGTCGGTCAGCGCGTAGTCGAGCAGGAAGAGAGCAGTCTGCGCTTTGAGCGCTGTAAATCTGGCGCGCCCGTCCGCCGTAATTACTATACCGTATTTCCAGGCGGGCTTATCAGCTGGCCGAGCACCGGTCGCACCCTGCCTAAGAATGAAACGAGCGCGGCCGGGCCTTACCGGCGCAGTGAAAGCGCACGCAACGCGTCTGGTGCTGACGTCATCACGCACAAAGGAGGCCTCGGGCGCGCCCGGAGCCCCTCCCAAGCGTGAATACGGCCTCCCGTCCGTGTCGGCGTCTGAGCCCGCCGGCCTGCCTGTCTGTCTGTGTCGCTGGCGATACGCACGCGCGTCGACCGCGGCGCGCGGCATCTGTTTTTGATGTGGGCGGCGGGGCGGCGGTTCCTCCGCCTCTCTCGCGCAGCCCGCGTGCTACTCTCTCGCGGTCGAGTGAACTAGTGCCGCTACGAAATTACGGTACGGCTTCTCGCATTTCGCGCTAATGGAATAGCTCATCCCCCACCGCCGCCCCTGCCGTGCTGTGGCACGTGTGTGCGTCCGGCCGGTGCGGAAATGTGCTCCGGCAGAAGCTGCCTCAGAAAGCATGTGTGTGTGTGTGTGTGTGTGTGTGTGTGTGTGTGTGTATCTGCCTCTGGCGGTGGGAGGACACTGCCGTCCCGGGCTTAAAGCGCTCTGGCTGTAGTGCTGGAAATACCGCAGGGCCGTGTCCTCCGCTGGAGCTCGTGCTGGAGGTACTGTCGATGAAGTACTTACTATCAGAGCAAAAGACTCTAAGCTCTCACTTGTGCTTCAATCTAGATTTCCACGTTGGAACACTGTATGGCATTAGTCGATTACCTGGCTACGTATTTAGCTCAATAATCGAACTATCCCCTAATAACACAGGGACACTGAAAATTGTGCTCTACGGTCACTTCCATCCCTGTTCACCCTCTAAGAAAATGACGTTTCTTCTCTTTTCTAGAGACCAAATGTACAAAATATAAACTCAGTCTTGAAACCAAAACAGTAATTACTAGAAATAGACCGAGCGAGGTTGCGCAGAGGTTAGCACACTGGACTCGTATTCAGGAGGACGACGGTTCAAACCTGCGTCCTACATCCTGATTTAGGTTTTCCGTTACTTCCCTGAATCGCTTTAGGCGTTGAAAGGGTACGACCGACTTCCTTCCCCATCCTTCCGTAATCCGATCGGACCGATGACCTCGCTCTTTGGTCCCCTCCCCCTCTCCCCTCCCCCCAGTCAATCAACCAATTAAAAATAGTTGTGGAGCTCGTTGTAAGGGACTTTGAAAACGCAGGCGTCTTTAAATACACCTTGTAAGTGCGTATACCAATCTGTTGTGCATAGCCGGCCGGAGTGGCCGAGCGGTTCTAGGCGCTACAGTCTGGAACCGCGTGACAGATACGGTCGCAGGTTCGAATCCTTCCTCGGACATGGAGGTGTGTGATGTCCTTAGGTTAGCTAGGTTTAAGTAGTTCCAAGTACTAAGGGGACTGATGACCTCAGAAGTTAAGTCCCATAGTGCTCAGAGCCACTTGTTGTGTATACCAAAAATAACAATGGGAACTGATGCAGAAACAGCTGACACAAGTCCTACACTCGTCTTACATTTATCAAGAAATGACAAACATAAAACTCAAAATAGCATTTTCTACCGAGTAATAAAACTGTACAGTAAATTACCGTAGGAGATTAAACAAGATCACTCAAATGAGCTCATTTAAAGAATCCAGTTAACAAGTAGCTGTTAAACAATATGTTCTAAGGAATGAAGGATTACTTAGATGAAACAGAGCAGGGGTCTGGTAAAAAATGTGGCATGAATAAATATGAACGATAATAATAAAAATTCTATGCTTTTTCCCTTCTTTCTTCCTTTTCCTTTTCTTGAGTTTTACTTTCTTGAAAACCTTAATGTCAATATATAGCATGATTCTAATTGATGTTAAAAACCTCCGAATTTATTAAGACAGACAGAGTCGCAACTGTCTTTAAATACCCAAAAAGTGGATGAGAAATGTTGAAAAATGGTTGAAATGGCTCTTGGCACTATGGGTCGTACCTACTGAGGTCATCAGTCCCTTAGAACGTAGAACTACTTAAATCTAACTAATATAAGGACATCGCACACATCCATTCCCGAGGCAGGATTCGAACCTGCGACCATAGCGGTCACGCGGTTCCAGATTGTAGCGCCTAGAACCGCTCGGCCGGCGAGAATTGTTGAACATGTGGAAACATAGCATGATGTACGTCCTCGCACTTGCAGTGGTTGTTCCAATCAGACTGTCGCATCTGATCATCCCAATCCGAATGAAGTATTCTCGTCTTTGTGGCTCTGGGCCCAAGTGCGTGACTTAAGCTCGTGGATCTCAGGTTACGAGCCTTGCGCCTGGGTGTGCGTGTGTGAATTCTTAAGGGAACACACTGCTGAGATCATCAGTCCCTACACTTACACACTACTTGAACTGACTTAAACTAACTTATGCTAAGAACAACACACACACACACACACACACACACACACACACACACACACCTCCGGCAGGAGCGGCAGCGCAATCCGTGAAATGGCGCCTCTGCGACTGGCACTCAATATATTTTTCATTGCGTTAGTCAGTTATGTGTTTGTACTGTGGTAAGATTCATTATTTTATATACCAGTCTCGCGGTCTCCGCTGGTTTATTGCAAAGTACAGTGCAACAAAGCCTGACGTATTGGATCAAAAGTAAATGGCTATAAGTTTCCGAATTGCGTCGTTAGGAGCCAAATACCTACGATTTCTTTACTAAACAATGTCTATAAATAAAAAAAGAAGGGACAAAAGTAAAGGAACACGCAATGAGAAGAGCTTTAACGTTGTTACAGCGACGGCAATGATTCTGTAACTTCTACGTAGACAACAGAGCACATTTACAAAAGGTATTCGAAATTGGCACCGTTTGCTAGAAAACAAGCACTGTATCGCGCAATCATCCCATCAAGCCCAAGGCCAACCGCTGCACGTGCGGCAAGGTACGTCATCTCCTGATATGAAATGTTCACTATTCCCATCCAGTTTTGGTATATTTCCCGACATTTGCGGCTCCATGTTTCTTGAATTAATTTATTCGTCTCAGCGTTATCTGCGTCGCTTCAAGGTTTTTAGATGTTAATATTTATACACAGGGTGAATCACCCAAATCTTGCACCGCTAACATTGCTACTGATGTGCTGTTTCAATAGAATGGATTGTAGTCACGGGCTCATATTGTTAGCCAATCAACAGATTGTAATAATACTTCTAAAGTGTATCTTTTCGCAAACATAAACTTCTTTGGTTCAAATGGCTCTGAGCACTATGGGACGCAACTGCTGTGGTCATAAGTCCCCTAGAACTTAGAACTACTTAAACCTAACTAACCTAAGGACAGCACACAACACCCAGCCATCACGAGGCAGAGAAAATCCCTGACCCCGCCGGGAATCGAACCCGGGAACCCGGGCGTGGGAAGCGAGAACGCTACCACACGACCACGAGATGCGGGCTTCAAAATGGTTCAAATGGCTCTGAGCACTATGCGACTTAACTTCTGAGGTCATCAGTCACCTAGAACAGAAATAATTAAACCTAACTAACCTAAGGACATCACACACATCCATGCCCGAGGCAGGATTCGAACCTGCGAGCGTAGCGGTCGCTCGGTTCCAGACCGTAGCGCCTACAACCGCACGGCCACTCCGGCAGGCTTAAACTTCTTTAAATGGAACAATTTATCCTAAGTTTAATTTCTCAATATCAATAAACTTCTTTAAATGGAACAATTATTGATATTGAGAAATTAAACTTAGGGTAAAACAGAACGTCAGTGGCGTTTGTTGCAGGATTCTAGGGCGAGTCGTTTACGGGATATGGTACTTTGAATAGTTACCACACCGACGCTTGTACAACACTTAATGTGGCACACACTAAAGAATAGCACAAGTGTATATACAAGTTACGTCGATTCTGAAGAATAACGAGACAGTTGAAAACGACAAGTTGTGTTCAAAACGATCACCCGCAGCGGCAATACACGCTTCCTTTCGTGTATGGAATCTGGCATGGAACGAGTGCTGCACACGTGCTAGCGTTTCAGAAGCTATGTCAGCACAGGTTGCAAATAATACGCCGTTGCATATTGTATCTACAGTTGTCAAATCTGGTAATGGGCAGGCCAAGGTCCTCTGCGTCCAATACAACGATTTGGAAACAATTCGTGAAGACATGTTGTAGTAGTTGGTGCACTGTGGGCTTGATAACCATGATGTTGCTACCACAGGTCCCTCATAGTCTGCAGAGAAACGTCTTCTAGCATCCGACGCTGCGATACCTGTGTGCGTTCATGGTTCCGTCTACGTGGAACGGGCCACACGTTTACACTCCCTGTACACAAACTTTCCACCTGAAGAAGCCAACGGAAATTGTCAACAGACCAGTAGTGCATCTTTCGCCGCTTTACCTGGTGATGATTGGTAAATGTAGTTTCATACTAAACAAGACGTATGATACATCTGCAGGATCCTGTCTTAATGCGCATGTATTGAAAATAGCACGATGATCATAATAGTTTTCACGCAGATTTTCGTGTAGAGAGATGTGATAGGGATGGAATCTGTTTCGATGGAGAACGCGAAGGACACTTGTCTGACTGCTGGCCGGAGTGGCCGAGCGGTTCTAGGCGCTACAGTCTGGAACCGCGACACCGCTACGGTCACAGGTTCGAATCCTGCCTCGGGCACAGATGTGTGTGGTAACCTTAGGTTAGTTAGGTTTAAGTAGTTCTGAGTTCTAGAGGACTGATGACCTCAGAAGTTAAGTCCCATGGTACTCAGAGCCATTTGAACTTGTCTGACTAATGTCACGTCCTCGTGCAATTTCGTGGGAAACTAACGTACGGATCAACTGCAACCGCGGCAAAAAACATCAAATTCCCCCTTTTCTGTCGTCACTTGTTTCCTTTTGTTACGCTGCCTGGGTGTTACACTATCACATTCACGTAATTAGTTGAAGATGTTGATAATTAATTGCCGAGACGGTTGACGTCTATTGGTAAATCTTGCATTCTTCCTACACTCTCCATACACCGCGAGTATGTCGGCTATTTCTGCATTGTTAAATCCCATCGGCCACTCACGACCTACTGCTTGGACTATCACACACTAAGTGACTAGCCAGTTGCAATGCACTCAAGGGAAACACAAGCGCAGTAATTGAACATAACAAGATCACACCTAGCAACTACGTGGGCTGAATGGCAGAAATAAATATCACTGTGGAATCTTTTCAAAATGCGATACACCATAAACGACCCCCACTAGAATCCTGCAACAAACACCACTGACATTCTAATTTACCCCACTTTTAGTCTGCCAAAGTTTGCACAAAAAATACACTTTCTAAATATTTTTAAAGTATGTTCACTGGCCAACAATACTACCCCCCTTATTCCCCATCTATTCTGTGAAAACCATACGTCAATAGTACTTTCCATTTTCACAATACTTGTGCAAGTTTTAGCTGATTCATACTTAAAGAGTGTGCCAAAATGTTACGTCGGACTTCGAAATGCTATAGCGGGTGTGTAGAGGAACAAATCGAATATAGGGACCAGTGTTTTGAAACGTCATCCAAAGACGTTAAAGAGCATCGAAGTAATAGGCAATGGCGCCTGCCCTAGGCCACCTTTTCGGTAGCAGATGTGACTTTGTGCGCTGATGGACTGAAGGTGTAGAATCTCGATACGTTGTTTCTTCTTCATTGATCACGACTGTTTGCCACACTTGTCTCCTATGAATGCAGTGCTCTGTTTCCTTGGTGGGTGACGGTTTCAGACACGGGTTTCCATCTGCAGTTTATTTTTCTCCTGGATAGCTCTAATATCTCGAATGTTTCTCGGTATACCTGAGAAATATAAACTGTATATTTAAACTGATGTCTGAAACGGTCATCGCCGACCGCTTCCGTCGCAGGTTCGAATCCTGCCTCGGGCGTGGATGTGTGTGATGTCCTTAGGTTAGTTAGGTTTAAGTAGTTCTAAGTTCTAGGGGACTGATGACATAAGATGTTAAGTCCCATAGTGCTCAGAGCCATTTGAACCATTTTTGAAACGGTCATCCAGCATGACAGCAGAGCATCGCATTCGCAGGATACAAGGCCTATCTGTCCAGCAGCTAGATTCTCTTCTCCACTGGCGACCACGAGAATCAGTTGCGATCACTGAAGAACAAACAACATTACCAGGCGTTCTACGTACGATCCGACAGTGTAAAAAGTAACATTGGGTGTCGAAGAGGTAGGCTATCGGCAGGTACTATTTCCAATCTATAATCAGTCACGTTGGACCCGAGGACTCAGTCAATTCCATGTAAACACTTCGTGCACCATTATGGAGCTACCACCAGCTTCCACAGTGCCTTTTAACAGCTTGGGTTCATGGCTTTACACGCGAACGCTAGCATCAGCTCTTATCAACTGAAATGGGCTACGGTTTTTCAAACGTCTTGGGTCCAACCGTCATGTTGATGAGTTCAGGACAGGCGCGGCAGGCGATGTCGTTCTGTTAGCATATGCAGTCACGTCGGTTTCCTGCTGCCGCAGCTCGTTAACGCCAAATTGCGCCTCACTGTCCTGATCGCCTGACGCCCAACACGGATTTCTGCGGTTATTTCACGCAATGTTGCTTGTCTGCTGGCACTGACAACTTTACGCAAACGTCGCTGCCCTCGCTCGTTATGTGCAGGCCGTTGGCCTCTGTTGTCTGGGTCAAAGGTAACGCCTCAGATTTGACATTCTCGGCACACTGTTAACACTGTAGATCGCGGAATACGGATTTCTCTAACGTTTTCCGAAAATGAATGTCCCTTCCACCTTGCTCTAGGAAAGATTCGATGTTCAAAATCTATTAATTCCCAGAGTGCAGCCATAATGGCGCCGGAAATCTTTTCACATGAGTCACCTTATTACAAATTACAGATCAGCCAACGCACTGCTCATTTATATTTAGTGTATGCGACACTACCGCCATTCATATACATGTGCATCGCTATCCGAAGACTCAATGTACTATGAGTATATCACAGTGGTTGGTGCTACTTGGGACACGATTCACTACGTGCATGGAATATCAGGAGGGGGGGGGGGGGGGGGGTACTGAGATGGTACACCCAGTAATTGTGATCAGGAAGTTTAAAAACAGACATGGCTCTGGTTGCATGTCCTGTTGTGACGTTAGGAACAGGGGCGGCCTCACCGGCCTGTGTTTTGACAGCCTAGAAGGGGGGTCTTCACAGTCCAGTAGCTGCAAGAGATTTGCGGTGTCATCAATAGACGGCGGCAACCTTTGAGTCTTGGTGATTGGCAGATACTCTGTGAGAATTACCAAGAGCACAGATCACATGCTCCGCCCGCGGGAGAAAATCAACTGTTGGCGCAAAACACGGCTCAGTTGAGTTTACAGAATAAATAAGACTTAATACAAGAAAACCTCAACTCAACTACGAGGGTGAGTCAAATGAAAACTTTAAATTTGTAATAACAAATCGAAATTTCGCGCTTTTATCCCGTAAGTTGGTAAGCGTGCTACAAACAGCGTGCAGAATGGTCTGTAGGTGGCAACATAGTGCAGGTGCACACATACCGTCACAGTATCAGTATAAAGATGGCCGTCCCACTTGCGACTTGCACCAGGGAAGAGCAGCGTTCTGTTATTCAGGTTTTGCGTAGTGAAGGTGTGAAACCTATTGAAATTCATCGACGCGTGAAGGTTCAGTACGGTTATGCATGTTTGTCACAGCAGCAAGTCTACGAATGGAGTAGGAAGTTCGCAAATGGTGTGACTTCAGTGGAAGATGCCCTCGCCCAGGTCAGGCAGTGACTCCACACAACATTGCAGCAGTTGAAGCCATAGTGAAGGAAAACCGCCGAGTGACGCTGAATGACACTGCATCATGTTTACAGATTAGTCGTGGGTCAGCACACCACATTGTGAATGATGTGCTCCAGTTTCACAAAGTGTCTGCAAGATGTGTGCCACGGCAGCTGACTCCCGATATGAGAGAACGACGTTTTGATGCTCGTGAAGAACTTCTTTGGCCCTTTGAATGCGAAGGTGGTGGTTTTCTTGCAAGAATCGTTACTGGGTACGAAACCTTGATTCACTTCCACCAACCGGAAACGAACAGAGCGAGCAAGGAATGGCGCCATTCCACATCACCAAAACCAAAGAAGTTTCGAACAGAACCATCAGCAGGCAAGGTTATGCTTATGGCGTCGCAACTAGTGCGCGATCGCCCATTTGTCTATTAAAAGCTTTACTTCAGAATGTATGTGGGCTGCAATGTAAGCCGGTAGAGTATTATACGGTCAGTAACGGACGAGTTGTGTCCTGCAGACTGACGTCACGACCATCTGTTGCAGCTGCGCGTGTGAAAGCAGTGGAGTAGCACTGGCAGGCCACTTACATTATATTAATAACTTATAAAGGAATAATCTGAGGAACGTCATATTTGATGTTCATACTTCTGTTGTGAAAACAAACAATATGTCAAAGTCTGAGGTCAAAAATAGTTGTATTTTGAAAGTTAGCAAAATTCCATAAAAAACGTAAATTTCCGACAGTCAATAATTTAAATAAATACAGCGATGTAATAGTTCACCTTCAGTGACTATGTACGATGATCTGATAACACCTTCAGTGTTCATATATAAATTTGGAAAGTTTTTACTTTCAGAGAACCTCTGTGACTTTCCTGTAATAATAATTTCAAGAATTCTAAGTAAATATGTGTATTGTATGTTAGAGTGCGTATGAATGAGAATGAGTGCGTGAGAGTATGTGGGACGTTCGGCATTATTAAAAATCATTCATGTAATACTCTACAGGAACTGGCAAGTGTTCCAACTCTGTACTGTGGGAACGAATCCACTAGTGGCTCCCCTACTAGTGAATGTCGGATGTCCAAGTATGTATGCTTATGTATAAGACAGCCAGAACATTCGCTACTACATAATAAATTTCCAGATGTAGAGTTAAGCTTATAGTTCATTTTGTTTTGTTTATTTAATTAGAGAGTTTTGTGTTACTTAATTTGATGATGTCAATGAGCCTAGAGAAGTGGTTGGTGCTTGCCAGATTTTGGCGCGAGCCGCGCCCTAGAAGTGAGTTCTCATTGGACGTAAGTGCTGACAGCCAATGAGAAGCGAGACGGTTGGCCGCCTAGCAAGGAGATATAGTTTTGAGTGTGGGAGAGTGAGAGGAGAGTCGCGAGCTAGCTTTGATTGGAGGCGGTTATGCTGGATGTGACTTTTCGCATTATGTGTAAGATGAAGTCTTGGGATGACTTCCGTGTTATGGTCCAGTGTTAATGGTATCTGGTAGTGAGCAGAAACTGTTTATGAAAACTTTAGAGTGTTGTGATAATTCGTTCCGACGAAAATCGCCAGTGAACTTTGAATTATATAGCGTGGCGGTACTGAGTATATTCTTACTGAGTATTTTATGGCGAGCATAAACTTTTACTAAAGACAACCACTGAATAGCGTGTGCGGAAGTAATTTACCGATCATTGACTGTGTTACAAGTAATTGGTTTCGGAATTTGGGAAGGTAAAAGTTCTGGCTGTTTGAGGCATGGTGCTAACTGTGAGCAGAAACTTTAGTAATTTTCGCAAATGTGGGCTGATGATCTTGCTTAACGGCAATAAAGATCTATTGAAGGTTTAAATTTGAGCTTCATGTTTAAGGTACGAGTGACATCCCCGTTCCGAATCATTTCTTTAAAGTACACAGACAATTTTCAGCAAATTTTACTTATAGCGGCCTTCGGCGTGTAGCTATGAGGTTACAGTTTCCTCAACACTGCTTTTCTGTGATCTCACCTACCCCTGTAAAGAGGTAGGTGAACAAAAATTATAAAAGAAATTGCATTGCAGCAGCAACGTATAATCCGTCGCAAATGGAGCATCGCACGCACGCACGTAAAAAGATCCGTCGCATGCTGACTCTCTTTTGGGACTAGAAAGGCGTCATTTTGGAGCATTACATGCCTAGAGGGATCACTGTCACCAGTGCATCATACACAGATCTCCTAAAAGATCATCTGCGACCTGCAATCAAATAAAAGCGACGTGGATTGCTGTCAGCAGGCGTCCTTTTGCAACATGCAAATGCAAGGCCCGACACTGCCCGTACAACAGTTTCAACAATCACACACCTGCATTTTGAGTGTCTTCCTTATCCACCATGCTCACCAGTCCTTGTCCCAAGTGATTTCCATATGTTTGGACCACTCAAAGACGCAATGCCAGGAAAGAGGTTCCGGTCTGATGAAGAGGTACGCCATGCGGTGCATGAGTGGTTGCGCGGACTACCAAAAGAATTTTTTTATAAAGGAGCTTATACACTTTGTAAACACTGGAGAATTTGCATTGAGCGTGAGGAGATGATATTGAAAAGTGATACAGCTTTGTACCACTTATGCACAATAAATAATATCTTAAAAAAATATTTAAGGTTTTCATTTGAATCACCCTCGTAGTTATGGAGAACGATTGTATGGGTGGAAACACTCCCTCTTAACTAAGAGTAGTTTTTGACATATTTCTTGTTAGATGTTTTATGTATAAAATGAATTTTAAAAATTGATGTCTCGACAAGAGCTTAACCCACTTTCACGAACAAACTGTCTACGAGCACGTCTCATTGAGCACCATCGGTCACTGTAGACTTCTAACTGCCGCAACTTATTTTGAATTACAGGCTAGAATGTACCTCCTGCATATAAAAACATCAATTTTTACGGCAGTAATGAATAAAATATTAAACTTGGTGTCATCATTACAAAGCAGACACAGATAGTGTAGTATTAATGCACTTGATGATAGTTGTTTATATTTCTAACTAACAGAACAATGTAAAATCATTACCTCCGAATAAATATTTAAATTAATAACAGCAATATAAACCCGAGGAAACGTATGATGTATGTACGAGATATTAAATTTATAGTTTCTTAGTGTGTTTCAGGAGTCAGAAGAGTGTGTGCCTGGCACATCACGGTGAGGGCTTAAATAGGGGGAACCATCTAGGTGTGTTGCTTTACGCTTTGTAGTCGTTCTGCATTCGTGTTTGAGATCTGGAACAGAAAGTAGATATGAGCAGCAGTAGGCGCTTCTAAAATGTGTCAAAATTGTTACAAGTCATGGACTTCTGATACTCACATGTGTCGCTAGCAGATACTTCAAAATATTTTCAACTTGGGAACTTGGAATATTTCGCATCAGGTGAACTACGCTGAAATGTAAAAACTTTTCTGCGGTTCTTTTTGCGAGTGATGTGCACTCGGGGTGTAGTTAGTTCCCTGCTATGGGACTTTCGCTTTAAACATGCCCCAAAGAATGTTTGACTATTTTTCGGAAGTTTACGCGATGTAAGATACTGTTTAGCTTCGTTCAGGCTGTCGGTCAGGAACTGGTTAGGTCAATGTTAAACTAGTATTTCCTTGTGATGAATGATACAGTACATCGAAATAATCTCAGTTTCGTTAAAATTTAAAACACTTTGAGCAGAGAACTTTAGATTTCGCTGCAAAATTTCTGTCTGCATTTGTTGAAATTTGTGACGAGTTTTCTTCGGGTTAATGCTAAAAATGGGTCGGTTGGCCCCTAGGCTGTAGGGTAGCCAACATCTAACACTCCAACCGGGTATTTGGAGGCCCTATAAACCACGACTTTCTCACTGGCAGTTTATTACTCGTAGTGATAGATATGGCGGCTCATGAACCATGGACCTTGACGTTGGTTGGGAGGCTTGCGTGCCTCAGCGATACACATAGCCGTACCGTGGGTGCTACCACTACGGAGGGGTATGTGCTGAGAGGCCAGACAAACGTGTGGTTCCTGAAGAGGGGCAGCAGCCTTTTCTGTAGTTGCAAGGGCATCAGTCTGGATGATCGACTGATCTGGCCTTGTAACAATAACCAAAACGGCCTTGCTGTGCTGGTACTGCAAACGGCTGAAAGCAAGGGGAAACTACGGCCGTAATTTTTCCCGAGGGCATGCAGCTCTTCTGTATGGTTAAATGATGATGACGTCCTCTTGGGTAAAATATTCCGGAGGTAAAATAGTCCCCCATTCGGATCTCCGGGCGGGGACTACTCAAGAGGATGTCGTTATCAGGAGAAAGAAAACTGGCATTCTACGGATCGGAGCGAGGAATGTCAGATCCCTTAATCGGGCAGGTAGGTTAGAAAATTTAAAAAGGGAAATGGATAGGTTAAAAGATATAGTGGGAATTAGTGAAGTTCGGTGGCAGGAGGAACAAGACTTCTGGTCAGGTGAATACAGCGTTAGAAACGAAAAATCAAATAGGGGTAATGCAGGAGTAGGTTCAATAATGAATAGGAAAATAGGAATGCGGGTAAGCTACTACAAACAGCATAGTGAACGCATTATTGTGGCTAAGATAGATACGAAGCCCACGCCTACTACAGTAGTACAAGTTTATATGCCGACTAGCTCTGCAGATGACGAAGAAATTGAAGAAATGTATGATGAAATAAAAGAAATTATTCTGATAGTGAAGGGTGACGAAAATTTAGTGGTCATGGGTGACTGGAATTCGGTAGTAGGAAAAGGGAGAGAAGGAAACGTAGTAGGTGAATATGGATTGGGGCTAAGAAATGAAAGAGGAAACCGCCTGGTAGAATTTTGCACAGAGCACAACTTAATCGTAGCTAACACTTGGTTCAAGAATCATAAAAGAAGGCTGTATACATGGAAGAAGCCTGGAGATACTAAAAGGTATCAGATAGATTATATAATGGTAACACAGAGATTTAGGAACCAGGTTTTAAATTGTAAGACATTTCCAGAGGCAGAGGTGGACTCTGACCACAATCTATTGGTTATGACCTGTAGATTAAAATTGAAGAAACTGCAAAAAGGTGGGAATTTAAGGAGATGGGACCTGGATAAACTGAAAGAACCAGAGGTTGTACAGAGTTTCAGGGAGAGCATAAGGGAACAATTGACAGGAATGGGGGAAAGACAGTAGAAAAAGAATGGATAGGTTTGAGGGATGAAGTTGTGAAGGCAGCAGAGGATCAAGTAGGTAAAAAGAAGAGGGCTAGCAGAAATCCTTGGGTAACAGAAGATATATTGAATTTAATTGATGAAAGGAGAAAATATAAAAATGCAGTAAATGAAGCAGGCAAAAAGGAATACAAAGGTCGCAAAAATGGTATCGACAGGAAGTGCAAAATGGCTAAGCAGGGATGGCTAGAGGACGAATATAAGGCTTATCTCACTATGGGTAAGATAGATACTGCCTACAGGAAAATTAAAGAGACCTTTGGAGATAAGAGAACCACTTGCATGAACATAAAGAGCTCAGATGGAAACCCTGTTCTAAGAAAAGAAGGGAAAGCAGAAAGGTGGAAGGAGTATATAGAAGGTCTATACAAGGGTGATGTACTTCAGGACAATATTATGGAAATGGAAGAGAATGTAGATGAAGATGAAATGGGAGATACGATACTGCGTGAAGAGTTTGACAGGGCACTGAAAGACTTGAGTCGAAACAAGGCCCCCGGAGTAGACAACTTTCAATTGGAACTACTAACGGCCTTGGGAGAGCCAGTCCTGACAAAACTCTACCATCTGGTGAGCAAGATGTATGAGACAGGCGAAATACCCTCAGACTTCAAGAAGAATATAATAATTCCAATCCCAAAGAAAGCAGGTGTTGACAGATGTGAAAATTACCGAACTATCAGTTTAATAAGTCACAGTTGCAAAATACTAACGCGAATTCTTTACAGAAGAATGGAAAAACTAGTGGAAGCCGACCTCGACGAAGATCAGTTTGGATTCCGTAGAAATGTTGGAACACGTGAGGCAATACCGACCCTACGACTCATCTTAGAAGCTAGATTAAGGAAGGGCAAACCTACGTTTCTAGCATTTGTAGACTTAGAAAAAGCTTTTGAAAATGTTGACTGGAATACTCTCTTTCAAATTCTGACGGTAGCAGGGGTAAAATACAGCGAGCGAAAGGCTATTTACAATTTGTACAGAAACCAGATGGGAGTTATCACAATCGAGGGGCATGAAAGGGAAACAGTGGTTGAGAAGGGAGTGAGAAAGGGCTGTAGCCTATCCCCGAGGTTATTCAGTCTGTATATTGAGCAAGCAGTGAAGGAAACAAAAGAGAAACTCGGAGTAGGTATTAATATCCATGGAGAAGAAATAAAAGCTTTGAGGTTCGCCGATGACATTGTAATTCTGTCAGAGACAGCAAAGGACTTGGAAGAGCAGTTGAACGGAATGGATAGTGTCTTGAAAGGAGGATATAAGATGAACATCAACAAACGCAAAACGAGGATAATGGAATGTAGTCTAATTAATTGAGGGAATTAGGTTAGTAAATGAGACACTTAAAGTAGTAAAGCAGTTTTGCTATCTGGGGAGAAAAATAGCTGATGATGACCGAAGTAGAGAGGATATAAAATGTAGACTGGCAATGGCAAGGAAAGCGTTTCTGAAGAAGAGAAATTTAGTTAACATCGAGTATTGATTTAAGTGTCACGATGTCATTTCTGAAAGTATTTGTATGTAAGTGAAACATGGACGATAAATAGTTTGGACAAGAAGAGAATAGAAGCTTTCGAAATGTGGTGCTACAGGAGAATGCTGAAGATTAGATGGGTAGATCACATAACTAATGAGGAAGTATTGGATTGGGGAGAAGAGAAGTTTGTGCCACAACATGACTAGAAGAAAGGATCGGTTGGTAGGACATGTTCTGAGGCATCAAGGGATCACCAATTTAGTATTGGAGGGCAGCGTGGAGGGTACAAATCGTGGAGGGAGGCCAAGAGATGAATACACTAAGCAGATTCAGAAGGATGTATGTTGCAGTAGGTACTGGGAGATGAAGAGGCTTGTACAGGATAGAGTAGCATGGAGAGCTGCATCAAACCAGTCTCAGGACTGAAGACCACAACAACAACAACAACAATGGACTAGAAACGTGTTGAACCACAATTTTGTGAAGACAGTCATAGGCTATAGATTCTCTCATAATTTACCCATCACATCGCATGTGTTGGTCCCTATTCGATTAACTTCGCCTTTTCTTATCATATCATTTCACACTCTTCAAATTTTTTGCTGCAGTTTCATTGTCTTCCTCCCTTTGCTTTGGTTGACCAATTCTTTGTGAAATATGAGAAATAATTATTTCATACAAACAAGGCACTTGATGTTCTCGAAGTACAGAAACGTTCTGTATAGATAATAGCTGTTGCCCAACCTCTAACTTCATCTAGGAAACTGTTTGAAAAATTTGGTATTTTAACAGCAGTCTCATAATGCATGAATGCATGAACGTAATGAGGGACAAGCAATAATGGCATACACAAACATAAAAGCAATAACGAAAATGCACGCAGTTATTCACAACTTAAACCTTGATCTCCAACAGAAAGGACCTAACTATGCTATCACAAAATCATTTGATTAGTTCCCATGTGCATTAAAAGTGGTGGCAGAATTTGAAAGTCAGCAAAAATTGAAATCATTTCTACTAGACAACTCGTTGTACTCCATACATGAACATTTAACAGAGAGTATGTGTTTAGTTACATTAAAGGCTTACAAAGATGTCGGTATGTTAATGTTCTACGATGATAACCTCGTGGTAGAGCGCCCATAAGCTCTTTCCAAGAATGATCTAAATCTAGTCATGTTTACACGGAGAGAAGGTATCTTTTTATAAATGTGTTGAATGTTTCACATATGGCAATCAGTTGTAAATATGTACCACAGAACACATAAAAGGCTGAAGTAATCAAACATACACTTGCGGATACATCTCCGCGAGGTTTGAGGCGTGACCAGAGCACAGGTAGAGAATACTCCCACCTGAAGTCCTGCGTAGCTGTTTAGGTGGATTACGTCTTACCATACAGTCAATCCTTCCTCCTTGCGTAAGCCTTGGAAGCCGAATAGTTATTTCCATTCTACTGGCTACGATGTCCACGCTATACCAGCGCCATGTACTAAACTAATTAGGAAGAATACGTGCCACGTAAACAGGACCCGAACGGGCTACCCTAGAAATAGGGCTACCCTATACAAACGAGGTGTCCTGAACTTGACTGCACCCTATCACTCAGCATCACTCCAGGGGACAGCAGCCTGGAAAATTGAGTGAATTCCAGAAACTTTAAATCTGATGTAGTTTTCTGAATATTAAATGCAGTGTCAAAGTGATATACATGTCACTGGTGCGCAAAACTCAATGACGAAGGTAACTGTCACACGATGAGTCACTGTCAAGTAACAGACCACTGAAATTTGGAACATAAATGACAAACAAAACTGCTGCAATATAATACAGAAAGGTACCGAACGAAATACGCAAAGAGTAACAGAAATTGCATTTTTATTCTAAGAACAATTACAATGAAGTCCCCGTTATTCATGAAAGTCACCTGGACATTACAAACGGCGGGACATGGTTACTGATAGGGTGTGTGATCACGGCGATGTTTTTGTTGTAGGACGTTATATCCCAGGTCCAGCAGTGCATGTGGGAGTACTGTATGAGATCTCTCTAACGCATCCCACACGTGATCGATGGGATTTATCCCTGGTATGCATACTCTTGGTCCAACGGACCCGCAGAGAGCTTTGACTTTCAATTACTATATGAAAGACTTAAAATTGTTGCCCAACTCGCAAGTTATGCTCTCTTGCGGTATTCTGTAACACATTAAAGATACCATTAGAGATCTGTATCATTAGCTTTAAGTGTCACTTACGTTTTCGTCTTTATACCACACGATTACAAAACCTGGATCCGATGGACCACGTGGTTTATGTTGCAGTATTATCAGACTAGATAGGGCTGTAATTGACTACATTTTGTTGGAATTCAGAGAATGCATTATAGCTACACCTACACATTGTTGTCATTGCAGAAAATATGGTGTTACAACTCGCAACTCTGTTCAACTGTCAGATAGCGTACTCCTGTGTTGTGCAACAGAGCGAAATAGTAAAGATGTAGGGGTTCGCTGTACAGCAGTGTTGTGTTTGACTTTCGATACGAACTCGGAAAAAAGGTAAGTGTCATTTGTAACACTAAACAATAAAATGAAAAGCAGTTACATCTCTACAGTCGACAGAAAAAGAAAGTAATGAGGTTATTTCTTCACATTATTTTTTTCATATAGAATGTCAGAATCTGCATCCAAAAAAAAAATGAGCAGGAAAGAAGACATCATACGCTTATCAAGCGCAAATTTTGAATCAATTGTTTGTCAATGAGTAGCTGAAGATGATGATTTCCTTTCGGATATAAGTACTGCTTCAGATGAAACCCATGAAGTAGTTCTTCAAGCAACGGGATGCAACACTTTGAGTGAAGAACAAAATAGTAGTGGTGGTGGTGGTGATGATGATGATAGTGATGATGATGACGATGACGTAGGTAATATTGCCTCTGGACAAATAAACAGTGGAAACGCTAACATACATATTGTTCCAAATGGTATGCAATGGAGCAAGTGCCCTCCAGTGCAAAATAAAATATCTGAAATATCTGGACACAATTTGGTGAATTTTATTCCAGGCCCAGCAAGGGGCATAATCGCTTACTCCACCAAAGATGCTTGCGATTTATTTATTCCTGTAGCCATTGTGGATGAAATTGTGAGAAGCTAAACCTAGAAGCAAGAGGAGTTTGTGTATCAAGAAAAATAAACTTGAATGATTTAGCTAGAAACGAGATGTTCACCTTCTGGGGAACTTTACTTCATATTGGAGCAGATAAGGGTTGAGACGTTACCATCAGGGGACTTTTTGTGGGAAAGTTTTCCAATCCGTTATGCAGGGCTACAATGTCAGTGCGTAGGTTTGAGGCAACAAGAAGATTCGTTAGATTTGATGACAAAAGAACAACAGAGGCTAAGCTACAAACTGATGAGCTTGCTGCTGTATCCCATGTATGGAAAATGTTTACAGGACACTGCAAGAAAATAATGATACCTAAAAGTGGATGAACAGCTAGTTCCATTTAGGGGCCGCTGTGAGTTGCGGCAGTATACTCCAAAGAAGCCTGGAAAGTATGGTCTCAAAATATTCTGGATGTGTGAAGCTGAAACTGGTTATGCCATTGACAGGATTGAGTACATGGGACCAGAACCACGTGAACCATACCAAAAAAATTTGTACCTTACCACAGTGAAGACCCTTGCAGGCAATATTGATGGTACAACTAGAAATGTTACCGTAGGTAATTCTTTTACAAGTGTATCATTGGCAGAACATCTGTAGAGTAAAAACCTAACTGTTGTGGGAACAGTGAGGACGAATAAAAGAGATATTTCAAAAGGCATGAATCCAAAAGGAGCAGAACAGTAAGTTCAAGAAATAACGATGGTTAGTTTTTCGCCAAAGAAAATAAGTGTGTAATACTCCTAAGTACCATGAATCATGATAAATCTATAGATGAACGACGTCCAAATGGAAGCGTGAGACTGTGAAATTTTATAATCAAACGAAGGGTGGTGTGTATGTTATGGATCAACTAGTGAATAATTATATAGGCAAAAGACAAATTAAACGGTGGACAATGGCTCCCTGGTACAACATAATGAATGTATGCACTCTAGATTTCTTTATCCTTCACAAAATACAACATCTCTCTTATCACGAAGGGTTTTTCCACAAGAGGAGACTTTTCATCAGGGACCTTCCAGTGGAGATGGTCTAACCGTTTATGATCAGATCGTCTAATCCCTTCTTACAGAAATCCATGTACCTGGATGTGGAAAAGTTCGTTACTATTCCTAAAACACGAAGCAGCAGTAGTGACAACAACACCACAGTGAGTCTTCAGAAGAGAAGCTGTTCATTGTGCCCTGCTTCAAAGGACAGAAAAACAAAAACAGTGTTCTGTATGTTCACAAAATATGTGTCGCAGGACCACAGCAGTATGGTGTCTAACAACTGTAAAAATTAATGTCATCCTCGTTTGCTTAATGATTTGTTCTTTGTGAATACCATAATCGCCAATCTGATAACAGTTGGTGATAATACTGGTGGCTTATGTTTCACTTTTTATAATGTAATTTATTAAATGAAAATTATTCAGGATTAAAAATGCTATTTAATAAAAGTGTTAAAAATTATCACAGCTGTCTTACAATATGCTGACGAACCTTAAGGCAAAATATTCGTGCATGTTAATATCCACAAAATTCTTTATCGTTTAAATTCTCGAATTAGACGTAACGGGTAAAATGGACCCAGGGTACGTAAATCTGGAAAAAATATAGGTCATGCACAGAAGAGTTAAATCTGTGGAACGGGCTAGCCAGCACAGTCGACAAGTATGATTGCCTTCCGAGAGATACACCGTCTGCGCAGTTCAATCTGGTGGCGAACTATCATCCACAAAAATGAAGTCAGTGCCGAATGCACCCCTGAATTGACGAACGTGGAGAAAAGGTACAGTGTCGTAACGAAGTTAACAGGCGAGGGCACCGCGTTCAAAGATCTTGAAGTCCTTTCACTCATACGGCGTTATGCCTCCCCACACAATAACACCTGAACCACCAAAACGATCGTGCTCGACAGTGTTCCTCGCTGTATTACCTGTTCCCACCTCTCGCCAGTTGGCAGTACGAGCGAAATATCAGTTGAATACAGTTTCTTCGACTTCCCACCAGCAGTCGGATGGTTCTATATAGGTACGTATTATAAAAACTGATGTATCTATTTATGTATGTATGTGTCTGTGTTTCACATCTCCTCCTAAATCAATGGGTCGATTTCAACCCTAGGTACGCATATCACTTGCTGTCTGATAGGAAGTGCTGTGGGGATAAGAATCAGCTACCTATCAAAGGAGTAGGGCTGAAAAAGCAGAGCAACCCAAGACATGTGAAAGCCGATAGTTTTGTCACCCAGTATTTGAGACTGGTAACAGCAACTTTTTACAAACTTAACACATAAATTAAAACCATTAGGAAACTCTTTCTTGCTGACGATCCCCACAAAATCAAAAAAGTAAAGATATCTGTCATTTACTTCCATTTCATGCAATAAAACTGAAGCAGGAAACATGACGTTTTAGTTTATTACTTCTTTACTCCTAACTCTATCCACAACACATTGCGCAGATAGTAGCCACTTGTACCACTGGATGTACTTGTAAAATTATTTAATTGTGCAGCATATAGTTCAGGCGAAACTACATCATAAACACTGACTTACATGAAAATATCCTGAAGAGCGAAATTCGTTAGAGATACAGGTGGAATATGTATACAAATACATATGAATTGTGTTAAATATATGTGAAATATATTTGGCATGTACATATGCGTTGGGCTGAAAAGCTCATCATAAGCCCCTGAAACAATTTCAACCAAATTTGGTACACATTTAGTTACTATCTGGAATGAAATACAGTAGGGGTACGAACCACCAGTCTCCTAATGGGGTGAGCGTGATAATGAGGAGAGAGAAGGGTGAAGGTGGAGAAGGACACATATGGGGAGGAGTAAGTGGGCAGTGAGAGGAGAATGAGGAAGTGGACAGAGAAAAGAGAGAGGAGAAGATCAGGAAAGGAATGAGGAGGACATGGACAGAGACATGGGCTGGCAGAGCTAGGCAGAGCGAAGGGGCAGGAGGACATGAAGTGAGAGTGAGGCGGGGAAGGAAACGAGCAGAGAAACGGAAGATGAGAAGATGATCAGAAAGGGGGAAGGAAGAGATGGACAAAGAGAGAGAGAGTGGAAGGAGATGCACAGAGAGTGGGAAGAAGGCGATGGAATTAGGTGGAGGGGGATATGGCAGAGAAGGAAGTAGCAGATGAACAGATAAAGGCTGCGGCAATAGTTGGACAGAAAGAGGGGAATGGAGTAGTTAGACTAACAAAAGACTGAAATCAATACATACCCGAGTAACGCCCGCTGTAAATAAAAACTTAATATTCTGTTCTGCATTCCTCCAGATGGTACAGTGTGTATTTGCATTTCGTAGTGACTGCAGATACTACATGGACTTTTTCCATAGTTAACTAAATTAATTCATATAAACTATCTGCTTAAGATGGACAGTACAATAAAGTCATCGTCATATGAATAAGTTTCCCACAGTAGCCTAAAAATTTGCACACGTTACGTAAAATGGTGACTTACGTCACGCCAACAAGTGCCACCTACGAAACCCTCCGTTTGACTGCTATGTATGCCTCAGAATCGAAATTCTGTTACGTGACCTTTTTCAAAAGATATCTCCAGCAGAAGAAATTTTAAATGTTGAAAGAGTTAACAGAAAAGTGCACCTGCGTCTGACTCAGAAATTTCCGGCAGAGAAAAAGAAATGTGACGTCAGTGACAACACATATTTGAAATCCCTGCTGTGAGGAATTCCAGAAAGAAATCCGGTGTCTCTTTTACGTATTTTGTGCGTTGACTGTACGCCGTTCGTACCTTGCTGCAGCACGTAATTTCACGTTACAGGCGGACAAAATTTTCCCCTTGACTTACCAGGAGCAGCCATGTGTAAAAGCTTCCGCCCTGTGCTAACACTGGTTACAGCAACTGCGCTTATTCTTCCCCTGCTGCAGTTCCACGTGAGGTACTTCTCGTGGGTTCACCGCTGCCCACATGTTCTCTGCATAGTCAGTACACTCCACTTTGACATTCTCCTTAAACATTCCATTTAAGCCGTTACAATATACGAGGCTTCGTACCTCACTGATCTTTCTCGAGCAGCTGGCTTATTCGCCACACGTTTGCTTATAATACCCACGAGGCGTTTATTACAAAAGAATTTTTTTCAGTTATAGCTGAAAACAAACTTCAGTGTCCACCAGCAAGCCGAATCCAACTGTCTGCAGTTGACAAACAGTTGTCTTTCCAACTTGGAGAACATAACTGTAGGCAGGATCTCAAACCACAACAAGAATTGGTAATGGAACACAGAGACTCAACTGTCGCTGCATATACTATAGTATTCGTCGATATAGTTAAAAAAAAGGATTACCCAGCACAGTTTATAATTTAACTGCGCAAAACTATTAAAAAGTAAGTCAATCGTCAAGGAAACTATTTTCTTTTACCTGTACACAATCATTGTCTTTATGGTGCGGTTTTACGTGCGGTTACTTGAAACATAGGTAAGTGGGCTATGCACAGTTTAGTTTAAAAAGAATTGCTCGATGAAATCAAAGGGTCGAGATGCACCCATCTGCTTTCATCCATACAGCGAAACTTCTGAAGATAATAATGCGTAACTTTGATCCTGCAGTGAAATAATCTGTGAAGCGATAAAATAATCAGAAATATTAAATAAAAGATAGGAGAAAAGTTAAAGAAATAGTTCTATTAATTATGTCTTAAATTGATGTAGACGACACTCGAGAATAAACAGAGAGTGGTCGCACAATCACCAATTATAAAACACCCAGAAAGATTATATTATTACAATGGAATAAACTTGAGTTAAGCGCACTACAAGAATGGTCTTTTATTACGCTAGTTGTAGAGCCGTCCAAGATGAACAAAGAACTAAGTCCATTTCAAGATAACAAAACACGAAATGTTGGTCAGCTCAGATTAATTCATAGTTCAGTACGACGATTTACAAATCAACACATGAGAAGTATACAGTAAAAACTAAGGCTCTGTCCAATTTTAATTCCGTAATGCAAGCAGAAAAGTAAAAGTTCTGCACTGGTGCATATCCAGACGTCGCGAGACTTAAAGTACCTTCAGATGTTAAAGTTTCCTAACAACTGTTCCCGCACTAGAATTCAACAGTTAACATGCAGCTATGTGTAATCATTAGCTGCAATTGTTAGCATTTGAATTTATTGAATCAGCGATACTGGTTACATATATACCCTAGCTATAGAGTAATGCGTGAGTGGGTTCAATAATGAATAAAAAAAATAGGAGCATGGGTAAGCTACTACAAACAGCATAGTGAACGAATTATTCTGGCCAAGATAGATACGAAGCCCATGCCTACCACAGTAGTTCAAGTTTATATACGAATTAGCACCGCAGATGACGAAGAGGTTGGTGAAATGTATGATGAGATAAAAGAAATTATAATGAAGGAAGACGAAAATTTAATAGTCATGGGTGACTGGAATTCAGTAGTAGGAAAAGGATGAGAAGGAAACGTAGTAGGTCAATATGGAATGAGGGTAAGAAATCAAAGAGAGCTTGGGAGAATTTTGCACAGAGCATAACTTAATCATAGCTAACACTTGGTTCAAGAATCATGAAAAAATGTTGTATACATGGAAGAGGCCTGGATACTGGAAGGTTTCAGATAGATTACATAATTGTGAGACAAAGATTGAGGAACTAAGTTTTAAATTGTAAGACATTTCCAGGGACAGATGTGGACTCTGACCACAATCTATTGGTTATGAACTGTAGATTAAAACTGAAGAAACTGCAAAAAGGTGGGAATTTAAGGAGATGAGACCTCGATAAACTGACAGAACCACAGGTTGTAGCGAGTTTCAGGAAAGCATTAGGGAACGATTGACAAGAATGTGGGAAAGAAATACAGTAGAAGAAGAATGGGTAGCTTTGACGGATGAAATAGTGAAGGCGGAAGAGGATCAAGTAGGTAATGAGAAGAGGGCTAGTAGAAATCTTTGGATAACAGAAGATATATTGAATTTAATTGATGAAAGGAAAATATATAAAAATGCAGTAAATGAAGCAGGCAAAAAGGAATACAAACGTCTCAAAAATGAGATAGACAGGAAGTGCAAAGTGCCCTTACAAATGTAAGGATGTGGAGGCATATATCACTAGCGTTAAGATAGATACTGCTTAGAAGAAAATACTTTTGGAGAAAAGGGAACCACTTGTATGAATGTCAACCCAATTCCAAGCAAAGAAGGGACTGCAGAAAGGTGGAAGGAGTTCACAGAGGGTCAACACAAGGACGATGTACTCGAGGACAATATTATGGAAATGGAAGAGGATATAGGTGAAGATAAAATGAGATATATGATACTGCGTGAAGAGTTTGACAGAGCACTGAAAGTCGAAACAAGGCTCCGGGAGGAGACAACATTCTATTAGAACTACTGACAGCCTTGGGAGATCCAGCCCTGACAAAACTCTACCATCTGGTGAGCAAGATGTATGAGACAGGCTAAATACCCTCAGTCTTCAAGAAGAATGTAATAATTCCAATCCCAATGAAAGCAAGTGTTGACAGATGTGAAAATTACCGAACTATCAGTTTGATAAGACACGGCTGCAAAATACTAACGCGAATTCGTTACAGACGAATGGAGAAACTGGTAGAAATCAACGTCGAGGAAGATCAGTTTGGATTCCGTGGGAATGTTAGAACACGTGAGGCAATACTGACCCTAAGACTTATCTTAGAAGACAGATTAAAAAAAACACAAACCTACGTTTCTAGCGTTAGTAGACTTAGAGGAAGTTTTTGACTATGTTGCGGTCGGAGGTTCGAATCCTGCCTCGGGTATGGCTGTGTGTGATGTCCTTAGGTTATTTAGGTTTAAGTAGTTCTAGGGGATTGATGGCCTTAGAAGTTAAGTCCCATAGCGCTCAGAGTCATTTGAACCATTTTGACTATGTTTCCTGGAATACTCTCAGATTCTGAAGGTGGCATGGGTTAAATACAGGGAGTGAAAGGCTATTTACAATTTGTACAGGAACCAGAAGGCAGTTATACGAGTTGAGGGGCATGAAAGGGAAGCTGTGATTGGGAAGGGAGTGAGACAGGATCGTAGCCTATCCCCAATGTTATTCAAATATGGCTCTGAGCACTATGGGACTTAACATCTACGGTCATCAGTCCCCTAGAACTTAGAACTACTTAAACCTAACTGACCTAAGGACATCACACAACACCCAGTCATCACGAGGCAGAGAAAATCCCTGACCCCGCCGGGAATCGAACCTGGGAACCCGGGCGCTGGAATCGAGAACGCTACCACACGACCACGAGCTGCGGACCCCAATGTTATTCAATCTGTGTATTGACCAAGCAGTAAAGGAAACCAAGGAAAAATTCAGAGTAGGAATTAAAATCCACGGAGAAGAATTAAAAACTTCGAGGTTCACTGATGACATTGTAATTCTATCAGAGCCAGCAAAGGACCTAGAAGAGCAGTTGAACAGATAGGGCAGTGTCTTGAAAGGAGGATATAAGATGAACATAAACAAAAGAAAAACGAGGATAATGGAATGTTGTCGAATTAAATCAGGCGATGCTGAGGGAATTAGATTTGGAAGTGAGACACTTAAAGTAAATACTGGATTTTTGCTATTTGGGGTGCTAAATAACTGATAATGGTTGAAGTGGGAGGATATAAAATGTGGACTGGCAATGGCAAGGAAATCATTTCTGAAGAAGAGGAATTTGTTAACTTCGAGTATAGATTTAAGTGTCAGGAAGTCGTTTCTGAAAGTATTTGTATGAAGTGTAGCTATGTATGGAAGTAAAACAGGGACGATAAATAGTTTGGACAAGAAGAGAATAGAAGCTTTCGGAATGTGGTGCTACAGAAGAATGCTGAAGATTAGATGGGTAGAACACATAACTAATTTGGATGTTTTGAATAGAATTGGATAGAAGAGAAATTTGTGGCACAAAATGACTAGAAGAAAGGATCGGTTGGTAGGACATGTTTTGAGGCATCAAGGGATCACCAATATATTATTGGAGGGAAGCGTGGAGGGTAAAAATTGTAGAGGGAGACAAGAGATGAATACGCTAAGCAGAAGGATGTAGGTTGCAGTAGGTATTGGGCGATGAGGAAACTTACACAGGATAGAGTAGCATGGAGAGCTGCATCAAACCAGTCTCTGGACTAAAGACCACAAAAACAACAACATAGAGTGCTGTACTGGCCTAAGTTATTTGCGTAAATTCTGGATGCTTCCAGGTCGGTACCAGCACTTACTATACATCTATACATATATAGATTTTGATGCAGATGCTTGCATCGTAATATTCTCATGGTCTGTACACTTATTAAGCATTGTTGGTAAATGTCTTTTTTTCTTATGAGTCACAAGGCATATTATAGACTTTGTTCTGCTAAAGAAACTTATTTGGTAACTCCACTAGCTTTCTGTTTGCACCAGATCTGATGATGGCAGTGACCGAGACTAGTAATTGTGAATTGTACAGTTTATGTGAGCAAGACAGACCTGTACAAGTAAAGCGTTATAACATGATTGTAACTTAGTTTACATACTTTATGTCTTTGATTGGTAATTGGTTTATGCATCAATGGAGGATCATTACAAGTTGAATATAACGGTAAAGTAACAGAAGTTGATGTATCTGTCAAAACAGCTCACAACTGTTAAATTTTAGAAATTGTGACAGCAAATACTTCTGCAGCAGTTCACTCTTAACTGACTATATTTTCTGGCCGGAAAGGCTTTACTTGTAGCTGACAGCTGACGATTTAATATATTTCGAACATAAAATCGATTATCAGTGGAGAAAGAGCGGAGAATAATATCGATTAGATACTAAAACGGCTCAGTATACGTAAAATTGTGTGACATGCAGTGCACAAAACAAAATAATTTAGCTCTCCATGTCGCAGTAGAGTGTGAAAACGTAGGTATCATAGACAAAGTACACTGCATTCAAAGTAAGAAATGTATTAGTGTAACACATTAGTGAGGGGCAAAAATACACTGACATCATTTGGAAAGCAGTAGTGATTCGAGCAAAGCAGGAAATGCAAGTAGGAAAGTACTGAAATATTTTCGTGGAGAAGTATGTTTTGCAATTGAGGTAGGGCAATAGCTGGAGAGGTTTGTGTAGATAGTCAAGGATGTGAAGTATTTAAAAATTAGGAAAGCATACAAGCAAATGCAGAACTCCTTCGTACCAGTCGAAAGAAAGAAAATGACAAAAGAATTACGCTTCTCTCAAAATCTATCAAAATTTAGTTTTGTTTTACTTTATAACGAAAGTAGTTATTGAAATAGTATGTGCTACCTCTTACTCATACGGGATGTCCCGCAATAATGTATACACTATTGGAAACGAAATTAATTCTTCATAAAAACGAATACAATATTTTTTTTCTGGATAGTAGTTCCGAAGGCAGTCAAACAATTAGCAACGCTATCATTTGTTGCAAAATTTAAAAAAGATGTTATCGATGGAAGAATTCAAGTGGGTGTGAAAGAGGTACGGAGAACTAAGAATGTGTGTAGGGTTTGATGAGTTTGAGAGATGAATTTGGAACACCATCACGATCACGATTAACAGCTACAAGAATTGGAGACATTTCCATGGAGCGGTACGCGATGTGAAGAAGGTACCAAGGGGAAGAAACAGACGTTAAACTGACAACGAAAATGTCGATGCTGTGATTTATGCGAACACACAATCACCCGAAAAGTTTCTGAAGCATTGCTCTCGTGGGACTGGGATCAGCGAAACCAGCGTTCACCGAATTTTCCAGGCTCAAGATCCGGAAGCCTTACATTCCATTGCTTCTCAGTCTGCTCAGTTGAGATATGCCCTCACTTTTTTAATGCGAACAGGTCATTTGATGACGTTCCAGTCTCAGTTCTTCGTTCTTTGTTCTTTTCTTTTCTTCCAGTATACTTTCATCTGTTTACTACGTTTCTTCTTGTTGCATTCAGACCCTTTAGAACCAATCTTTTTAGTTATCCCGCTTCGAAATTCTTCTATTTTCAGTACTTCTACCCGAAAGGCATCTCTGTTGTTTATGCCTTCTGGTTTTATATTGTTTCTTCCTAAATTCTTTTTTAACTTCGTTGGCCCAGCTTGTTGTGGACTTCATACCCCACAAATATTGAAAATTTTATTAGTTGATCTACTGTCTTGCGTTCAAAATAAATGTGCAAGAAGTATGAGTCTTCTATTTCTCATTACGTTTAAGATATTCTCTGTATTTTGGTGTATTTTAGCATTACTTAGTAATTTACAATCTTTTGCTGTTTTTTGTTCCTATTATTTTCCTTATAATTCGCCTTCCTAAAGCTTCTAATGTATCTGAATTTTAGGTGAATGTCAGCCATTCGCCTGCATATAGGCATTCCGGCTTCACAACTGTGCTGTAATGGTTTATTTTTGCATTTTTGGATAGGTACTTTTTATTGGAGAAATCTCTGGCGATACCATATTTTCTCCCCATTTTTTGCAACCTTTCCTCTATTGCAGACTTCTCCAAAGCATTTTCTAGGATTATCTCCTCTAGATATTTGAATTCTTCTCCACTTGGCAAACATCTGTTTACAGGTATTTTGTTACCAATTTTTTTTTTTTCAGAGAAATTCTTAAGCCTTTTCTGCTGGCTATTTCTTTCAGGAGATTTATTTGTGTTACAGCGGATGCCACATTTTCAGAAAGCATAGAAAAAATATCTGCAAAAGCAAGACAGTTGATTTCAATCTTTTTGCTTCTTCCTCCTAACTTCGTAGGCGAGATGCTGAGTTCAGTAAGTATTTTGTTCTGAATTTTCACTGTTTTCTCTAACACACTATTAAAAAGAATTGAGGATAGGCCGTCACCTTGTTGTAATACTGTTTTTATTTGGAAAGGCTGTGAAATTTCTCCCATAAATTTTACATCACACAATATATCTGCCAGTATTTCACGAATTAGGTTTGCCAGTTTAAGACTTTGCGCCATGTTCTCGAATTATTTTATCTATAGTTTCTCTGTAATTAGAATCAAATGCCTTTTTGAAATTGACAAACATAACTACAATGTCCTTTGAATTAAATAATCTATGGCGAATTACTAATTTAAATATTTGCTCTGGGCATGATCTTCCTTTTCTAAAACTATTTGATATTCACTTAAATGACTGCCTAGTTTTATTTTTATTATGCTTAATAAAATCTTGGAAAATAGTTTGTAAGCCACTGGCGGTAGAAAGGTGCCTCTGTAATTGTTCACATCCTGTTTATTACCTTTTCTTGTGGCGTGGATGTATCAAGGGCATTTTCTATTCCTTTGGGATGTTTTCTAGATTTCTTCAAAGAATAAATTTAGCTCATTTGCTATATTTGGCAATAACCAATTGAAAAGTTCAGCTGTTATAGAATCTTCTCCACTAGGTTTGTGCCTTTTGACGAATTACTTCTTCAATTTCTTCTATAGTTGGAGTTAAATCTTCGGCCAAATGTTCATTAATATCTAAGAATTCCAATTTATGATTTTGTTCACGACAGTTTAGAAGCTAGTGAAAATATCTTGCTAGTTTTTCGTAATTTTCGGTATTGCTTAATCAATTTTCGCCGTTTTCATTTTTGAAACAGACATTTGGAGTTTGGTACTCCTTTGAATTGTTCTTAAAAGTTTGATAAGTCATGGGAGTTATTTTTTTACAAAGTTTTTGTCTATTTCCAAAAGTTTCTCCTTTTCGTGAGGTCGTTTGATATTTCTGATTATTCTGACTGTTTACTTTCTATGTTATTTCAATGGATCATAATCAATTTTCCTTGACTATTTCCATTTTTCCAATTTTTAGCCCTCTCTGCTATGGCTTCTTCATATATTTCATTCCATTATATTTTCCTTTTATTTTTTAGTGACCCAAATGTTTTCTGTGCAGCATTATTAATTGCTTACCGTGTTGAGCCACTTAAGTTTCGTCATGATAGTTTTTAATTGATTCTTTCGTCATAATAAGTCCATCTATATTATGTTTTATTGACCTCTGCGTCTTTCTTTGTTCTTTGTTAGGTAGACGTTAGACTTTAATTTTAGAGAATAATGATCAGAATGAAATTCATCATTTCTTACTACTTTCACATTCATACCTTCAGTTGTACTTTTTTTGTGAAATAACCACATGACATAACTGAAAATCTCATATTTTATTGGGAAATAGCCACTTTTTAGCTTTTCTTTGGAGTTTCCCAAAGAAGGTTGACATTAGTTTCAGGTGAGAGCTTTGACACAAACTGATTAGCCTCATCCATTTCCATTGGTTCTTCTAGGAGCTGGTTATTGCCCTACTACATTTCTAAATTTCTTTCTCTGTCTAGTTGTGCATTAAAGTCGCCTAATAGTAATATGGTGTTCATCTTTGGAATTTTGGATATTTCAGTTTCTAAAAGATGCCAGAATTCTTGTTTTTTGTGGATTAGTCTGCTGTCTTCATTTGTTGGTGCATGGCAATTAAGAAGTGTGTATATTTTGTTTTTGGATTTAACTGATTGGAAATATATTCTCTCTGAGGTGGATTTAAAGTCTGTTAGACTTCGTATTATACTTTTATGAACATAGAAAGCTGTACCCATTAATGAGATCTGATTCATAAATCTGATTGCTGATTATTCTTTGAAGATTCTTATACTACATTTTCATCTAGGAATCTTGTTTCTTGAACTGCTAAAATATGAATTTTGTTTTTCTCTAATAGCCGGCCGCGGTGGCCGTGCGGTTCAAGGCACTTCAGTCCGGAACCGCGTTGCTGCTGCGGTCGCAGGTACGAATCCTGCATCGGGCACGGATGTGTGTGATGTCCTTAGGTTCGTTAGGTTTAAGTAGTTCTAAGTTCTAGGGGATTGGTGACATCAGATGTTGAGTCCCATAGTGCTCAGAGCCATTTGAACCATTTTTTTCTCTAATAGAATTTCTAGTTCCTTTTGTTTACCAGTCTTGATTAGATAATTTACATTAAAAGTGCCTTCTTTTTGAATTTTATCTTAGAAGAATACCAGGGTTTCTTATATTCAACATTTTGATTGCAGTTGCTGGAACTTCTCAGAACCCTTGGTCCGAATGCTTTGCATGACACAATGGTGGATTTCTCCCTCGAGCTACCACGTGGAGTAGTACATTCATTCTGAGGACTTTGTATACTGCAATTGAAATTGTATTACATACAAAGTAAGGAACTGGATTCCACGATAACATCGGATTGTCAGTCCTAAATTTGATTTTTTGTTCGTGGGTCACTCCATTATGCTCTTCCATTCTCTCCACTGTTGGGAACTGGATCTGACTTCCTGTTCTGCTTCCAAGACCGTTGGCTGGGTTTCACCCGTAATCCTAGGCAGACCCTCACAGGGTGCTACCATCCGGAGCCAGATCGGCCCAGGCTCTTTAACGAGGATGTTCCTCCTCCGCGTCTTACTACCCCCATCATTTGCTAGACGGAGCTCCGGTTTTGGGACCAGTAATAGCAAAGTTCATAAGCCTTTTATTATAACGGATTTTCGTAATAAATTTCTTTTGAGTAGAGTTACAGTACTTCACTTTTGAAACAGGAGTATTAAATTTAAGTGGCCGACCTCGAGTGGATAAGACAACAGGATTCTTTGCAACTGAATGACAAGCTTCAGATACTGTTTCACAGGCTTTTAATCCGAAAATTCCTCTAAAATCCTATTTTTGTTAGTTAATTGTAAGAAAAACTTCCCTGACTGCACCAGCAACACAGTTTCTGCCTACAGGTTGTGATAGTGTTTCCTTTTATTAATCAGTATTTTCTTTCCCGTATGTCATCTACGTTATATGACATATGGAAACTTATATGCATATATACACACTGAGGTGACAAAAGTCATGGGACAGCGATATGCACATATACAGGTGGGAGTAGTATTATTTACACAACGTATAAAAGAGCAGTGCATCAGCGGAGCTGTTATTTGTACTCAGGTGATTCATGTGAAAAAGTTTGCGATGTGGTTAAGGCCGTGCGACGGGAATTAACAGACTTTGAAAGCGGAACGGTAGTTGGAATTAGAAGCAAAGGACATTTTATTTCGTAAATGTTAGGGAATTAAGCATTCCGAGATCCATAGTGACAAGAATATTCGGAGAATACCAAAATTTTAAGCCTTACTTGTCACCATAGATAACGCAATGGCCGACAGCCTTCGCTTAACCACCTTGAGGAGCAGCGTATTAGTAGAGTTGTCGTTGCTGACATACAGGCAACACTGCGCGAAATAACCGCAGAAATCAGTGTGGGACATACAACGAATATCTGCGATAGTACTGTGCGGCGAAATTTGGCGTAAATGGGCTATGGCGGCAGACCATCGACAAGATGGCCTGTGCTAACAGCACATCACCTACAGCGCCTCTCCTCGTGACCACATCGGTTGGAACCTAGACGACTGTAAAACCGTAACACAGTCAGATGAGCTGATTGTGGGGCTTGAGTGTGCCACAGACCCCACGAAACATCGACCCAAGTTGTCAACAAGGCACTGTGCAAGCTGTTGCTGGCTCCATAGTAATGTGGGCTATGTTTACATGGAATGGAGTGGGTCCCCTGCTGTTCGGCTACTTGAAGATCATTTGCAGCCATTCACGGGCGTTACGTTCCCAATCAGCGTCGGAATTTTTACTCGTGAGAGTTCGCCATGTTGCTGGGACGCAACTGTCCGGAACTGGTTTGAAGAACAGTCTGAACATTTCGATAAAATTGTTTGGCCACTCAGATCGCCCGATATGGGTTCTGTCGATCATTTATGGGACATAATCGTGAGGTCAGTTCGTGCACAAAATACTGCACCGGCAACACTTTCGAAATTATGTACGGCTATAGAGGCAGCAGCTCAAGATTTCTACAAGCGATTTCCAACGACTTGTTGAGTCCACACCATGTCGAGTTGCTGCAGTACTCAGGATAGAAGAATGTTCGACACGATATTAAGGGGCATTCCATGACTTTTTGTCACCTCCGTTTCTAATGCTGTGTAATAATGTACATGTGTCGTTTTTCTTGTATAAAAAGAGTGTCCAAAGAAATTAAAATAAGTCAGATGAACAGGGAATGGAGTCAGTTGAAGGATAGAAAGCAGAGAGCTGAAATGGTGTTTTTTTGGTCGGGTTCGACGCACGATGTGTGAGAGGCGAAAAAATTACAGTGAGAGAAATTGATTATCAATTACTACACTGAAAAGCCAGAGAAATTGGTACACCTACCTAATATCGTGTAGGACGGCGTGAGCACTCAGAAGTGCCGCAACACGATGTGGCATGGACTCGACCAATGCCTCCAGTAGTGCTGGAGGGGACTGATCCCGTGAATCCTGCACGGTTATCCACAAATCCGTAAGAGTACGAGGGGGCTGGAGACCTCTTCTGAACAGCACTTCGCAAGGCATCGCAGAAACGCACAATAATGTTCATGTCTGGGTAGTTTGGTGGCCCGGGGAAAGTTTTTAAACTCAAAAGAATGTTCCTGGAGCCACCCTGTAGAAATTCTGGATGTGCGGGGTGTCGCACCGTTCTGCTCGATTAGTCCGTCGGAAAGCAAAATGGACATGAATGAATGCAGATGATCAGACAGGATGATTACATGCGTATCACATGCCAGGGTCGTATCTAGGCGTACCAGAGCTCCCTTGTCACTCCAACTGCACACGCTCCACAAAATTACAAGGCGTCCACCAGCTTGAGCTCTCCTGACGACATGCACGGCTTGTGGATTCATTATTTGTCTCCAAACCCGTACACTTCCATCGGCTCGATACAGTTTGAAAAGAGACTCCTCCGACCAGGCAACAGGTTTTCTGTCATCAGCAATCAAACGTCAGTGTTGACGGGCCCAGGCGAGACGTAAAGCTTTGTGTCGTGCAGTCATCAAGTGTACATGAGTGGGCCTTCGGCTCCGAAAGCCCACATCAATTATGTTTCGTTGACTGTTTCGCATGTTGACACTTATTGATGGCCCAACATTGAAATCTGCAGCAATTTGTGGAACGGTTGCACTTCTGTAACGTTGAACGATTCTCTTCAGTCGTCGTTGGTCCCGTTCTTGCACGATCTGTTCCCTTCCGCAGCGATGTCGGAGATTTGATGTTTTACCTGATTTCTGATATTCACGGTACACTCGTGAAACGGTCGTAGGGGAAAATCCGCATTTCATCGATACCTCGGAGATGCTTTGTCCCGTTGCTAGAGCGCCCACTATAACTTCGAAGTCACTTAGATCTTGATAACCTTCCATTGTAGCAGCAGTAACCAATCTAATAACTGCACCAGACACTTGTTGTCCTACATAGGCGTTGCAGACAGCAGCGCCGTATTCTGCCTGTATTTTAATACGCAGGCCTATAACAGTTTCTTTGGCGCTTCAGTGTGTATGTGTTTACGGTGGTGTTAAGAGGGGCAGCGTGTTGGAGGTCATGCTGAAATGAAATGTTTAAAAAAACTGCTACACTTATTGAGAAAAGGAATGTTACGGTTTGGAGGGAGCATTATATAAATAGTGCTTAGATGACGGACTGATAACAATCTGCCGGCCAGGGTGGCCCAGCGGTTCTAGGCGCTACAGTCTGGAACCGTGAGACCGCTACGGTTGTAGGTTCGAATCCTGCCTCGGACATCGATTTGTGTGATCCCCTTAGGTTTAAGTAGTTCTAGAGGACTCATGAGCTTAGAAGTTTAGTGCTCAGAGGCATTTGAACCATTTGATAACAATCTCAGAAAAAAATGGATGATTTATTGAAGAGAAAGGGATTCACAAATTGAGAAAGTCAATAAGGCATTTCCTCCTCTGGCCGTTAAGCAAGCAGTTACAGGGCTCGGCATTGACTGTTAGAGTTGTTGGATGTCCTCCTGAGGGATACTGCGCCAAATTCTGCCTAATTGGGAAAAAAGACATTCACAATCCCGAGCTGGTAGAACGGCCCTTCCCATAATGCTCCAAAAGTTTTCTGTTAGGGACAGAACTGCGGAGACTGCTGATCAAGGTAGGGTTTGGCAAGCATGAAGACAAGCAGCAAAATCTCACGGTGTGCTGGCGGTCATTCTCTTCCTGAAATGTGAGCCCAGGATGGCTTGCCATGAGCAGCAACAAAACGAAGCATGGAATCTTGTCAACGTACACCTCTGCTGCCGAGGATAACAACCAAAGAGGTCCTGCTATGAAGTGAAAGAGCATGCCAGACTGTCAGGCCGTATGGCAGGTGGCACTCAGGTTCTTATACCGCTGCTGGTCAGGGTGTGACCACGACACGTCTTCGCTGGTCACAGTTGCTCATTTCTAAGGGGAATACGTCGCTGAAGACATTTCTGCTCCATCCAATGAGATTTCAAGCCGAATGTAAACGACACCACTGCAGATGAGCTTGTTGGTGCACAGAGCCCAATGTCAATCAGCGCAAGGGTCGGTGTGAGCTCATCTGCCTCAGCCACCTATCAATAGTTCTCGCGATCACTGAAGCACCAGTTGCACGTCGGATTGATGATAATGATGGATCCGTGGCTATGAATGCCTTCCTGAAGACTCCTCGGTCTTCACGTTCTGTCGTCACTACAGGTCGACCGCTAAATTTTTGACACTGTTCATTCGCGTTTCAACCATTCCTGCCAACATTGTCACACACTGGCATCGCTCCTATTCAAATGTCGACCGATTCGTCAATTACTCCAACCAGTTTCCTTGAGCCCAGATACACGTCATCTCTCAAACACTGACATCTGTGTATATTATCCACGCTGTAGAGGGTAAGAACTGTAGAAGAAGTCAGAGATCGGACTACAGCCAGCATGTAACTGCGTTAGTAAGTTGCAATGATAACTAAATATAAAAAGTAAAACTAAATATAAATGAAAAAGATGGTTTGGGAGGAATCGTCAAGTATTTATGTACACAGTTTAGTATTTCGTATGTATGAATAGGTTTTACCAAGTCTTCCGAGAAACAGCTAGAGGTGATGGATCACCTAGTGGAAAACACCTTTTATTAAAGGAAAGTGTTCGCCGACGCTTCCCAAAGGCGCTAGGCAGCCTCTATATTCGATGACGAGATTTCAGCGAACTAACAAGGTCTACTGACCAGGTACGCCACATACTTTCAATCCTGGTGAATTGAAACAGTGATTTTGAGCAAGAAACTTTGAGAATGTGCGTTTCTAACAGGAGAAATGGATTTTAGACGTTATTTTCGAGCTGAATACACAGGACGTATCGAGGTGTTCTCCCTTTTTACTATCCTCGCCAGCTGCGTGATGAAACTACGTTGTAGTGTCACACATTCATCCAGTTATGCACGGATTGTTGCTTGCCACGATCAGATACAAAAACCAACAGATAAACATGTTGTACTGATATGATGGGCAGGCCGGAGTGGCTGAGCGGTTCTAGGCGCTACAGTCTGGAACCGCGCGATCGCTACGGTCGCAGGTTCGAATCCGGCTTCGGGCATGGATATGTGTGACGTCCTTAGGTTTAAGTAGTTCTAACTTCTACGGGACTGACGACCTCAGCAGTTAAGTCCCATAGTGCTCAGAGCCATTTGAACCATTTGATATGATGGACATCTTGGACAGTTTCCAATACTGATATGATAATTTGATAATAAGAAATAACAAATAAGCTAATGCAAACGTACATAGTTACTGAACTGATAACAGGTTGGCGACAGTGAACAGTCTAGCACTCGGCGCCGGTTTTTCGTGCACCAGCCGGAAAGCCACTCCACCTCAACTTCACCAAGAGGATGGAAGAACAAGACCATGATCCATCCATCACGGACTTATTCAAGTATAATCGTTATACCGAATGGCGAGTGACTCCTAGCACTTAAAGCCTTCATCCTCTTTAATGTTTTGCAGAACAATATCTGACCTCTCATCCCCATTTCGATGTGCCACTTGATCTTGGACTAGCTTCTCAACCTGGTTAACCTAGAAGTTCGGCCAACAGTACAGCTGGTAACCCAATGGTTTGTTTCCAAACGTCAAACATGACTGCCGTCCCTGATGACAGGCTTGTTTGGCAACTGAACGCAGGAAGGTTGGCCGGCATACACAACCTCCTTTCAGTCACTTCAGTGTATTGTGAACTCTATTTCGGCATGTACACTTTGACCCCGTTGCCCGCCTCCTGGAGTCTGAAGGCCACAATTACCTATTGTCAATAACAGATCGAATCTCACGCTAGGTTGAAACCGTTCGTACCTCTGAAAGATAACAGAGCAGAATCCACTGCTCGAACTTTCATGGACAAGTGGGTATCTCGCTTCTGTTCCACTTAGTTTCACAAGGTACGAAAAAAGGCATTGGTCCAAGGCCTGCTAAGGGTCTGGAGAAAAATGATTACAAAATCTGAAGGTTCTTTTGAAGTGCAATGTGGCAGTGGGAGAAAATCAGTTGATTAGAATTTCAGGAAGGGTCAAACAGTGGTGTCCAAACATAAAGTGCTGAGGGAATAGCCCAAACGCTGCACATGCCTGCGAGCACTGTGCACAAAATCCTACTAAACATCCTTAATTGCTATCCATACTAAATCACTCCTCTTCAGAAGTTGTTTTCTGCTTACCAGCTGCCGTGCGGGGTAGCCGAGAGGTCTTGGGCGTCTTGTCACAGTCAGCGCGGCTCCCCCCAGTCGGAGGCTAGAGTCCTCCCTCGGACATGTCTGTGTGCGTGTGTGTGTGTGTGTGTGTGTGTGTGTGTGTCTGTTGTCCTTAGCGTAAGTTATTTTAAGTTACACTCCTGGAAATGGAAAAAAGAACACATTGACACCGGTGTGTCAGACCCACCATACTTGCTCCGGACACTGCGAGAGGGCTGTACAAGCAATGATCACACGCACGGCACAGCGGACACACCAGGAACCGCGGTGTTGGCCGTCGAATGGCGCTAGCTGCGCAGCATTTGTGCACCGCCGCCGTCAGTGTCAGCCAGTTTGCCGTGGCATACGGAGCTCCATCGCAGTCTTTAACACTGGTAGCATGCCGCGACAGCGTGGACGTGAACCGTATGTGCAGTTGACGGACTTTGAGCGAGGGCGTATAGTGGGCATGCGGGAGGCCGGGTGGACGTACCGCCGAATTGCTCAACACGTGGGGCGTGAGGTCTCCACAGTACATCGATGTTGTCGCCAGTGGTCGGCGGAAGGTGCACGTGCCCGTCGACCTGGGACCGGACCGCAGCGACGCACGGATGCACGCCTAGACCGTAGGATCCTACGCAGTGCCGTAGGGCACCGCACCGCCACTTCCCAGCAAATTAGGGACACTGTTGCTCCTGGGGTATCGGCGAGGACCATTCGCAACCGTCTCCATGAAGCTGGGCTATGGTCCCGCACACCGTTAGGCCGTCTTCCGCTCACGCCCCAACATCGTGCAGCCCGCCTCCAGTGGTGTCGCGACAGGCGTGAATGGAGGGACGAATGGAGACGTGTCGTCTTCAGCGATGAGAGTCGCTTCTGCCTTGGTGCCAATGATGGTCGTATGCGTGTTTGGCGCCGTGCAGGTGAGCACCACAATCAGGACTGCATACGACCGAGGCACACAGGGCCAACACCCGGCATCATGGTGTGGGGAGCGATCTCCTACACTGGCCGTACACCACTGGTGATCGTCGAGGGGACACTGAATAGTGCACGGTACATCCAAACCGTCATCGAACCCATCGTTCTACCATTCCTAGACCGGCAAGGGAACTTGCTGTTCCAACAGGACAATGCAGATCCGCATGTATCCCGTGCCACCCAACGTGCTCTAGAAGGAGTAAGTCAACTACCCTGGCCAGCAAGATCTCCGGATCTGTCCGCCATTGAGCATGTTTGGGACTGGATGAGGCGTCGTCTCACGCGGTCTGCACGTCCAGCACGAACGCTGGTCCAACTGAGGCGCCAGGTGGAAATGACATGGCAAGCCGTTCCACAGGACTACATCCAGCATCTCTACGATCGTCTCCATGGGAGAATAGCAGCCTGCATTGCTACGAAAGGTGGATATACACTGTACTAGTGCCGACATTGTGCATGCTCTGTTGTCTGTGTCTATGTGCCTGTGGTTCTGTCAGTGTGATCATGTGATGTATCTGACCCCAGGAATGTGTCAATAAAGTTTCCCCTTCCTGGGACAATGAATTCACGGTGTTCTTGTTTCAATTTCCAGGAGTGTATATTAAGTAGTGTGTAAGCTTACGGACCGATGGCCTCAGCAGTTTGGTCCCATAACACATTACCACAAATTTTCAATATCCTGCCTATCAGCCAGCAGGAAAAACGTTCGCGCTGGAATTTCTTACTCGCATGGAAGTTGTCAGTTAATGACCATGGGACACTGTTTGGACACACAAAGCACATATCCATCTCCAAGGACATGTCAATACGCAGAATTGAAAAATATAGCCAACGGAAATCCACACATTGTAAAGGAACTTAATAATTATTTCTTATTGATAAATGGAGAGATAGTTATTCGACTCTCATAACAAAGATTAATGTGAAAACTATTTAACACTGATGGACAAAAGAAGCTTTACGCTCTTCGTTTATTAGTTTTAGTATTAGCTACCTTTCGTTCTTCTCCTGTCCTGGTCATAAGACGTGTTGTGTAATTTAAAGTGAAATGGTGTTATACAATGAAAGCAATTCATGGTCAATATGATTTTCTGATTTTAGATATCACGGATCCCAGCTTCTGTATCTCTGGGAGATTATTATTATTTTAATTTTATGTGGAGAAGTTAGATGGAGAAGACGATATTCACGACGGCGCTGATCAACATTAGAGGTATGTGAATGTGTTCATCTCTTTCCGTTCGTGGCCGCCAATGTCAATTTCGATTTATTTGCCGCGACATTCAGAACCTGCCGTCTTTCTTTTCATTTAATTTGGAAATCCTATAATTTTCTTTCTTAGATGAATAAATGCAATTTAATCACAATTCTTTTTATCAAGGCCACGGGGGAAAGGTAGTACTTAGAACGTACGTGCCTCTATGCCGATCGTACGTTGGCACACAACTGAGCGTGTACCGACGGAACTATATTTGTGACCCATTTCCTTTACGGTATTAATTCTTATTTTGAACCACTCAGTCGCGAATGTACGTGCCCTCGTACTTTGTGGAGTCAGTCGGGCGTATTCTATAATAATGTTACTTGTAATATCCAGTGGCTTAGCTTCCACAATTGACCTATGCCTGTGTCGCAACGGCGCATCTCGCGAAATACTTATTACGCGACCACCATGACAACTCTCATTTGAAAATTACGACACCGGATTACTAAGCGTCCAACAATTTAACAGGGCGGTTACAACATACACATCAACCAGAACCACTTCATACTGCATCGTTCGAGGTAGAGACGTATTTTTTCGAAGAGTCCTGCGGGCTCTCTTACCTGTACCGTCTTTTGCACACCAACGTCATTCCAACCGTTCAACAGCTTGGATGTGAGGGTAGGGTCATTTTTATGCAAGATGGCCCTCCTTCGCACATTCCACAGCCAGAGAAGCAGCTGCTGCAGAGGCATTTTGGAAAATCTGCAATTGTCAGTCGTCATTTCCCTGCAGCCTGAGCGTTCAGAATACCTCATCTTAATCAGTGTACACTCTGACTATGGAGTTATCTGAAAGATGTTGTCTTCAGTGATCCGATTACGAACGCAGCTGAACTGAAGGCACGTATTGCGCAACACATTCTCAAAGTGAGTACCGAGACAGTTGAAATCGAGAAACACAACAGATGGGAGATCTGCTGTGTTTCTCGATTTCAACTTGTGACAGAAAACGGTGGACAGCATATCTAACAAGTTTCATCAATCTTGCGGCAGTTATAAACCGGTGTCATTTTGCTTTTTTTGGTGTTTTTGGCCCCAGGACAATTAAAAGCCTATGTAATTTTGCTTTACATGCGAATTTTGGCCTCAGAACACTTAAAAACCGAACATTCCCATCCAATGTGGTACGACCTTTCCGTGGTGGGTGATCTTACCTACCTAACAAAGCGACAACTGTTGACTGCCGAACTAGTGTAGTCACGGTCACTGAATATTACGGATGATGTGATGTGCAACTCAAACCATAGTCGTCATATTGCGATTCATCTGTCAATTGTAGCCGACCACATTTATGTTAAGAAAATTACAGTGCCCTCCATTGGTAAAAGCTTCGTTCCATGTCGCTTCCGCCTGAGTCAATAACATACTCTTCGAATTTGATGACGTTCTGAGCAGTGGTTCTCTTTCTACAGCGTTTTAAAAATGGAACTTTAATTATGGACACCCTCTACATTGATACCCTTCAGCCGACAGCATTGATACCCTTATAACGAACAGAGAAACGTGGTCCGTGTCTGAAGATTAAGCATTCCCTTCAGAACTGTTCCAGAGATTCAACAGGCAGTAGACCGCTCCATTCGCACCATCAACAGAACAGGCTCTGCTAACGGTATACTACGACTTCCACATCGCTGGCAACGGGTTCTACTCAACGCTGGTGGCTACTTTGAAGGACAGTAACAGGTGCAAACATGTAACTCCCTTGTATAGGTTGTGAATAAATAGTTGCCACTATTTAAGTTCCAACCCTCGTACATACCAGTGCGTTATATGTGTGGTGTGAAGGCAATTTTGCCACTGAAGTAAAGACACGTAGTGGAAGAACATTAGCAAGGAGGTAATAATAAATAAAGAATTCAAATACACTGAAGCGCCAAAGAAACTGGTATAGGCATGCGTATTCAAATACAGAGGTATGTAAAGAGGCAGAACACGCCGATGCGGTCGGCATCGCCTATGCAGGGTGCTCCATTAATCGCGACTGGGCCAAATATCTCACGAAACAAGCATCAAACGAAAAAACTACAAAAAACGAAACTTGTCTGGGTTGAAGGGGAAGCCATTTATGGTGCTACGGTTGGCCGGCTAGATGGCGCTGGCATAGGTCAAACGGATATCAACTGCGTTTTTTAATTAGGAACCCCCATATTTTACTACATATTCATGTAGTACGTAAAGAAATATGAATGTTTCAGTTAGACCACTTTTTCGCTTTGTGATAGCACTGCAATAGTCACAAACATATGGCTCACAATAGTAGACGAACAATTGGTAACAAGTTGGTTTTTTAAATTAAAATACAGAACGTAGGTGCGTTTGAACATTTTATTTCCATTGTTCCAATGTGATACATGTACCTTTGTGAACTCATCATTTCTGAGAATGCGTGCTGTTACATTGTGATTACCTGTAAATACCACATTAATGCAATAAATGCTCAAAATGGTGTCCGTCAACCTCAATGCATTTGGCAATACGTGTAATGACATTCCTCTCAACAACGAGTAGTACGCCTTCCGTAATGTTCGCACATGCACTGACAATGCTCTGACGCATGTTCTCAGGCGTTGTCGGTGGATCACGATGGCAAATATCCTTCAAATTTCCCCAGAAAAAGAAATCCAGCGACGTCAGATCCGGTGAACGTGCGGGCCATGGTATGGTGCTTCAAACGCACGCGAGCTATGTGCTATGTTCATCTAGTGAAATATCTTGTAGCAACATCGGCGGAACATTACGTAGGAAGTCTGCATACATTGCACCATTTAGATTGCCATCGACAAAATGGTGGCCAATTATCATTCCTCCCATAATGCCGCACCATACATTAACCCGCCAAGGTCGCTGATGTTCCACTTGTCGCAGCCATCGTGGATTTTCCGTTGCCCAATAGTGCATATTATGACGGTTTACGTTACCGCTGTTGGTGAATGACGCTTCGTCGCTAAATAGAACGCGTGCAAAAAATCTGTCATCGTCCCGTAATTTCTCTTGTGCCCACTGGAAGAACTGCACACGACGTTCAACGTCGTCGCCATCCAATTCCTGGTGCATAGAAATATGGTACGGGTGCAATCGATGTTTACGTAGCATTCTCAACACCGACATTTTTGAGACTCTCGATGCTCGCGCAGTTTGTCTGCTACTGATGTGGGGATTAGTCGCGACAGCAGCTAAAACACCTACTTGGGGATCATCATTTGTTGTAGGTCGGGGTTGACGTTTCACATGTGGCTGAACACTTCCTGTTTCCTTAAATAACGTAACGGTCCGGGCACTTGGATGATGTCGTCCAGGATACCGAGCAGCATACATAGCACACGCCCTTTGGGCATTTTGATCACAATAGCCCTACATCAACACGATCTCGACCTTTTCCGCAATTGGTAAACGGTCCATTTTAACACGGGTAATGCATCACGAAGCAAGTAATGTCCACACTGGCGCAATGTTACGTGATTCCACGTACTTATACGTTTGTGATTATTACAGTGACATCTGTCACAAAGCGAAATAAGTGGTCCAACCAAAACATTCATCTTTCTTTACGTACTGCACGAATATGTAATAAAAATGGGGGTTCCTATTTTAAAAAACGTAGTTCATATCCGTTTGACCTATGGCAGCGCCATCTAGCGGGCCAATCATAGCGCCATCTAGTTTCCCCCTTCGAGCTAGACGAGATTCGTTCTTCACAGCTTTTTCGTTTGATGCTTATTTCGTGAGATATTTGGCCCGGTCACTATCAATGGACCATCCTGTATAAGAAACCAAGCTCTGGCGCAGTTGTTAGATCGGTTACTGCTGCTACAATGGCAGGTTTCTAGGATTTGAGTTAGTTTGAACGTGGTGAATGGCACACGAGCGATGGGACACAGCATCTCCGAGGCAGCAATCAACTGGCAATTTCCCCGTACTACCACTTCACTAGTGTGCCGTAAATATCAGGAATCCGCTAAAACATCAAATCTGCGATATCGCTGCGGCCGTAAAAGATCCTACAAGAACAGAACCAACGACGACTGAAGAGAATCGTTCAACGTGACCGAAGCGCGACCCTTCTGCAGATTTCAGTGCTGAGCCATCAGCAAGTGTCAGCGTGCGAAGCGTTCAAGGAAACATAATCGATACGGGCTTTCGTAGCATAAGGTCAACTCGTGTACCGTTGTTGATTTCACGACACAAAGCTTCATGCCTAGTGTGGGCCCGTCAACACCGACATTGAAGTGTAGATGACTGGAAACATGTTGCCTGGTCGGGCGAGTTTCTTTTCAAATTGTATCGGCGGGATGGACGTGTACGGCTATAGACCGTGGATGTCAGCAGGGGGCTGTTCAAGTTGGTGGAGACTGTGTAATGGTGTGAAGCGTGTGCCGTTGGCGTGATATGGAACCCTTGTTACGTCCAGATAAGACTCTGACAGGTGGCACGTACGAAAGCACCCTGTCTGATCACCTGCATGCATTCTTGTCCGACGGACTCGGGCAATTCCAGCAGGAGAATGCAACACCCCACAGGTCCAGAATTGCAACAGGGTGGGTCTAGGAACACACTTCCGAGTTTAAACACTTCCGCTGGCCACCAGACACGAACAATATTGAGCTCATCTGGGATGCGTTGCAAGGTGCTACTCAGAAGAGATCTCGACCCCCTCGTATTCTGACGGGATTTGTGGACTGCCCTGCAGTATTCATAGTCCGTAACCCAGCTGCTGCTACGGTCGTAGGTTCGAATGCTACCTCGGGCATGGATTTGTGTAATGTGGTTCATATGGCTCTGAGCACTATGGGACTCAACTGCTGAGGTCATTAGTCCCCTAGAACTTAGAACTACTTAAACCTAACTAACCTAAGGACATCACAAACATCCATGCCCGAGGCAGGATTCGAACCTGCGACCGTAGCGGTCTTGCGGTTCCAGACTGCAGCGCCTTTAACCGCACGGCCACTTCGGCCGGCTATTTGTGTAATGTCCTTAGGTTAATTAGGTTTAAGTAGTTCTAAGTCTAGGGGACTGATGACCTCAGATGTTAAGTCCCAAAGTGCTTAGAGCCATTTCTTTGCAGTATCATGGTATCAGTTCGGCTCCCTGCAGCACTACTTCAGACATTAGCCGAGTCCATGCCACGTCATGTTGCGACACTTCCGCGTGCTCGAAGGGGGCCGTACACGATATAGGCAGGTGTACCAATTCCTGAGGCTCTTCACTGTATTTTGTAGCAAGTAGTATACTCATTTATGACGAGTGTCGTAATGACTCAACTCAGAGGAAGGGTTTGAAAATATGAAACTTCTACAGGACCCATTAGCATACCGGGTGATCATTAAGTCAGTATAAATTTGAAAACTTAATAAACCACGGAATAATGTAGATAGAGAGGTAAAAATTGACACACATGCTTGGAATGACATGGTGTTTTATTAGAACCAAAGAAGAAAGAAAGTTCACAAAATGTCCTACAGACGGCGCGTCGTTTGGTGATGATCGTGTGCTCAGTCGCCACTTTCGTCATGCTTCGCCTCCCAGGTTCCCAGACCTCAGTCCGTGCGATTATTGGCTTTGGGGTTACCTCAAGTCGCAAGTGTATCGTGATCGACCGACATCTCTAGGGATGTTGAAAGACAACATCCGACGCCAATGCCTCACCCTAACTCCGGACATGCTTTACAGTGCTGTTCACAACATTATTCCTCGACTACAGCTATTGTTGAGGAATGATGCTGGACATATTGAGCATTTCCTGTAACGAACATCATCTTTCCTTTGTCTTACGTTGTTACGCTAATAATTGCTATTCTGATCAGATGAAGCGCCATCTGTCGGACATTTTTTGAAATTTTGTATTTTTTTGGTTCTAATAAAACCCCATGTCATTCCAAGCATGTGTGCCAATTTGTACCTGTCTTTCAACATTATTCCGTGACTTATTCAGTTTTCAAATATACTGACATTTTGATCACCCGGTATAGGGTGAGTCACCTAACATTACCGCCGGATATATTTCGTAAACCACATCAAATACTGACGAATCGATTCCACAGACCGAACGTGAGGAGAGGGGCCAGTGTAATTCTTTAATACAAACCATAAAAAAATGCACGGAAGTATGTTTTTTAACACAAACCTGCGTTTTTTTAAATGGAACCCCGTTAGTTTTCTTAGCACATCTGAACATATAAACAAATACGTAATCAGTGCCGTTTGTTGCATTGTAAAATGTTAATTTTACTCCGGATGTAATTAACATTTTACAATGCAACAAACGGCACTGATTACGTATTTGTTTATATGTTCAGATGTGCTAACAAAACTAACGGGGTTCCATTTAAAAACACGTAGGTTTGTGTTAAAAAACATACTTCCGTGCATTTTTGTATGGTTTGTATTAAACAATTACACTAGCCCCTCTCTTCACGTTTGGTCTGTGGAATCGGTTCGTCAGTATCTGATGTGGTTTACGAAGTATATCCAGCGGTAACGTTAGGTGACTCACCCTGTATATGCAAGTGCATTATACGTGCGCTGTGAATGCAATTTTGCCACCGGAGTAAAGAGACGTAGCGGAAGAACATTAGTAAGGCGGTAAAATTAAATAAACAATACAAATACAATTATAGAGCCCTCTGATCGGACATACGGTCATGAGGATATCAGTAATTGTACATTACCAGCTTCCTTACCCATTGATTTCACAGCAGAATTCGTGTCTACTGTTCAATGAACTTGCGCCGCCTAGCCTCTACCCGTCTATAACCCGCTGGAGAGAAACAGTCAGATACCGGAAACAGCTGGAGTTCAGAACATGGTGTCATTGCGGCCTGAATAATTGTGTCACGGGGTGACAATCGCCCATGCATCGGCAGCCTTTTGTCGGCAGCAGCGTACACGGAACTGGCGCCATTTCCTGGCGCAGAGTTTTCGCAGAAGAGTGGCGCCATAATGGGAGCGGACAGCCGCGGCGGCTGCACACGCGACAGCCAGCGGTTCGCGGCCTACACAGGCCGCACAGTGCGGGGAACGGCCGCCCGTCACGCCACCCACCGAGTAAGCAGTAATCCTTTTGTCTCTGCCACTCGCGGTCGGCCTGTTGATTATCTGCCCCGCCAGTTGTTCTGGGGAACGAGTGCGCCGATCCTTCTGCGCACCACAACAAGACCAAATTTCCTTCGCCACACGCTATTTAGCACAGAATCTGCAAACTGCGTTACTACTACTGTCAAGCGCATCTGCGCCTCTGCTCGTGTAAACCTACTTACGCCAGGTAACGTCGTGAATCCAGAGATGATTCACATTCCTTTTTAACCCGCCCGTGCTTGCCTATTAGCCACGCCGGTAAGCTACCGCACGTCATCAGCAACACGGGCAGGCTGGTTTGTTCCCATCCGAGCCAACCCAAATGGTTCAAATAGCTCTGAGCACTATGGGACTTAACTTCTAAGGCCATCAGTCCCCTAGAACTGGGGATTAAGTTACAACTTTGCAACTGGTATACTTCTTTTCAGAAAAGTATCCTTTAAAACAATGCCCATTACTCAATATACCCTAAATTCAATTTATTTTATATAATTTCACCTGATGTTTTGTTTTCTTTATTCACAGCAGGCTTCGTGAAAAAGGAATCAAATTTTCGTGTCTGATATACCACTTCACTTATTTTTTCTTCTCCTCTTCTGCTATTTTTCCTTACGTCGCACCACTACTCCGTTTACGACCATCCATTACTATACAAGTTGTTAAACAAATTTAGATACGCAACAGGAGAACAACAATAAATGGTGACGGTAAGAGGTATGCTGCGCGCACATCATGGCTGAGAGCTTTAGTGTGAAACCAATGATCTCTATACTAATCTGGACGTTGAACTTCAGCTGTCCGAACGTGCCATCCATAGATGCTCATATTTCGTTTCATGCCAAACTACAACATGGCTGCTGGGAAATGTCACTAGAGTACGAAAAGAAAATACTTCTCGATTCCGCACCCAATTCAGCTTATTAAATGGCTCTGAGCACTATGGGAGTTAGCTTCTGAGGTCATCAGTCCCCTAGAACTTAGAACTACTTAAACCTAACTAATCTAAGAACATCACACACATCCATGCCCGAGGCAGGATTCGAACCTGTGACTGTAGCGGTCGTGCGGTTCCAGACTCTAGCGCCTAGAACCGCTCGGCTACCTTGGCCGGCGCCCAACTTAAGCAGGCGAAAGGAATCCTGCTTGTCTGCCTGTCCGTCATCGCTCTGTTCTAAGCCACGTAGAAGTTCATTCTGTACGCTTTCACTTGAGTATTACGAGTAGGATTCATAAGTTAATGAAAAGTCGTTTCTTATCCGAATATCACAAGGCGGTGATTATTGAAATATATATACTTTTGTGTCACAAAAGACCAGAATATAGTGGATTTAATTTGTCTTCGTTTTTTTCCTTTTCGATGTATTTATTTGTCTCTGTACGAACAATTTTCTCTGCAACTTCACCCTCTTTCGATTAGTTTTGGCTGTTCTCAATTCGAACCATCATCAAGTCACCATTAGTACATGTCTTACGTAGTAAGCAGAATCGTCACCTAAAGACCTGAAGATGTATATTATACTGCAATGCTAACTAAACTACGTATTAGAAGTCTAGTTTCTGTAACCTTAGTGCGTTTCAGCCAACTTAATTACTTTTTCCAGGCTGTGTGTTGCGGGTTCGCTGAATTCATTCTAACTCTCCGAAACAGTTCCTTCTAAATTACCCGAATGCATTTTAGCAAATTCCTAGATGATTTTTCATATTACGTTAATCTAAAAAGTACACCCATGAAAAAACAAGCTTTTCTTTCATACTAAGCTTTCTTCGCATCACGTTGCATACCACCATAAAGTTGTTTTTAACACCAACCGAGCCATTTTTTTTTCCTGTTTCAGTCAATGTTTGCCCTAAATTTAAGAAGTTTATTACTGTCAAAAGGACTCAAGCCCCTAACACACATTTCCATACACTCATGAGCCAATAAGTCGTTGTCCTTTATCAAATTGTTTATGGAGTTAGGAAACTGCTGGTCAAATTTTACAACCATGCCGTAACATACCCTACGTCCCCGAATGAGAGCTTAGGAACTCTAAAAGATTTGCATCGCGAGACAGCTACCAACCGATCTGAAGCTGCCCCATAAAGACATGCAAAGTTTCCAGAATGAGATTTTCACTCTGCAGCGGACTGTGCGCTGATATGAAACTTCCTGGCAGATTAAAACTGTGTGCCCGACCGAGACTCGAACTCGGGACCTTTGCTTTTCGCGGGCAAGTGCTCTACCAACTGAGCTACCGAAGCACGACTCACGGCCGGTACTCACAGCATTACTTCTGCCAGTAGAGCACTTGCCCGCGAAAGGCAAAGGTCCCGAGTTCGAGTCTCGGTCGGGCACACAGTTTTAATCTGCCAGGAAGTTTCACATGCAAAGCTTTCCCCTGCTGGACTTGGACTCTGTTCTTAATTTCTTCGCACTCGCCTTTAAGTTTGGTTTCTTTATTTTGTTCCTCGAAACGATATGATAAATGATCTGCTGCGAAACTACCTACACAAACATGTAACTGGCTGTCCTGTAGTGACGTTGGATTAACAGCGCTCCCTGTTGTCGGGTGCTCCGGCCAGGGTGGCCAAGCGGTTCTAGGCTGGAACCGCGCGACCGCTACGGTCGCAGGTTCGAATCCTGCCTCGGGCATGGATGTGTGTGATGTCCTTAGGTTAGTTAGGTTTAAGTAGTTCTACGTTCTGGGGGACTGATGACCTCAGAAGTTAAGTCCCATAGTGCTCAGAGTCATTTGAACCAATTTTGTTGTCGGGTGCACTAGGCTGGCCCCTTAAGCTTGCCAGGTTTGCGGATACTCAAGTAGGCCTGCTTTAACCGCTGTACTTCTGTACACAAGTACTCTTGCGTCTTCATTGCGGTAGGCAGGGCTGCTTTAACAATTGCGGCAGAGATAGGGGCAGACAGGCGGGAAGGAGAATTTGTACACCTCTGGCTGAAACAGCACTTGCAGAACACATGATAACTCACCTGTACGGAGCAAGCTCCCTATTGATCCTTTAGATTTAGCGCGTCCAACCGCAGAAACCATGTTTCAGTACACGATAAGGTCTAAGGCGCTGCAGTCATGGGCTGTGCGGCTGGTCCCGGCGGAGGTTCGAGTCTTCCCTCGGGCACGGGTGCGTGTGTCTGTTTGTCCTTAGGTTAATTTAGGTTAAGTAGTGTGTATGCTTAGGGACTGATGACCTTAGCAGTTAAGTCCCATAAGATTTCACATACATTTGAACATTTTTTGAACTACACGATATCTGGGACGCAAACTGTGCGTTCGGAAAGCTGCTGGACAATAGACTATGGAGGAAGACTATTGGAAATTAGGGAGAAATGTAGCAGCAGGTCTTAATTTCGGCCGGAACGCACCAGAACGGCATTTTGGAACCTCCAAGGATTTTTTTTAACTCACTGGAATTAGCCGACACCTGAGATACAAAATTGTACGCAAGAATTATATCACAACATAACTATGATTTGGGGCTGTGCCGGTACCACTGAGTGCAAAATGGGTGATCAACATGATACGATTCCTTCCTACCCGTCGCCGTGCGGCTGCAGTTTGTCCCACACGGAAGTAAAGGAAGCCTGTGTGGACAAACGTGTGAATGGAATGACTCGAACGCACATGTTGTGAAGAGGCATGCACCTATACGTTAGCTTCTACCTGCGTGTGGGTAAGCTACAGCAACACGCAGACTAGCCGCAAAGCACAAAGGTGTAGACGCACCTTGAGGGTGTGTGTGTGTGTGTGTGTGTGTGTGTATGCGTGCGTGTTCGAGTGTGTATGTGTAAATTATAATATCGGGCAAAGTGACACAGCTACAGAGACAGATTGTAGCTCCTGTTGTTTATGTTAAATCTTGTGATTTTATTGTTTTGGTTATAAGGACCTGTGTCTTAGAAACCAGAATTTAAGAAAAATATTTTGTTACAATGAATTCTCATTGTAAATTTTAGCACAAGTTTTTAAAAATCCATACTTGTGATTTTTTTTGCTCGGATAGAGGAAGCATGCTGTTACAGCGTGATTACCTGTAAATACCACAATAATGCAATAAATGCTCAGTATTATGTCCGTCAAACTCAATGCATTTGGAAATACGTGTAAAGACATTCCTCTCAACAGCGAGTAGTTCGCCTTCCGTAATATTCGCACATGCATTGAAAATTCGCTGACGCATGTTGTCAGGCGTTGTCCGTGGATCGAGATAGCAAATATCCTTCAACGTTCCTCACAGAAAGAAATCAGAGGACGTCAGATCCGGTGAACGTCATGAAATATGCTATTCAATACCGCTTCAACTGCACGCGAGCTATGTGCCGGACATCCATCATGTTGGAAGTACATCGCCATTCTGTCATGCATTAACCCGCCAAGGTCGCTGATGTTCGACTTGTCGTAGCCATCGTGGTATTTCCGTTGCCCAATAGTGCATATTATGCCGGTTTACGTTACCGCTGTTGGTGAATGACGCTTCGTCGCTAGATAGAATGCGTGAAAAAAATCTGTCATCGTCCTGTAATTTCTCTTGTACCCAGTGGCAGAACTGCACACGACGTTCAAAGACGTCGCCATCCAATTCCTGGTGCATAGAAATATGGTACGGGTGCAATCCATGTTAATGCAGCATTTTCAACACCGACGTTTTTGAGATTCCCGATTCTCGCGCAATTTGTCTGCTACTGCTGTGCGGATTAGCCGCGACAGCAGCTAAAACACCTACTTGGGTATCATCATTTGTTGCAGGTCGTGGTTGACGTTCCTCATGTGGCGGAACACTTCTGTTTCCTTAAATAACGTAACTATCCGGCGAAAGTCCGGACACTTGGATGATGTGGTCCAGGATACCGAGCAGCATACATAGCACACGCCCGTTGGGCATTTTGATCACAATATCCATACATCAACACGATATCAACCTTTTCCGCAATTGGTAAACGGTCTATTTTAACACGAGTAACGTATCACGAAGCAAATACCGTCCGCACTGGCGGAATGTTACGTGATACCACGTACTTATACGTTTGTGACTATTACAGCGCCATCCATCACAAAGCGAAATAAGTGGTCCAACTAAAACATTCATATTTCTTTACGTACTACACGAATATGTAATAAAAAATGTGGGTTCCTATTTAAAAAAAAAAAACACAGTTGATACAGTTGATTGCAGCGCCATATATATATAGGGTGGTCCACTCAAAGTAACCGGGCCAAATATCTCACGAAATAAGCATCATGTAGCTTGATGGGGGAAAGCAGATGGCGCTATGGTTGCCCCGCTACATTGCGCTGCCATAGGTCAAACGGATATCAACTGTGTTTTTTTTAAATAGGAACCCACATTTTTATTACGTATTCGTGTAGTACGTAGAGAAATATGAATGTTTTAGTTGGACCACTCATTTCGCTTTGTGATGGATGGAGCTATAATAGTCACAAACGTATAAGTACGTGGTATCACGTAACATTATGCCAGTGCGAACGGTATTTGCTTCGTGATACGTTACCCGTGTTAAAATGGACCGTTTACCAATTGCGGAAGAGGTTGATATCGTGTTGATGTTTGGATATCGTGATAAAAATGCCCAACGGGCGTGCGCTATGTATGCTGCTCGGTATCCAGGACGACATCATCCAATTGTCCGGACGTTCGCCGGATAGTTATGTTATTTAAGGAAACAGAAGTGGTGGACATTGTCGTACAGTGGGCTGTTCTGAGCTGGGAAGCCACGCCTCGTATATATATATATCTGACAACGCTAATAATCAGTCGTCAGACTTGCTGCGACCCACCATATGCATACATAAAAGGGGCTTAAACCTAACACACACACACACACACACACACACACACACACACACATATATATATATATATATATATATATATATATATATATATATATATATATATATATATTGAAAAACTAAAACTATGTAATAAACCAAGTCACAAGCACGCATGACAACTGCTAGTGGTTGTAAAACATTTGGTAACATTAGTATATTCAACTGTGCGCTGATTGAACACTCAACGGCGCTCTGACGAGAGGCTCTTCTTGTTGCTTGCCGTTAAACAAATTGTCATTCAGCGGTGCATGTTAGCAACAACAGAAATATCAACAGCTCTCTGACGAAATGTAGTAATCTTGCCAACAGTATTTAATCATCACAGAACGACGACGTATTTGGTTACAACAGTAATTTCTACTGTACGCTCATTGAGCACTCAACGTCGCTCTGCCGAAAGGCTCCTCTTGTTTCTTGCCGTCATTCAAAAGTACACGTTAACAACAACAGGAAATTCGGGGAACACTACAAGAACGGCACGACACGAATCCGCAAGATTCGAATTTGCTGATCAAGTTGACAATATACCATTTAACGCTGAATACATACACACGCGACCACGGGCATATTCAAACTGTCAAACGGTGAGCGTCGCTCATCGCCTCACGGCCCTTCTGGATGAGTCGCAATCGAAAACCACGACGAGGTGTGGCTTTCCAGCTCAAAACAGCTCACCGTACGATGCAGTTCACACGGGCCACCTGCCACCAACTGCCCGTACGCTAGTACGTCCTCTCTCTCCGAAAGCCGCCAGAGATCACACCGTGATCCCTCTGGCTATGCACCAGAGGAAGGAGAGCACGGCTCACAAGGAAAATCTTAAGTTGGGTTACAACCACGCTTGAGGCGGTTAGGCAAACACTGAAATTGTTCCCGAGCAATGTGACAGTAGTGAAAGAACTGAAAGACGCACATGACGAAAAGTAGATCCGTTACTGCAATTGTTTTACATATTTTATTTAGAGGAACACCACTGACAACCTTGATGTCACCTTCTATACAGACGACCCCTGGTTCCACCTTTCTGGGCACGTTAACACACAATAGACACGACTGTGGCCAACGGAAAATCCTCATTCTGTTATTGAAAGGCCATTGCATCATCAGAAAATGGGAGATTGGGTAGCAACATAGCGACGGCGCTTTATTAGACCTTCATGTTTTGAAGAAACTGTAAGCAGTGATCGTTCCTGTTGAATGTCCCACGACTTCACTAGTCAGCTGACGGAATGAGCTACTCATGGTATCAACGAGACAGCGATACTGCCCACACATCTGAAGACACGATTGTGTAAGGCTTTGTTGGGGGACATGTCATCTGTCCTCCCTCTCGCCGAACCTTACAACACCATACTTTTTTCTTTAGTAGCAGCAAAATCTGTAGTGTATCACAATCGCTTACGCACGCTTGGTGACTTCCAAACTGAAAGAACTGCATACGTGAGAGATATTATGACAATCAGATTTGCAGAATCCGTCTTCCAATTAAATTAAGCATACTTGAATTGCCGCACTTGTACGACATTTCCAACCTGTTTTATAACTTGACAGCAATTTTCTGAACACCCTGTGTTTTCAGCCATTTCATCAGTGAGTCTTCACCATTGGGGGTGCATCTGTGGGAACAAGGAAAAGGATACTGTAAGCTTGTGTGTAACCCAGCAAGTTGCAACAGAGACAAGCGTTTCTGAGGGCGAAGTACAAGAGATAAAGTTGCTATTACTCCTTCCCTGAGATTCACTGAGCTGAGAAACTGAGAGTTTTATTAACAGATTTGCATGGGACAGGAGCAGAGCGAGAGATAAATTGATGGTAGTTACAGTTATTGAAGCGAGAGAACAAACACACTGGTCAACCTAAAACAGGAGAGTGTAAAGTAGTTAGCTTACGACAAACGTGACAAACTCGAACCATTTTGCAGAAGTTCAGAAAGAATACAGCAAACAGAGCTGCGACTACTAACAAACTCTGATCGCGACCAGCCAGCAGTATGCCAGCAAGCTGTTCCATTGCGTCTTACTGCCACTACCTCGTGATACAGCTGCTCAGCGCGTTCCCTCCGGCCAAAAAACACCTTCAACGCGTCCAGACTGCAGCTCGTCCCGTCTTCAACTCCTAATCATTCCCTCCACAACTTTCGCGAGAAGACATACTTTCTGGCGCACATGCCTGCCAATCACAGGTCTAAGTTATGGGCGTAACACAAAGGTCCAGTAGGCTCGCACTGAAAACATGCCCCACGGATTTGTTCTTGACCCGTTTTAGCTGCCATTTTCTAGAAAGATCTCGAGGCTTCTACCACGAACTTCCAGCAATCAATGGAAACACTCGCCTACCAATTCACTGTGAACGCTCGTTCCACCTATGCGCTCCGTGACACGTACGCCCCTACTGTCCTCTGCATTCCAAACACTCAGCCCTCTGTTTTCAAGCTCGGAGAGAGCAAAATTCGCCTTATCTCACAGCCAAACTAAATGATTTGATTTCGTGCAAGACAGATAGTGTTCATTAAATGGTTCAAATGGCCCTGAGCACTATGGGACTTAGCCGGCCGAAGTGGCGCTGCAGTCTGGAACCGCAAGACCGCTACGGTCGCAGGTTCGAATCCTGCCTCGGGCATGGATGTTTTTGATGTCCTTAGGTTAGTTAGGTTTAACTACTTCTAAGTTCTAGGGGACTAATGACCTCAGCAGTTGAGTCCCATAGTGCTCAGAGCCATTTGAACCATTTGAACTATGGGACTTAATATCTGAGGTCATCAGTCGCCTAGAACTTAGAACTAATTAAACCTAACCAACCTAAGGACATCACACACATCCATGCCCGAGGCAGGATTCGAACCTGCGACCGTAGCAGTCGCGCAGTTCCGGACTGACGCGCCTAGAACCGCTCGGCCACCGCGTCCGGCAGTGTTCGTGAAATAGAGGCTGATGATCATAAAGCGAAAGTTAGGGTAAAATGGAACACGTGCCCCACGGATTACTTTGTAAAGGCATTGATTCCAGTAGTTACGGAAAAGGTGGCATATAAAAACTATAAAATATCGTACCTTGTTAACAGGGTATAATCTAGCGAAAGATGTATTCAAATAAACGTACTTGTTTGACGGACTTTCAGTGAATTATTGTGTTTATTGTATTGCATGTCATTAAGTTTACTACTTCCACAAGAGCAAGATACAAAATATCAGACTGGCAGGAAGCATTCAGTTTTTAATTATAGCATTAACTTTCTAGTTTCAATATTACACAGTTTTCTGACGATTCATCAACAACACGTGTGAAATGTTTTATTATGCTTTTATGAGAAACGATTTTCGTTACTATTCACAAGGAATTATTTTTTATGGTTTTCGATCAGCATCAAGATAAGAAGCACAATAGATTAGGAAAGGATGGCAAGAGAAAATTCCTGAAGTGTGTTAGACATTAACATTCTGTCATCTCAAAATCATCGTCATTTATCGCAATAGACAGGAACGAAGTATTGCATCCTTTCATGCAAGTTTACGTGCAACCAAACGCTGTGCAAGATTTCACCACTGAAACAGAGAAATATTTTCTGAAAACACTAGAATAAAGAAAAATTGAACAGTTTTCTAGAAGTCATGTGCAAATGTACGTCGCCACTACTACGCTTAGCGAGATGTTGGTTTCAGTATAATGACGTCATGTGCAGTCTTTACTATGTGTGATCTAAGGCCTGAAGCTACAGAATTTCCTTTGTCCTTTAGAGCCGCTCACAGCACCACTGCGCATGTTGCCACAGATATAAATGCGTCAGAGACGTTATTCAGCGGCAAACAACTGTTGCTTCCACGACTCCGAAGGGACGATGAACTGTTTTCCTCTAGTCAGCAGTACGGTGACGTAGAAGAGGCGTCATTAATCCAAAGTCCAGACACTGTGAAGCAGGAAGGGGTATTCACACTGCAAGAGTACTCATTCAGGACGCTGACTGGAGGACAGCAAACAGAGCTCCTGAAACGCAAAGCCGAGAAACCTTGGAGTTGTTGCAGGGCTCTGGAGGGGCTGACCAAATAAGAAGTCCAGAGTAAAAGAAACCATCGAAGGCTCCAATTTTCTGTGAATTACGGGCTGGAACGACTGCCGTTGGATGAATACTAACCAGCTGTCTCATATATACTCCCCAAACTTTGACCCTCACTCTCAGATGTTCCCAGGTATTCGCCGACGTTCTTTTTACACGACAGCGTCCGAGTGTGTACATGATAGAATTCGCCACAGTATGTGCTCGCCGTTGATATTGAGACGAAGACAAGTACTGTACCAGAGGGAGCAACCAGCCACGTTCCACGGAATTTCATTCCAGTAGCTATAAGCCTTCGCCTGAGTTCGTATGCGGACAGCTTGGCTCCCCACGCACTGATGGGTCACCTGCAACGTGCCTTCCTTCTGATGGTGACCACATCCCTGATATGCTGCGTGTTTGCGTCGAAGCTGGGGGTTGCCTGGCTACAGTGCTGCTTTTCACTGACCCCTGTGAGCTATCATTGCTGATTATCAGTGCACAGTGGGGGAAGATCGGTTTGGATTCCGCAGAAATATTGGAACACGTGAGGCAATACTGACCTTACGACTTATCTTAGAAGAAAGATTAAGAAAAGGCAAACCTACGTTTCTAGCATTTGTAGACTTAGAGAAAGCTTTTGACAATGTTAACTGGAATACTCTCTTTCAAATTCTGAAGGTGGCAGGGGTAAAATACAGGGAGCGAAAGGCTATTTACAATTTGTACAGAAACCAAATGGCAGTTATAAGAGTCGAGGGACATGAAAGGGAAGCAGTGGTTGGGAAAGGAGTGAGACAGGGTTGTAGCCTCTCCCCGATGTTATTCAATCTGTATATTGAGCAAGCAGTAAAGGAAACAAAAGAAAAATTCGGAGTAGGTATTAAAATTCATGGAGAAGAAGTAAAAACTTTGAGGTTCGCCGATGACATTGTAATTCTGTCAGAGACAGCAAAGGACTTGGAAGAGCAGTGGAACGGAATGGACAGTGTCTTGAAAGGGGGATAAAAGATGAACATCAACAAAAGCAAAACGAGGATAATGGAATGTAGTCAAATTAAGTCGGGTGATGCTGAGGGAATTAGATTAGGAAATGAGACACTTAAAGTAGTAAAGGAGTTTTGCTATTTAGGGAGTAAAATAACTGATGATGGTCGAAGTAGAGAGGATATAAAATGTAGACTGGTAATAGCAAGGAAAGCTTTTCTGAAGAAGAGAAATTTGTTAAGATCGAGTATAGATTTAAGTGTCAGGAAGTCGTTTCTGAAAGTATTTGTATGGAGTGTAGCCATGTATGGAAGTGAAACATGGACGATAACTACTTTGGACAAGAAGAGAATAGAAGCTTTCGAAATGTGGTGCTACAGAAGAATGCTGAAGATAAGGTGGGTAGATCACGTAACTAATGAGGAGGTATTGAATAGGATTGGGGAGAAGAGAAGTTTGTGGCACAACTTGACTAGAAGAAGGGATCGGTTGGTAGGACATGTTTTGAGGCATCAAGGGATCACAAATTTAGCATTGGAGGGCACCGTGGAGGGTAAAACTCGTAGAGGGGGACCAAGAGATGAATACACTAAGCAGATTCAGAAGGATGTAGGTTGCAGTAGGTACTGGTAGATGAAGAAGCTTGCACAGGATAGAGTAGCATGGAGAGCTGCATCAAACCAGTCCCAGGACTGAAGACCACAACAACAACAACAGTGGGGCTATATGCCATCAACATCGGACACCCTGGCTATTAGTGTTTAAAAACGCCGAGTTGAAGGTGGCGATCATGTGATAGCCAGTCTGTGCCTACCATATATCGCAGGTGGCGTGCACCCGCCATCACAGCCTCACTGATGTCAAACCTCACTACGGGTAGGAAATTCTGCTCCCTGGCAGGGCGTAACTGACATCAGCATGCCGCACGTCCGCGGCCAGTACACCATCAAGGGCAAAAACCATCCAATTAGCAGCGATCCCGCCTCTGTGCCTAAGGTGAATACACTGAGGTGAGCAAAGTCATGAGATACCTCCTGATATCACGCCGAACTTCCTTTTTCCCGGTATAGTACAGCAGCTCGACGTGGCATGGACTCAACAAGCCGTTAGAAGTCCCCTGCAGAGATATCGAGCCATGCTCTCTCTATACTGTCCATAAATGGAGAAGTGTCGCCGGTGCCGATGTTGGGCAAGAACGTACCTCTCGATTATGTCCAACGAATGTTCGATATGATTCACGTCGGTGAATCTGTTGGGCCAGTTGATTAGAATGTTCTTCAAACCAATCGGGAACAAATGTAGCCCAGTAGCGCGGTGCACAGCCCTCCACAAAAATCCCATCTTTGTTTGGGGACATGAAGTCTCCAATTTCCAGTCAATTATCAGTTCAGTTGGACCAGAAGACTCAGCCCACTTCACAATGCAGCCACCACCAGCTTCCAGAGTGCCTTGATGACGAATAGGGTCCATGGGGTTTGCGTCTCACTCGAATAATACCATCAGCTCTTACCAACTGAAATCTTGACTCATCTGACCAGGCCAGGCTTTTCCGTGTTGTAACCGTCACAGGAATTGTCGTGGGGCTGCCGCTAACGGAAACGCGGTGGGATCAACGGAAGCGGCCCACGAACAAACCAGACAGACTAACGGGATTGGAAGGACGAACATGACGACAGACAACCGAGCAAGACACCACGATTAACAACAAAGTATTATTAAGCAACAGGGTCAAAAGAGACAACCACACGAAATCAAAACAACCCCCACTCGTAAACGGGAAGCAAGCGCACGCAGCGTAAACATGATGTCTGTAAGCGAGATGTCAACTGAACCAACGCCAGTATCAGACTGCCTCGCTGAGTGAGATGCAGCCGCCTAAATACACGACAGGGTATGTCGCTATTGGAAGCTGGGACCACGTGCTCGACAGTGGAGACTCGGGTCGAGGAGCGCGCACAGTCACAGCTTACAGCAAGACTGCTGCAGCGAGTTCCATGCCGTCTGGCGCGCATACCAAACCCGCGGCGCTCGGTACCAGATTCCGGTCGCCTAGGATCCAACCAATATGGTCACGAGCCCAGGAGCAGCGCTGCAGGAGATGGCATACTGTTGGGAAAAAGGTTGTCTGCTGCCATAACCCATTAAAGCCAAATTTCGATGCACTTTCCTAATGGATAAGTTCGTCGTACGTCCCACATTGATTTCTGCGACTATTGAACGCGGTGTTGCTTGTGTGTTAGCACTGAAAAATCTACTCAATGCTTCGACTGCATTGTTCATGGTTAGAGGTAAGGCCCGAATTTCGTTTTTTTTTTTTCACACTCTTCACTCTGTGGATCTTGGAGTATTGAATTCCGTAACGATTTCCGAAACTGAATACCCCATCCGCCGAACTACCATTCCGCGTTCAAAGTCTTTAAATTCCCGCCTACGGCCACAATCACGTCGAAAACCTTTTCACATGCATGAACTGAGTACAAATGACAGCTCCGCCACTGCACTCCCCTTTTATACATCGTGAAAGCGATACTGTTGTCATTTGTATATTTGCATAGCGATATTCCACAAACTTCGTGACCTCATTATAAAGGAATATTACATTTAGAGGTGTTTTACTAACGGTACACCATGTGATTCAAATGGTTCAAATGGCTCTGAGCACTATGGGACTTAACTTCTTTGGTCATGAGTCCCCTAGAACTTAGAACTAATTAAACCTAACTAACCTAAGGACGTCACACACATCCATGCCCGAGGCAGGATTCGAACCTGCGACCGTAGCGGTCACGCGGTTCCAGACTGTAGCGCCTATAACCGCTCGACCACTCCGGCCGGCCCATGTGATTCCAGTCAACACCGTCTCCTCGCCCACTTCCAGGCGAATCACCGATTCCTACCCCGCTCTTGTGGTGACTTTCCAGCGTTAACAGAGCAATGCATAAATTCAATCATTGGCTGCATGGTTGATCCATGCTGTGATGTCGACGTATCATTACCAGCTACAGTCAATTAACAAACACTCATATTCAGAAGAAACATAACACCTTGAACGACTAGAGATAGGACGTTCATATTCACAGGACACGCACATTAGTACAAGCTGTACAATTTTGCTTCCGCCGTTTGCCGCAGACGTCAGGCAGTTATCTTGGATCTCGGTCACAACTTTGCTTCCACCGTTTGCCGATAGAAGGCGACAACGGTAAGTAGCGGTCAAAAGAAACAGACCGCAGACGTCAGGCAGTTATCTTGGATCTCGGTCACAAGTTTGCTTCCGCCGTTTGCCGATAGAAGGCGACAACGGTAAGTAGCGGTCAAAAGAAACAGACCGCAGACGTCAGGCAATTAGCTTGCATTTCGGTCAAATGGTTCAAATGCCTCTGAGCACTATGGGACGTAACATCTGAGGTCAGCAGTCCCCTAGAACTTAGAACTACTTAAACTTAACTGACCTAAGGACATCACACATATCCATGCCCGAGGCAGGATTCGAACCTGCGGCCGTAGCGGTCGCGCGGTTCCAGACTGAAGTGCCTAGAACCGCTCGGCCACTCCGGCCGGCTCGCTCAACATAACCTCATTCAGACATCAGTGGATTTGTGTCTGCATCATCAAGTAGTTCTTGATTGAAAATGTCAGTTTACGAGCTTGATTCTCGTCATTTGCGGGAGGTGTTACTGTTTTCTTTCATTATGAACAACAACTGAGTCTCATCGATTGCTCTCAAGTACGTATGGTAAGGACGCTATTAGTGAAAGAACACGTTGTGAGTGGTTTCAACGCTTCAAAAACGGTGATTTTAACGTCGTAGACCGGCGGAGTGGTGGTAGAGAGAATGTTTTCGAAGATGCAAAATTGGAGATATTGCTGAGTGAAGACTCGCGTCAAACTTAATAAGAATTCGCACGATTAGTGGGAGTGACACAGCAAGCCATTTCAAAACGTCTCAAGCCTATGGGCTGGTCGTTGTCGCCGAGTGGTTCTAGGCGCTGCAGTCCGGAACCGCGCTGCTGCTACGTTGGCAGTTCGAATCCTGGCTCGGGCATGGATGTGTGTGATGTCCTTAGGTTAGTTAGGTTTAAGGGGGCTGATGACCTCAGATGTTAAGTCCCATAGTGCAAAGAGCCATTTGAACAATTTCAAGGCTATGGGCATGATTCGGAAAGAAGGAACTTGGGTCCAGTGTGAGCTGAAACCAAGAGACGTTGAACGGCGTTTGTGTGTTTGTGAACAGTTGCTTCAGAGGCAAAAACGGAAGGGATTTCTGCATCGCATTGTGACTGGGAACGACAAATGGCTTCATTACGATAACACCTAAACGCAAAAATCATGGGGATATCCCGGCCTTGAATCCTCGTCGACGGCCAAACCGAATATTCCCGGCTCCAAGATCATGCTCTGCGTTTGTGGGACCAGCTCGGTGTCGTGTACTGTGAGGTGTTATAACCAGACGGCCGCAGGTGGCCGAGCGGTTCTTGGCGCTTCAATCAGGAACCGCGCGACCGCTACAGTCGCAGGTTCAAATCCTGCCTCAGGCATGGATGTGTGTGATGTCCATAGATTAGTTAGGTTTAAGTAGTTCTACGTTCTAGGGGACTGATGACCTGAGATGTTAAGTCCCATAGTGCTCAGAGCCATTTCAACCATTTTTTGTTAAAACAAAGTGAAACAATCACAGGAGCTCGTTATCGAACGCGATTAATGCGTTGGAGCAGAGTATTAAAAGAAAAACGGCCGCAATACAGCGAGAGGCACGATAAAGTTATTTTTCAGCATGACAACGCTCGACCCCACGTTGCAAAAGAGGTCAAAACGTACTTGCAAACGTTAAAATGGGAAGTCCTACCGCATCCGCCGAATTCTCCAGACATTGGTCCCTCTGACTGTCACTTTTATAGATCAATGGCGTATGACCTGGCTGACCAACACTTCCGATCTCATGAAGAAGTCACAAATGGGTCGATTCGTGGATCGCTTCACAAGATTAACAATTTTTTCGACGCGGGATTCGTACACTGCCCGAAAGATGGGAGAATGTAGTGGCCAGCGATGGAAAATACTTTGAATGATACATGTGTAACCAACTTGTTTCATTAAAGCCTCAAATGTTTGGAAAAAAATGGTGGAAGCAAATTTGTATGTTCTGGCGAAATGATTAGCATCTGAAGAAGGTCACTGTCGATGTCGCGGCGCAACACGACCTACCGGTAAAATGTGCTTGCGGCTCTTCTTGTTGCTACAAACCGTAGGTAATGGAGCAATGTGACTTACGGGATGCCTAGCAGACATAAGCGTGAACCGTACTGACAAATCAATGAGTTTGAAAGGAGGCGCACTATTGGCGTGAGACATATGACGCATCCGTCCGTGAAATTGCTTCTCGTGTGGAACGAAGGGTTTGGCTGCGCATCGGGTGTGAACAGAGTGAATGCTTCAATGAAGGTCGTAGAACACGAAGAAATGCGCCAGGTCGCACCACCAGACCCCACCCCCTCCACCACCCACCCGAGAAGATCGACACTTACGAGTGGGCATTGCAGGAGGGATCTGCATGCTTCTAGGCTCTGGTGCAACAATGGAACAGTGGAACACATTGTACACAATCAGGGGTGACAGTCCGTCTCTGTTCATTACTGCATGGGTTACGTGCGCGTCGTCCACTTCTCCACCTACCTTTGACGAATGTGCAGAAACTTGCTAGACGGCAGTGGTCTATGGGACGACGTCACTGAGGACAAGAATGGCATGATATGGTGTTTTAGGACGAACCCATGTTCAATTTGTTTTAAAATAATAGCGGCATTTTGGTTCGCAATAGACAGGGGGGCCGACAACACACTGACTGCATTCGATCAAGACATATAGCACCAACTCAACTTATGGTGTGGGGTGCTACTGGGTACAACAACAAATCACTGTTGGTGTGTGAGCTGTGGTAAAAATTGCTGTTTTGAAGAGCGCGCCACAGAGCGTAGTGTGAAGCAGTCGCCCTCCGTTTCTGGCGGTGTCGCCACTCTGGCAATCGCAGCTTTGGTGTCTCCCTCTGGTGAGAAAGGGGAAACGTTGCCTGTTCACGTGCATTTAAGGGGCACTGTGAGCTCTCTAGGGGTTAGTCTAGGGTCAATCTGAGTCAGTCTCTCGTCGCCAGCTTCCTAGACTGTCTCTCGTCCAAATTTGTGAGGCAGCTAGTTCTGCCTGTCGTCCAGAATGCTCGTATGTCTTTCGTTCGGATCAACATTTAAGGCCGGCAAAATGAGAGTCTTTCCACTCCGCCAGTAAGAGAACTCAACGAGTGGTCGCTCAGTCGGGGCTTAGTTCCTGCATCTGACTCTGCGCCTTAGGCTGCTAGTCTGCTCGATTTTGCTCAGGCAATGGTCAAGGCGGTTGGATCGATCGGTCGGTCGGTCGCACACTGAGACACAAGATGACGTGTCCGGCTGGGGCATCGGCGCATGTGAGGTCGCCACGTGAGTCCAGTGCGCCGTTCCGTATAGCGAGGTGGTAGTGGCTTCGCGGTCGACACTAGAGCAACAGGAGTCAACCCACGACATTGGTCTGGCCGGTGCGAGCTGCGACGCCGTGAGACGGGAGATCGGCGCGCCTTCCTGCGTCCGTTGAAGCGGCTGGCAGCGGACGGTTCGGGAGAGCGATTTGGGGGTGCTGTGCCAGATCTTCTCCAGAAATCGCAGTTTATTACAGTTTAAGTGATTGATGATATGTTGTTTCATTTACTTGTTAAATTCTACTTGTTTTCTTGGTGAGGTCACCAGCCGTTTTGTTTCGCGGTCTTCCCACCATTCTTCTCCGTTTGCCCACCCGCGGAAGGGTGATTATTTATGAATTGGGTCGTCCGTTTTTCCTTTGTGGTGTAGGGACGGGTTAGAGCAACCTGCGGCTTGGGTTGTTCGGTAATCTCCCTATCACTATACCGTACGTTAGTAGCTGCCTCCGTCATGTTTGTCGGATTTGGTGTTAACGAATTTATTGCTTCAAGTGTAACGGCCTGATTCCTGAAGTCTGTTTTGATCTTGCCTGTCATCTTGAGAGGCGGTATCTGTGTACTGTAGAGCATGTTAACTTGTCGGGCCAGCCGTGCATAATTTTATATAAGATTGCATTTCATGGGCTTTTATTTAAATGGTCATTTTAGTATATAAAGTTGTCACATTTTCACCGTAAGACTTTTCCTAGAAGTTGAAATCAAGTTGCACCTTCAGTAGCAAAGTTAATATTTTAATTTTAGTGTTTTGTATCATTTCCATCCCACCTATGGGGTACAGTTTGTGTGTTTGTGTGAATTGTTAAAACTTTTAGTTTAAAGTAATCTGGTGTGTTTCAGATTTGCACCAGTGTAGTCTTTCAGAGCTTGTTGTGAGCGGTCGTAACTACGGCCGTATCAAAAGGGAGCGGCAATGTTCTCAGCCCGAAAGGTCATGCAGCCAAACTTTGTTTCTTTCTGCCTCTGAATAAATTGTAACTTGGTATTTAGAGGGTGCTTTCTGATTCTGATTTTAAATCTGTTACTTTAAAAAAAGCTTTAGGCACCATTAAAGTGAATAAACTACCATTTGTTAAAAAGGAATTTGCTTATGATTTCATCAGTTACTCCCTGGTAACTACTTTCATTCTTACATAGGGTGATTAAACGTGTTAATGTTCTTGATGAATCGATAGTAAATAAAATAAATTCTTACCAATATTTTTTGAAAATAAATCACGGTTCAGAGTGCACCACCAGTACTGTGACCACTGTGATCTACGTGAATGACATCCTGCGTCCCGTAGCCGTACCCTTTCTGCACAACATCGCATACCCCATTTTTCAAAAAGACAATGCACGACCACATTTTGCTGCTTGAACACGCACCTTCTAAGTGTCCTGGCCTGTCAGACCAGCAGACTTGTTGCCAGTCTGAAATGAGTAGGATATGGTGAAACAACAGGTGCGAGTGCTGTGACGCAATGTGAACCACCACAGATAAATCTTGGGAACAGGTGAATGCAGCACGGATGGCTCAACCACAGGACACCATTCAGGCCTTATACGCGTCGATACCATCACGCATGGAACACGTTATCAGGGCTCATGGCGGACCCAGTACCTAGTAGGCAACAGGACACGTGCTCAGCTCAGGTGACCGAAATGCTAATAATTTCTGCCGAACATACTAATGCATATGTCCTGTGATTAACGCTTATCTAATCGTTCAAGGTGTTCTGCTTTTGTGAACATGAGTGTATTTGTAAAATAAATAAATAAATAAATAAATGGATTTAGTGCTTTCCCAGGCTGAGATCGCTATTTCTACTACACTCCTGGAAATTGAAATAAGACCACCGTGAATTCATTGTCCCAGGAAGGGGAAACTTTATTGACACATTCCTGGGGTCAGATACATCACATGATCACACTGACAGAACCACAGGCACATAGACACAGGCAACAGAGCATGCACAATGTCGGCACTAGTACAGTGTATATCCACCTTTCGCAGCAATGCAGGCTGCTACTCTCCCATGGAGACGATCGTAGAGATGCTGGATGTAGTCCTGTGGAACGGCTTGCCATGCCATTTCCACCTGGCGCCTCAGTTGGACCAGCGTTCGTGCTGGACGTGCAGACCGCGTGAGACGACGCTTCATCCAGTCCCAAACATGCTCAATGGGGGACAGATCCGGAGATCTCGATGGCCAGGGTAGTTGACTTACACCTTCTAGAGCACGTTGGGTGGCACGGGATACATGCGGACGTGCATTGTCCTGTTGGAACAGCAAGTTCCCTTGCCGGTCTAGGAATGGTAGAACGATGGGTTCGATGACGGTTTGGATGTACCGTGCACTATTCAGTGTCCCCTCGACGATCACCAGTGGTGTACGGCCAGTGTAGGAGATCGCTCCCCACACCATGATGCCAGGTGTTGGCCCTGTGTGCCTCGGTCGTATGCAGTCCTGATTGTGGCGCTCACCTGCACGGCGCCAAACGCGCATACGACCATCATTGGCACCAAGGCAGAAGCGACTCTCATCGCTGAAGACGACACGTCTCCATTCGTCCCTCCATTCACGCCTGTCGCGACACCACTGGAGGCGGGCTGCACGATGTTGGGGCGTGAGCGGAAGACGGCCTAACGGTGTGCGGGACCGTAGCCCAGCTTCATGGAGACGGTTGCGAATGGTCCTCGCCGATACCCCAGGAGCAACAGTGTCCCTAATTTGCTGGGAAGTGGCGGTGCGGTCCCCTACGGCACTGCGTAGGATCCTACGGTCTTGGCGTGCATCCGTGCGTCGCTGCGGTCCGGTCCCAGGTCGACGGGCACGTGCACCTTCCGCCGACCACTGGCGACAACATCGATGTACTGTGGAGACCTCACGCCCCACGTGTTGAGCAATTCGGCGGTACGTCCACCCGGCCTCCCGCATGCCCACTATACGCCCTCGCTCAAAGTCCGTCAACTGCACATACGGTTCACGTCCACGCTGTCGCGGCATGCTACCAGTGTTAAAGACTGCGATGGAGCTCCGTATGCCACGGCAAACTGGCTGACACTGACGGCGGCGGTGCACAAATGCTGCGCAGCTAGCGCCATACGACGGCCAACACCGCGGTTCCTGGTGTGTCCGCTGTGCCGTGCGTGTGATCATTGCTTGTACAGCCCTCTCGCAGTGTCCGGAGCAAGTATGGTGGGTCTGACACACCGGTGTCAATGTGTTATTTTTTCCATTTCCAGGAGTGTATTTTAATTTTTCCTGCTGTTCCCTTCACCACCGACTTCCGAATCAACGAAATTAATCCTACAACTGCGACGTTGTCATACAGCATAGAGGTACAGGTGCAAACTGAGTGTTTGCTACAGACGATGTACTGTAATGCTAGAACTCGACCTTGGGTTCCGTGGAAGACGGTTTGATGCTCCGCAAGTCCGTGGTTTATAAGATGTCCTGCGAGTGTAGCCTTTCACACATCGAGCTGACAACGTGACAGCATCAAAGACGTACAGAGCACTGAATATACATCCAGCTCTAACAGCCCAGTGTATCCGCTGTGGCAGAGCTCTGCATCAGCATTCGTTAGTCTTCGCAGTACGAAATGTACAAATTCTACCGTCTGCTTCATCTTTTCGGGACTCGGAGGTGAAGAAAGCAATGGAAACCGTCTGGCGAAGAATTTTATTACTCATTCATAGCGTTTTTAGCGTGGACAAAAAAAAATGGATCCGGCGCAAAACCGTCACTTCAGTGAAACTGCTAAGTATGCTCCGATAGCCCAGCATGGATCAACGTTGTAGGCAGAGATTCAATTTATGTTTAGTTATTTGACAGAATTACTTTTCTAGAGTGGGAATATCCGCAGACAATATCACTGGTGTCACGCAAGCCAGCAATTAAGAATCGTAATATGGCCAAGAGCACAAAGGACGTGTAAACAGCTGTTTGTTTACTGATAAAACAGTCGTAGGAAATGGGGATCGACTGATGCAGCTACGTTACCTCTTAGGTTTCGACATAATGGTTAATAGAAACGTCGTATTTGGATGTAATTTCTCGTATAGCAGGCGGAACATACAAGGAAAGGATCATGTGTAATTACAAGCAAAACTGTAAAAATCTTACGTATTTTTTCTTTTGTGCTGTATGTAAACCTAAATAATTAAATTACAGTTTGTCTTATCTGATAAACTGACTGTGTTTAAATAGCTCACGTATATTTTGCAGGGGTTTAATCTGTGTAGTTGTAACAGACGTAGGTTAATGATGTGCTTTTAACCAGTTTTGATCGGCTTTTCTTCAAATAGTATACTCGTTATGAAAATGCTCCTATAATAGAAAGCGCTATTTATCGTTGATAACAAGTGCCTATTCATTTAAGTGTTGCTACGGAAACTATAGTTTACTTTAAACGTAACATGATGTTCTCATAACACGATTCTACAAAGTGTGTGATAAACTGAAACAGTATTCAAATATTTGATCAGCTGCAGAACTTGTTTAGACCACCTCGCGAAGTTTAAAAAGCCATTTAGTTTCAGAAAATCGTTGTACTACCATTCACAAACTTCCTGATCCGCCATCTTACCTCAACAAACATCAAGCTCCAGTAAAACATCTCTGGCGCTTGTGTATCTGTGGCCGCGGTCAGAGGGTTAAAAAGACAGGTTGGGCGCTGCAGCTTAAGTCTGTCGGTTAACTCAAATATAACCGAAGGGTATATCGCCGAAATAGTGTCCTGTAACCTGCAGCCAGTTAAATTCACACCCAGTGAAATTTGCAGATAGAAGAGTAGAGACGCTCCCCCCCCCCCCCCCCCTCCCGGCCTGCCCTTTGGTATGCTGATGAGATGGCTGGGGATGTTCGAACACAAACTGTAACACCCAATTTTTTTACGATCAGAAGTGATTACAATATTATTTACTTACCACCAACCGTTCATAAAATACGACAAGAAACATTAAATCGGAATTACAAAAACGAGTATTAAAAATCGTATCTCTTCCACTCGACATCAAAATAAAATATTTTCTATACGCTCGGATCACTACATAGTACATGTAAAATACATAAGATGTGTTGTCATTCTAACAAAGAGGCCGTTGCGTATTATACAGGGTGAAACGCCGACAGCATTTAGGATGTTGTCCGGGGATCTTTTCCGAGTTTGGTGTAAGGGACTTGTGGTCTCTGGGGGCTCGTTAGAGAGTAATTACATTTCATTTGATATCTTACTCCATGTATCGGTATTACATAGAAAATATTTTCACGACTGTGTGTCTTGTTTGGAAAAAAATATTGTTCCGATCACTCGTGCTACTTGCTATTGGCAACAGTGAGGCCTACTGTGCAGTTTGTCCTCATTGAGTACTGCTCTGACCGGTCTGGGGTTGTTTGTTCGGCAGTGTTAGTTGTACGTTAACAGCGCTGCACAACACTACGGATACGATACTATACTGCAGTGCCTGTGTTATTCCGAATTACTGTTAAAATTTCCTTTTGGACATGCATGCATGCCAAAGGAGCAAGCACTGCAGCGACTAGAACCGTTAACAAATATATTAAATGTGTTCGCAATTGTGAGTATGGCCAACCATCAGCTGTAGTATGGAGTGACGACAGTGAAAATATGTGCCAGCCGGGAATCGAACCCGGGACTCCCGCCTATAGCGGGCGGTCGCCTTACCACTTCTTTATCTCATTATGTTCGTGACAGTTCGTTCCATTTGTTCGGGGCGGACGTCCCATGACGCTTGTTCAAATCCTCTGACCGTACACGCTGAGGTACCGTGCCGGCATACCATTTGGCTATTCAAGCACATCTCACCGCCAGACCCAAACTTTCGTATGTCGTCAACCATGTGCCTACAGGCCATACTCATACATCCATTATGTACACTCCTGGAAATTGAAATAGGAACACCGTGAATTCATTGTCCCAGGAAGGGGTAACTTTATTGACACATTCCTGGGGTCAGATACATCACATGATCACACTGACAGAACCACAGGCACATAGACACAGGCAACAGAGCATGCACAATGTCGGCACTAGTACAGTGTATATCCACCTTTCGCAGCAATGCAGGCTGTTATTCTCCCATGGAGATGATCGTAGAGATGCTGGATGTAGTCCTGTGGAACGGCTTGCCATGCCATTTCCACCTGGCGCCTCAGTTGGACCAGCGTTCGTGCTGGACGTGCAGACCGCGTGAGACGACGCTTCATCCAGTCCCAAACATGCTCAATGGGGGACAGATCCGGAGATCTTGCTGGCCAGGGTGGTTGACTTACACCTTCTAGAGCACGTTGGGTGGCACGGGATACATGCGGACGTGCATTGTCCTGCTGGAACAGCAAGTTCCCTTGCCGGTCTAGGAATGGTAGAACGATGGGTTCGATGACGGTTTGGATGTACCGTGCACTATTCAGTGTCCCCTCGACGATCACCAGTGGTGTACGGCCAGTGTAGGAGATCGCTCCCCACACCATGATGCCGGGTGTTGGCCCTGTGTGCCTCAGTCGTATGCAGTCCTGATTGTGGCGCTCACCTGCACGGCGCCAAACACGCATATGACCATCATTGGCACCAAGGCAGAAGCGACTCTCATCGCTGAAGATTCCATTCGTCTCTCCATTCACGCCTGTCGCGACACCACTGGAGGCGGGCTGCACGATGTTGGGGCGTGAGCGGAGGACGGCCTAACGGTGTGCGGGACCGTAACCCAGCTTCATGGAGACGGTTGCGAATGGTCCTCGCCGATACCCCAGGAGCAACAGTGTCCCTAATTTGCTGGGAAGTGGCGGTGCGGTCCCCTACGGCACTGCGTAGGATCCTATGGTCTTGGCGTGCATCCGTGCGTCGCTGCGGTCCGGTCCCAGGTCGACGGGCACGTGCACCTTCCGCCGACCACTGGCGACAACATCGATGTACTGTGGAGACCTCACGCCCCACGTGTTGAGCAATTCGGCGGTACGTCCACCCGGCCTCCCGCATGCCCACTATACGCCCTCGCTCAAAGTCCGTCAGCTGCACATACGGTTCACGTCCACGCTGTCGCGGCATGCTACCAGTGTTAAAGACTGCGATGGAGCTGCGTATGCCACGGCAAACTGGCTGACACTGACGGCGGCGGTGCACAAATGCTGCGCAGCTAGCGCCATTCGACGGCCAACACCGCAGTTCCTGGTGTGTCCGCTGTGCCGTGCGTGTGATCATTGCTTGTACAGCCCTCTCGCAGTGTCCGGAGCAAGTATGGTGGGTCTGACACACCGGTGTCAATGTGTTCTTTTTTCCATTTCCAGGAGTGTATATTAGCGTACAGGGGAGACATTTTATTTGAAAGTCACTCGTCCTGAGTCGGCGTATGAACACGATACTTTTATGTATGTACGTCCAAAGGAACTTTGCATCGTAATTCGTAATAATACAGGCACCGCAGCATCGTGTTTATCCACCGACCGGGCAACGTTTCCCCTCTACGGGAGTATACGCCTATGTAATGGATGTAGATGCATGGCTGACCATGAGTCGTTCTTGGATAGCCTGATAGTAAGACGGCCGCTTGCGATTACTGCGAAATCCGGTCTCGAGGCCCGCTTCGGCACAAGTTTTCATTGCCGTCGTTCCCTTCCACAGCTGATGGTCGTGCACATTCGCAATTCCGAATACATTTACTGTACAGTATGGCTAGGTTTACTGACGAAGAATCAGCTGATGTACATCTCGTGGTTGGGTTCACTGTATGTAATGGAGAAACGCACGACGACGGTGTGGTGACCTGTTCCAGTAGCGTCGGCCACCACTTAACAACAGTTTTGCATCTGTACGTAAGCTCCCACGAAAAACTCTACCCTTCCGTGTTATTACGTTTTGGTGAGTCGATATTACAGGTTTTTCACTGTTGTAAAAATATTTTCACGGAAACAAAGTAATTCTGATTACAAAGCCTAAAAAGGCGTAATTACATTCTTTCTTTGCTATGACTCACCGGAGACCAAGGGCCGCCTACATCAAAATACTCAAAAAACATTCCTGAAAATGGTCTTACGTTTTGTCTGTGGAGTTCTGGTTCGTCCTGTATAGGTGGCTTGAGTTGTACGTAGGTGTACGTGTGTCTCTATGTGACTTGAAACATGAAAACAATTTCCTTTAAAGCAATATTCTACATCTACGTCCATACTGTGAGAACCATTGTAAGAAGGTGCATGGCAAAAGGTACATCTTATTATACCAGTTATTAAGGTATCTTAACTTTCCGTTGAAGAATGGAGACCGGGAAGAATGATGGCTTAAACCCCTCAGAGGGCGCTGTAAACAGTCTAAACGCGTCCCCGTGACCTCTTTGGGACCGATACAGGGGTGGTGTATTTTAATCCTAGATTCTTCATTGAAACTTACTAACTAGGCTTCCTCGAGATAGTCTGCCTCATTCTTCAGACGTCTGCCATATGAGTTTCGTCAGTATCTTAGCGACGTTCCTTTACTGATGAAACAAACGAGTGCACTCTTGCTTCCTTTCCATTTTTCGTCGAATACCTCACGTTAGTTCTTTTGGTACGGGTCCCAGATACTTGAGCAATATTCTAGCATAGGTTGTACGAGACTTCTGTGTGCAGCATCTCCTGTAGAATGATTGACTCTACCTTACTACCCTACCAAAGTATCGGAATCTGCCCCTGCTTTACCTACGGCTGAGCCTATGCGGTCGTTCCATTTCATATCTCTACAAATTGTTACGCCCAGTAATTTGAATTGATTGGCCGATTCCAATTGTGACTCGATATTGTAGGATACCACACTGTTTTCGTTTTCTAAAGTATACAATTTTGCATTTCTGAACATTTAAAGCAAGTTGTCCATGTTTGTAATGCTCTGAAACCTTACCAAGATCTAACTGAAAATCTGTGCAGTTTTTTCTCAAATGCCAGGTGTAGAAGTATTAAACAAGAATTTCCTTATAGATGGTGCTACTCGTCACTACAGGGTCCGTGAGGCCGCATGTGCAGCGCCATCTGCTTCCTGTAACGGCTGGCGACGAATGTCAATACACACTAACCCAAGTTCCATACATCGTATCTGTTTCAAACCCGTAAACATGTCGAGTTTTGTGCAGACGAGCTACGATTTGCGGACAGCGTTGGTTTTCTGTTATTATTTGAAGAAAACTGCTGCAGAATCGCATCCAATGCTTGTCGAAGCTTTCGGCGAGAATGCTCTTGGGAAAAGATAAGGTTTCGAGTCGTTCAAGAAATTCAAATGAGGTGCTTTTAACGTCAGAAACGAAGGGAGCGGGAAACCAAAGAAAAAGTTCGAAAACAACGAATCTTAGGTCATATAGGATGTAGATGATACTCAAACTCAACAGCAACTCGCGGACAATTGAATGTGACGCAGATAGCCGTTTCTCTTCGTTTTAAAGCTATAGGAAAGGCGCAGAAATTGGGAAAATGGGTTCCGCATGAGCTGAGTGAAAGAGAGAAAGCAACTAGAAAGACCACTTGTGAAATGATGCTTGCAAGATACATAAGAAAGTCGTTCCTCCATCGAATAGTAACAGGTGACGAAAAATGGATCCTGAGCGTCGTAAATCATGGGTGAATCCAGGCAAACTATCGACATCCACTGCAAGACCAAATTGCTTTGGAAAGAACACAATCCTCTGTGTTTGATGGGATCAAAAGGGTGTCATTTATTATGAGCTGGTGAAACCGTTAACACTGGTCGTTATCAACAGCAAATGACAGATTAAACTCGAGCATTACGTGAAAAACGACCGGAATATGAAAAAAGTTTGCATCACTGAGACACGCTCCCGCTGAACAACGCTCCAATTCGTACGAAAATGTACAAAAACGACTCGCTGACTGGTTCGCTTCAAAAGAAGGTTTCTTTTTCGCGTGGCATTCAATTCATAGTCTGCCGGAGATGTGCGATAAATATATAATACCAATGGAGACAATTTTGAATAAAATGTTGTTTATCAGTTTCAAACAACAGGCGTGTAATTATTGCAACCAAATTCCGGTTTCATAGTTCTACACCTGGTAGAAATTCGTTATAGATAACTACATTGCCTGCGAAAAGTCTTAGATTACTGAAATGTTGTCTCCAGAGTGATTACTATACAACATTAACAACACACCTCCCTGGGGAACACTTGAATTTAATTTTACATCTGTTTATGACTCTCCATGCTAGAAAACTTGCTGCGTCCTCCTTTAAAAAAAATAATAAAAAAAAACATGCGCACAGTTCAGTAACAAATTTTGATTGATATCCCAGATGATCGTACTTTTGATCATATGCGTAAATGAGATACTGAGTCAAATGATTTTCGAAAATCGAAAAAGGCTGCGTCTACCGGACTGCCTTGATCTATGGCTTTCAGGAAATCATGTGAGAAAAACTGTCGATGTTTGCTGAACTTACACTGTTTGGCATGGAGGCGATACCTCGTTACGTTCAAGCACAGAATATGTTCTAAGACACCACAACGAATAGGTCTCAAGGCTACGGGTGTTTTCGTCCAACAACTGAGCACCGTTCATTGTTCGACGGATCTGTGAAAGACTGTGATTAGAAAATAGCGTAACTGTTCCCTCTGGAACCGTGGATCTTATCCCCTGATGTCTTAGCAGATGTCCTACCATCCTGTCCCTTCTTATTGGCAGTGTTTTACAGATATTCCTCACGAATTCGTGGAGAACCTCCTCATTCCTTATTTTATCAGACGACCTAATTTTCAACATTCTTCTGCAGCGTCACATCTCAGATACTTCGAATCGCCCCAAAGTCCATGTTACACTGCCATACAATGTTTGTACTGCAAACGTAGAGTCTCGGAAATGTGCCAGCAGGAGTGGACGTGCGGTTCTAGGCGCTACAGTCTGGAGCTGAGCGACCGCTATGGTCGCAGGTTCGAATCCTGCGTCGGGCATGGAGGTGTGTGATGTCCTTAGGTTAGTTAGGTTTAATTAGTTCTAAGTTCTAGGTGACTGATGACCTCAGAAGTTAAGTCGCATAGTGCTCAGAGCCATTTGAACCCGGAAATGTCTTCGTATTTAAGGCATATGTTCTAGTAGACTCCGCTTGGCCAGGGATCTACTTTTTACGAGTGCTTATGCGCTTTTTGTGTCCTCCAAACCCGTTCATCAATCCTGATGTTATCTCCTCCTTGTTCTCATTTCTGCGAATTCTCGTCTTTATTCAATTTACTCTCAATCCATGTTCTGTACTCATTAGACTGTTTATTCCATCCAACAGATCACATAACATATCTTCATTCCCACTCAGGATAGCAATGTCGTCAGCGAGTCGTATCACTAACATCATTTCACCTTGAATTTTAATTCCACTCTTAAACCTTTCTTTCATTTCCATCATTGCTTTTTCGATGTACAGATTCAACAGTAGGGACGAAAGACTACGTGCCTTACCCCCTTTTTAATAGGAGCACATCATGTTGAGAAAGTACGTCAACTTCTGGAGGACCCTGCATACAGAATTCTGGAGTGTGACCCCACAGACAAGGTGGCCAAGAAGACTAGGCTCTCTTGAAGGAAACAGGGATGCCCGATAAGATCATCAGACAACTACGGGAAAAAGCGCCAGTGCCACCTAGACTGTATGGTCTGCCCAAAATACACAAGGAGGGTGGGCCGTACGTCCTATTGTCAGTAATATTGGGGCACCTACGTACACAACAGCCAAGTACCTGAAAGGTCTCCTGGCTCCATATGTGGGGAAATGTATTCACCACATCCGCAACTCAGAAGATTTCCTGCAACGCTTCAAGCAACTGCACATCACAGATTCGGACATCATGGTTAGTTTTGATGTGGTATCGCTGTTCACCAGGGTCCCACTGAAGGACTCACTAGAACTGATTGCAGAGAAATTTGATGGTGCTCTGTTGGACCTGTTCAGTCATACACTGACATCCACGTATTTCCTGTACAGAAACCAATATTACGAGCAAACTGAAGGTGTAGCTATGGGCAGCCCACTGTCCCCTGTGGTTGCCAACATGTTTATGGAGAGTTTTGAGGAGAGGGCATTGGAGACAGCCACATTTAAACCCACATGCTTCTTTAGGTATGTGGATGACACCTTCGTGATCTGGCCACATGGGATGCACAGGCTCAATGAGTTTCTTGAACATCTTAACTCATGCCACCCTAATATCAAGTTCACCATGGAACTGGAGAAGAATGGCCAGCTGTCATTTCTGGATGTACTAGTCCAGAGGAAAGCAGATGGATCAATTGGCCACAGTGTGTACCGAAAACCTCCACACACTGATTTATATCTGCAGGCCAGCAGTTGTCACCACCCTGCACAGAAGAATGGGGTTCTGAAGACTTTAGTCTACAGAGCACGTGCCCTATCAGACCAAGAGAATCTACCCATATAGATAGAACGTCTCAAAACAGTTTTCTCCAAGAATGGATACGTGGACAGGAACTTTTGTGGGGAGAATTAAATGTCAGGAAGGTAATATGAATGGGATCATAGTAATCTCTGGAAGTTAGCAACGGTCACAATGAAACCACGTGTAGCAATAAGTTGAAATACTTCCGAGTGCTTAAGTTAAGCTGAATTACTAGCGTGTGTACTATAAGTTGGAAATATTTGAGAAATGGCGTGTGCAGGACTTGAAATTAGAGACGACTACTTCCACGTGGTGAGCACTGTGTGAGTCTCAATCTGTGTATGAGACAAAGGATAAAGAGGAGTACACGTCCATGGTATCAGTTGAGGACTCGCGTGTGTGATGAATATGTTCTTAATATTACTTTGCATGTTATGCTTCCGTGAGACGCTTGATTCAAACTATAATACTCTGAGAGAGAAGCAAGGTGAGTCAGCCGTCTATCCAGAAACGCCACATGGCTTGCATTGCACAGGAAGACGTGCATAAATAAGAATGAATCCACTCGCTTGGCAGACCACTCATCTTGCAGGCCTGACTGATTGATGCCACAGTATGAGCAGGGCATGTGGGTGCCTCTCAAATTAATTTAGAGTAATGAAATTGAGAGGGCACTCTGACCAGCCACTATACCACAGGTTCCTGAAGAAGACCAAGATGAAGCAAGGAAGGTGGCATATCTGCCCTATGCTGGCTCTATTTCTGCCAGAATCAGTAGGATCCTGCGTAAACACAATATCAAGTGTGTTTTCTGTCCATCCAACAAGATCGGGGGACTGCTGGGGAGTGTCAAAGACGACCTGGGGTTACGAAAACCAGGGATTTACAATATACCTTGTCAATGTGGCATGTCCTACATTGGCCAGACGACAAGAACTGTGGAGATCAGGTGCAAAGAACATCAGAGGCACACTAGATTAAGACAGGTGACTAAGTCAGCCATTGCTGAACACTGTCTAGAACTAGATCATGCCATGAAGTATGAGGATACCAAGATTCTAGCACAAACACCCAGATTTTGGGACAGTGTTAAAAGAGAATCGATTGAGATTAAAATGGCTGACGATCTTATGAATCGTGACACAGGGTACCAGCTAAGCAGAGCCTGGGATCCGGCTCTGGAATTGTTAAAGGAGCAACGGGGCCAGCTGCAACACTACACAAACAGAAGAACCAGAGACATGGAGATGGTAAACGAGCCCCTGACGGACTGCCAGGAGCACCAGACCGAAGATGGAACACCCAGAAGTGGGACTGGTGGGCGCGGACCGCAGAGGGAACATCCAGAGCCGCAGCAGACGAAAAACGGAGCGGCAACGCTCCAACAGGTCGTGGTGAGCGGGCGCGGACCGCAGGGGGAACGCCTGGTACCCCAGACCGTAGATGAAACCGCCAGGAGCGGGTTTGGTGGGCGCGGACCGCAGAGGGAACACCTAGAACCGCAGCGGACGGAAAACGGAGCAGCAACGCTCCAGCAGGTCACAGGGAATGGGCGCGGACCACAGAGGAAGCGCCTGCAGCCGTTGGTGGAGGGGGAAGGCCATAGGCATAAATACTGGACCAGGTCCACTCGAGGAGCAGTCTCAGGTAGCACCTGATGAAGGTCTCGAGCTACGTGACCGAAATATCGTGCAAGTACGACGCTGATATCCGGCAGAACACCCGACAACCCAAGATGCCTTCAATGTTATTTTACCACCTATCCGCTATGTCTTCTGCATTTAACAGTGGAGTTCCAATTGCACTCACAATGTTACCACCGTTCGTTTTAATTATTCACATTACGTCACTTTATTGCTTATGAAGAAGATACACCTAGTGGTATAGAAGCTGGTAAATTTTTATGCTGCCGGTTTGGCTGTATACCTCATTTATTGAAAGTTTTCGGTTGCAGCTGTCAGCTATGTTTAAAATTGTATTTTTGATCAGTTTATGTAACCAGTCAGGCGGATATTTGCACAGTGAAGGCATGTCGTGTGACTAGGCCTCCCGTCGGGTAGACCATTAGCCAGGTGCTAGTCTTTCGATTTGACGCCACTTCGACGGCTTGCTCGTTGATGGGGATGAAGTAATGATGATTAGGACAACACAACACTCAGTCCCTGAGCGGAGAAAATCTTCGACCCAGCCGGTAATAGAACCCTTAGGATTGGCATTCTGTCGCACTGACCACTCAGCTACCGCGGGCTGCCATGTGTTGTTGTTGTTGTCGTTGTGGTCTTCAGTCTAGAGACTGGTTTGATGCAGCTGTCCATGTTACTTTATCCTGTGCAAGCTTCTTCATCTCCCAATACGTACTGCAGCCTACATGCTTCTGAATCTGTTTAGTGTATTCATCTCTTAGTCGCCCTCTACGATTTTTACCCTCCACGCCGCCCTCCAATACTAAATTGGTGATCCCTTGATGCCTCAGAACATGTCCTGCCAACCGATCCCTTCTTCCAGTCAAGTTGTGCCACAAACTCCTCTTCTCCCCAATCCTATTCAACACCTCCTCATTAGTTATGTGATCTACCCATCTAATCTTCAGCATTCTTCTGTAGCACCACATTTCAAAAGCTTCTATTCTCTTCTTGTCCAAACTATTTATCATCCATGTTTCACTTCCATACATGGCTACACTCCATACAAATACTTTCAGAAACGACTTCCTGACACTTAAATCTATACTCGATGTTAACAAAATTCTCTTCTTCAGGAACGCCTTCCTTCCCATAGCCAGTCTACATTTTATATCCCCTCTACTTCGACCATCATCAGTTATTTTGCACCCAAAATAGCAAAACTCCTTCACTACTGTAAGTGTCTCATTTCCTAATCTAATTCCTTCAGTATCACCCGACATCATTCGACTACATTCCATTATCCTCGTTTTGCTTTTATTGATGTTCATCTTACACCCTAGTTTCAAGACACTGTCCATTCCGTTCAACTGCTCTTCCAAGTCCTTTGCTGTCTCTGACAGAATTACAATGTCGTCGGTGAACCTCAAAGTTTTTATTTCTTCTCCATGGATTTTAATAACTACTCCGAACTTTCCTTTTGTTTCCTTTACTGCTTGCTCAATATACAGATTGAATAACATCGGGGAGAGGCTACAACCCTGTCTCACTCCCTTCCCAACCACTGCTTCCCTTACATCTTTCATGCCCCTGGACTCTTATAACTGCCATCTGGTTTTGTACAAATTGTAAATAGCCTCCCGCTTCCTGCAGTTTACCCCTGCCAACTTCAGAATTTGAAAGAGAGTATTCCAGTCATCATTGTCAAAAGCTTTCTCTAAGTCTACAAATGCTAGAAACGTAGATTTTCCTTTTCGTAATCTAGCTTCTAAGATAAGTCGTAGACTGAGTATTGCCTCACGTGTTCCCATATTTCTATGGAATCGAAACTGATCTTCTCCGGGGTCGGCTTCTACCAGTTTTTCCATTCGTCTGTAAAGAATTCGCGGTAGTATTTTGCATCCGTGACTTATTAAACTGATAGTTCGGTAATTTTCACATCTGTCAACGCCTGCTTTCTTTGAAATTGGAATTATTATATTCTTCTTGAAGTCTGAGGGCATTTCGCCTGTCTCATACATTTTGCTCGCCAGATGGTAGAGTTTTTTTAGGACTGGCTCTCCCAAGGCTGTCAGTAGTTCTAATGGAATGTTGTCTACTCCCGGGGACTTGTTTCGACTTAGGTCTTTCAGTGCTCTATCAAATTCTTCACGCAGTATCATATCTCTCATTTCATCTTAATCTACATCCTTTTCCCTTTCTATAACATTGCCTTCAAGGGCGGACATATAGACACTGTAATAGTACGACTGTGTAATATGGGAGTGACACCGGTTGATATACTTAATGTTTATGGAGAGATACGTCATCCACGAGTATGACGTGCTATACAAGTTTCATTATCGCCGGATGTCTGTGTGACGTAACCCGTCCACGACACTCTGGCGCGTACGGACGTTCCGTCAGCGCCGGTGTCTGTGGCGCTGCCCCTGCCGTTACGAGTCCATCAGATTGCATTCAGATCGGCGGCGCAGGTCGCGCTAACGACCCCCTGAATAATGTAACGCGCGTGGGCGGCGAGCCGGGTGCAAAAAGGGCGCGCGTGCGTACGAACCAGCCCAACTCCATCCCCCGACCACCACTACCACCACCACCACTTCCCTTTTTAACACACGCATACATGCCCCCACCACCCCCTTCCACCCGGTCGCCAACATCTGCACTAATTGGCGCAAGGCAAGTTTTTCTCTCTTTGTACATCTTAATTAGTCAGCCCGGCCGGCGTACGCTAAGTGCGGGATTATGGCGCAACCTTTGAAGCTGCTGCTGTGCGTTCCTGAAAAGAAGGGCGGACGGCAGGAGACGGATTTTGATAAACAGCGGACACGTCACGAAGGGAAACGTTTCTTCACATGAACGCACGGTAATTTGGGTGCAGTCGTGAACAGTGTTGAAACGCATTAGAGTTGGTGAATACCTTTGGGAACTGCTTATTATCTTACTGGGAATTAGTGGTTGCAAAGATTAAACTAGTATTTATTTACAAGTCATTTCCGTATTTTCCTCTATCATAAATACCCTTAGTCCTCTTTTTTTTATTATTTTTTTTAATTTGTAGATACAGTCCTGTTGTGACAAAATGAACACATTGATGGAAAAAAAAAACAATTTGAAAGGGTGCAGTACCACCCGACATTGAAAATAGGTACAACATTCTTCGTTATTCTTGTCAGAACAACATATTTTTTTTCTAATAATAACTCAATTTCAATTAATACAGCGAAGCCGGATACCATTGTGGGAAAGAATGACGATTTATTTATTTAATTGATCACATGTGCACTCCCACAAAATAAATCCCTACATCCAGTTTGGTGAGATCTGTGAAATGAATGAATGTATGGTCGTCTGCTAACCGCAGATAGTGAATGTGAATATATGATCATCTTTGAGACGGTACTTGGGTCACCTTTGGTGGGACCAAAGAGATGAAATTTACCTGAGCTTTGAGCGCCTGAAATGTGGCTGACCAATACGGTAGGAAGGTGCTCCCCCACTTCGGCAGAGGTGCGAGAGGACCTGAAGAACGGACATGTTTCAGCACTCTGCCGCTGGATCTAGTGTTGGTAAGACCTGTCTTAGGCGTGCTCCGTAAGGACAAAAGAGTGGAGACATGGTATGCATGTGAAATACTTAAGAGTAGTTTAGAATAATAATTTCTCTATTTCAGGAACTTTTGTGGGGAGAATTAAATGTCAGGAAGGTAATATTAATGGGATCGTAGTAATCTTTGGAAGTTAGCAACGGTCACAATGAAACCACGTGTAGCAATAAGTTGAAATACTTCCGAGTGCTTAAGTTAAGCTGAATTACTAGCGTGTGTACTATAAGTTGGAAATATTTAAGAAATGGCGTGTGCAGGACTTGAAATTAGAGACGACTACTTCCACGTGGTGAGCACTGTGTGAGTCTCAATCTGTGTATGAGACAAAGGATAAAGAGGAGTACACGTCCATGGTATCAGTTGAGGACTCGCGTGTGTGATGAATATGTTCTTAATATTACTTTGCATGTTATGCTTCCGTGAGACGCTTGATTCAAACTATAATACTCTGAGAGAGAAGCAAGGTGAGTCAGCCGTCTATCCAGCAACGCCACATGGCTTGCATTGCACAGGAAGACGTGCATATATCGTCCAGAGTTCGTAGTAGGAAAGAAAAGTTACGAAGTGGAGCAGTGTCGTGTAAAACTGGGATGAATTTTAATTGAAGTGGGAAAGCTGAAGCTGATGGGATTATAACGTTGCCGGTGTGATGTATTTCATGAAATTTAAGTATGTGTGGTTTGAGTGGGAGAGTGGCAAGGTAGTTTCAGAGGTAGTGGGTTATGCATGTTCCTATCGAGCCGGCCGGTGTGGCCGTGCGGTTAAAGGCGCTTCAGTCTGGAACCGCGTGACCGCTACGGTCGCAGGTTCGAATCCTGCCTCGGGCATGGATGTGTGTGATGTCCTTAGGTTGGTTAGGCGACTGATGACCTCAGAAGTTAAGTCGCATAGTGCTCAGAGCCATTTGAACCATTTTTTGTTCCTTTTGTACCGCTCGGTCTTGAGGAAAGTTTCGTGATGATGGTTGTGAGAGTCGAAGTGTGAGATATAGTAAAAGATCCACCATCCTATCCAGAAAGTGCACTGTAGCGTTAAATAATTACGAGACCATAAGATAGAGAATCACCAATGTCAAGCCATTCCCACTGGGCGGAATTTCTCATGTGTTATTGTTGTTGGTTATAGAATTTGTGTGTTTAGGTTATAGAATTTATCGGAATATATAAGATAGTGAAAAGAAAAAGATTGGTGGCCTTTTCCTTCGAATTGTATGTTGTTATGATATCCAGAATTTATAATGTGTGCGCCATTCATATCCAGTGCTATGGCCACGTGTTGATAAAAGCCGTTAAATAAAAAAAGAAAATGTGGTATTGCCAGTGCGTAGTGAACAGTCAGAGTTCTGCAAATCACTGATAGTCAGATGTGCGTTTCCGTTGCGCATTATTCATACAGGAGGATAATTTGTAACTTAATTGTGAGTACTAGAGTTCATGTTACTCGATAATTAAGAATGAATCCACTCGCTTGGCAGACCACTCATCTTGCAGGCCTGACTGCTTGATGCCACAGTATGAGCAAGGCATGTGGGTGCCTCTCAAATTAATTTAGAGTAATGAAATTTCGGGAATGTAATTGTCTAGGTAAGATATTAAGAGATTAACACCACGAGATAACCGGTTAATGTAACAGCGAAATGCTGGTATATTAATAACGGGAGACTCATATGCTCCAGATGTGCGTGTGAGGCCCTGAGTAACGTTCACGCGGTTCAGATGTGCCGGTATGGGCCTCGCCCCGTCAGAAAGTGAACAATACCATGGGCTGTATCTGCGTACTTCAACTTCGATCGTTCCAGTACACTGGGGAAGCCCTCAGCTGGTCGTCTCCCACTCCCATTGCATTGTGTTAAGGCGCCAGTTGTACAGTTGACGCAGTATTCCCCTGCCTTTTCACGCCGCTGCTCTGTGGCGAACTGGGAATGCAGTCTCCAGAACCAGAGACACAAGACATCTGCTGACGTGCTGCCGAAGACACCATTCTAACAAGGGAACCTCCCCATCGCACCCCCCTCAGATTTAGTAATAAGTTGGCACAGTGGATAGGCCTTGAAAAACTGAACACAGATCAATCGAGAGAACAGGAAGAAGTTGTGTGGAACTATGAAAAAATAAGCAAAATATACAAACTGATTAGTCCATGTGGAAGATATGCAACATCAAGGCTACTGTGAGCACGGGAGCGCCATGGTCCCGTGGTTAGCGTTAGCAGCTGCGGAACAAGTGGTCCTTGCTTCAAGTCTTCCTTCCAGCGTAAAGTTTTGTTTTTTATTTTCAGACAATTATCAAAGTTCAGGCACTCACACATAATCAACTTCGCTTTCCAAAATTCCAAGACATGTTCAGATTTGCTTGCACATATGCAGGATTTGACGGTCTACACACGGAAAAAATTTGAAAACGTTAAAAACAAATGTTTTGACAGAGCACAGGGAAAAGTGTGCGACTGTGAAACTGTTGGATTCATTTGTTGCAGTTTATGTGACACACTCTTATGTTTTCACCACTTTTTTGGGAGTAATTCTCACATCCACAAGAAAACCTAAATCGGGCAATGTAGAAGAATCTTTTTACCCATTCGCCAAGTGTACAAGTTAGGTGGGTCGACAACATATTCCTGTCATGTGACGCACATGCCGTCGCCAGTGTCGTATATAATATATCAGACGTGTTTTCCTGTGGAGGAATCGGTTGACGTATGACCTTGCGATCAAATGTTTTCGGTTCCCATTGGAGAAGCATGTCCTTTCGTCTACTAATCGCACGGTTTTGCGGTGCGGTCGCAAAACACAGACACTAAACTTATTACAGTGAACAGAGACGTCAATGAACGAATGGACAGATCATAACTTTGCGAAAATAAAGAAAAACTTTTCACTTCAAGGGAGACTTGAACCAAGGACCTCTCGTTCCGCAGCTGCTCACGCTAACCACGGGACCACGGCGCTCCTGAGTTCAGATTATCCTTGATGTTGCCTATCTTCGCATGGACTACTCGGTTTGTATATTGTGCTTATTTTTTCATAGTTCCACACAACTTCTTCCTGTTCTCTCGATTGATCTGTGTTCAGTTTTTCAAGGCCTATCCACTGTGCCAACTTATTACTAAATCTGAGGGGGGTGCGATGGGGAGGTTCCATTGTAAGCAGAATGCTCCCCAAGGTCCTCGCCTTATGGTGTTTCTAAAGATCACTAGACACAGGCGGTGCTCCCAGACACTTGTTGCAAAGCAAATTATGGCGTCGAAGAGAGCTGTAACGTACGCTAATAGCGTCCTCAAAGGTAGTCCGCGTTGCGTAATGTATAGCCTTGGGCATTAGTAGCGTCGCTTTGTCAATTGTCAGCCTGGTGTGGACACTGAAAGTACGTCGTTCGTTAACATGTATCCTTACTTATCGTGTTACTCGTTTCCTCCTAACGTTTATGTTATCCAGTTTAGTAACGGGATTCCGCTTCAGTGGAAATGAGTGTATGGTATCGTTGGCTGGGAGGTCCCATGCGGGGAAGTTCGGCAGCCAAGTCTTATTTCAGTCGACGCAACCTACATGCCGGTGATGAGGATGAAATGATGACGAGAACAACACAACGCCCAGTCCCCAAGTAGAGAAAATTTCCATCCCGGCCGGGAATCGAACCCAGGCCTGCTTGCACGGGAGGTGAGCACACTACCACCCAGCTAAGCAGGGCCCCATAGGTAATAGCTGTACTTGTTTGTTTTCTACTATTTTGAGGTTGTTTTGGCTACAGTATTTACTAACACCACGACGGTGTAGGATTAGCCCAAAGAGTAGCCTGTGTAATTGTAGTTGATCGCAAATGGGCCCCTTCTGTACCTTAGCCAATGTGTTTAGGAGGCTGATTGGTCTGTACGTTCTGGGTCAGTAATGTCCCTATTCTCTGACTTCTTAATAACGGTCACGTGGGTTATTTTGCAAAGAGCGGGGATTATTCCCTGTTGTAGGACGTCGTTTAGCAACTCCGCTACAAAGGGATAGTATTTTTAAGAATTTCCTTATTAAGTCCAACCAGGCCAGGCGATGTTCTATTTTAATGTCTACGTATCGCTAGAGCTACTTCTCTACAGACCAAAGCAAAAGGGACAGTAATACCTCCATTTGCATAAATACCGTTCTTTTGGTCACGTAAGAGCTTACGTCACTGGTCGTGTAATGTCACTTGGGAGGAAAAGGCTCGAAGAACTTTCATTCCGAGGCTCCTCCTCACAAAATTGCATATTGTTTAAAGTATACTTTACAAAGACAGCAGCGCATTTTTCGTCTTATTACTTGTAGACAGAAGTATATTCTCCTCTTTACATAAGGGTACAATGTATTTCCTATACAAATTTATTTTCTGGATAAACTATGTATCAAACGAAAAATGTAGTGTATTAAGTTATTTAAGGAATACTGTACTCAAGCAGCAATGAACTACATTCTGTTCCTACTAACAAATTTACGACCATAAGTGTATTATTCATGTAAGGCTACAATTCATATATTGCAAGTATCAGATCCTGAGTAAGTCTGTATGATGCCATACAATATAATACACGTATCTAAGGTATCGCACATAATATACCACAACTACCAACAATCAGACAAACAAACAACTACTCAATATCATGTAGTGCCCTGACATGCAATACTCCAAGTAGTTTATCAACACACGAAAGTATAACAAACATACACAAGCGCAAACCATTTCATATGAAAATAGTTCGAAGTTCTACGAGATCTCCTCACGTGAAATAGGCAGAATTAGGCTGTTATCAATCAACAAGCTACTTAGACTATATTAAACACCTAAATATACTATATCACTTCCCTCTACATATTGCAGCTTATTTTCACCACAGTTATTGCTTTAATTTTTTTTTACATTTGAATTATATAAATTATTTTCTCCTCAGCTAAGCACAAACAAATTATATACAACCACATAAACAACTGTTAAGGATTCAATTTTTTTGCTCTGAGCACTATGGGACTCAACATCTGAGGTCATCAGTCCCCTAGAACTTAGAACTACTTAAACCTAACTAACCTAAGGACATCACACACATCCATGCCCGAGGCAGGATTCGAACCTGCGACCGTAGCGGTCACGCGGCTCCAAACTGAAGCGCCTAGAACCGCACGGCCACACCGGCCGACAAGGATTCAATTCTCTGCAAGCTTAGAGAAATGTTTATATATTATGTTCTGTATATTATTTAAAATAGCATTAACAACTGCGTACCAACACTACTGTAATAAGAAGTCTTTGGTGTTAGATTTAGAAGCATCCGACCCACCTTACATTCCAAGGCGGCGGGCTACTCCGTACTGTTAATGAGATGAATTAATGAATTGATCGTGTGTTAGTTCGTCATCAGCGAGGAGTTTGTTCAGCAGATACTCTACCGAGCACCTCTAGCCCTTTGTACTCTACTGTCTACTCCTTTTAAGATGATGTCATAGCTGTTAGGGTCTTAATTCGTTTCACACTGTACAGTATGTACAGGGACAGTGTTTATTGTCTGTGGACGCTGAAAGAATTGATTTCTGTCCATAAAGAGGGGGACGCTGCACTGACCACTGGTAATAGGCTTCTGGCTACTGCTCAAAGTTGCAGCAACATCAGAGAACCGGACACGAGACATGCGAAACCTTTGGAGCCGTTGAAAACCCCTGTCGCCGCTACTTCCAATATGCCGCATCTGACCCTTCTGCCTTCACTTGAGAGTGAGTGGCGGACGGTGTTGAGTTCACGTGTCTCTTGGTGGAAGGCGAACTGGCCACATGGCGGACTCCTTACGCTGTAGCGGCAGGTACGTGTTGCTTCCCAGTGTTCATAACACTTCTGAGCCATTACTAGACGGCTATGCTGTTGGCCCAGTGGCTGACTTTTCTACCCACTCCAAAGAAATGTAGACGTCAGGTGAACTAGTCATTGGGAGCTCTAACATTAGGGGCTAATGGAACCCTCACGGAAATAGAAGGCAGGTCGGGATAGAATGCCAATATGCACTTAGTATAGTTGTCAGGGGAATCATCCGAGATGTGGAGGAGGCCCTGCTGGAGGCTGTCGAGGGCACTAGGCGCAACCCACTGCAAATAGTGGCACATGTCGGCACAAATGATGCCTACCACTTGGGTTCCAAGGTCATCCCCAGTTCCTACAGACAGATGGCTTATTCGGTGAAGACAGCTAGCATCACGCACGGGGTGCAGGCTAAGCCCAAATCATACCTGAGGTTGACTGCAATCCGACGATTTGGAGTAGAGTGGAAGGTCGAAACCTGAGGCTCAGGCGAACCTGTGACCGTATTGGATATGAATTTCTCAACCTCCGCAATCGGGTGAAGAGTTAAAGTGTTCCCTGTTCCCCTCAACAGGTCAGGGCAGCGCTACACGCAGGAAGTGATTACTATGGCAGCATAATAGTTGTCTCGTGTTCATGATATGTTTTTGAGGTTAGAGGAAACCCCCCCATCCAGTGGGATCAGAGATGAATTACAAGCCCATATCGAAGAAAGATCAGCCAATTTGTTCTCAGAGAATGCTCGTCCCCGTGGACGGAAAATAAAAAAAAAAAAAAAAAAAAAATATTGTTGGTGCTAGTAAACTGCAGGAAAAACATGGTAAGCTCTCAGAATTAGTACCGCTTATTGAATCTTTGTGTTATAGTGTTGTGAACAGGAAGTTGGTTGAAACCTTAAGTGAATAGCTACGAATTTTTAAACTCAGATTTGTCGTATTTATTGTAGCAAAGAATTCGATAATATCTATCGCGGTAATCATAGATTCCGAATGTGAATTAATGTGGGTGATCTTAAGCATCAAATGTGGTGAAAACGGTAATCGTATGCTTTTATAGACAACCAGCGACAGGCCGCAGTTTTCGTAGAGCGCTTGAGGGGAAACTTGATGAATTTCATGAATAAGCCGAAACAGTCTGTCCAGTCTGTCGTAAATAAAGATTAACTATAGTAAACATCCGTTTGGTGTATGTACTCAAGCAATCATGTCGTAATAAGTTTCTTGATTGTGAGATAGTTACAGGGGGTGACTTCAGCTTGCCTGGTATAGTTCGGGAGAGTCATGCTATCAAAACTGTTGCCAGAGATGGAGATTTATGTGAAATTATTCTGAATGTCTTGTCCGAAAATTAATTCGAGCGCTTAGTTAGGGAACCAACTCGTTAAGGGAACGTCTTAGACAGCCTAGCACAAACAGTCCTGAACTTGATCATAGAATGAAAGCTTTCACGGCAGATGTTGTCATCATTTAGTGAGGCGACCGTCATAGCAAAGAGGTCGCATTATTATGCGCGAATGTACAGAGAGGCTATTGAGACTGCCAAACACTGCAATAATCTTATAAGAAAAGATGAAGGCATTAAACTGGATAAGATATGGATGTCAACATTGCAGCAACAGCGTGACAATCGATTAATTTCAATTTAGGAAGTTGCCAATATCAGAGATTATAGCACAGCCGACGTCGCGTGATTGACAACGGCGCCCTCTGGGTGTTTTATATATACGGCGCTCACTCGCGTTCTCGTTGCAGTTCGCCGCTTGTCCTCGGAGGATGCCTTCCGCAGTCGAAGGTGAAACGTCAGGGGAGAGTTTTATGTATGGACCACGGCATCTCAGCCCGGAAGTGTTAAGTGAAGGCCTGAACTTCTCTAATCAATTATCCTAGAGGAGCGTATCAGTCATCATAAAGCTGTGATAGCGCCTATGACTATGGATATTTCAAGGAATGCAAAGAAAGGTGGGAAAATACTTCTGCTTAACGAGAGTGACAGGATATAAATAGCATACTGTCTGAGTAGTCAACACCAAATATTCAGTGCTGGATACGAAGAAACAGAACTCAAATGGGAAATATTCAAAGGCGTGGTTCAGTATGCCCTGGACAAGGTATGTTCCGAGCAACGTCTTTAAGTGTGGGAAACACCCGCCGTCGTTTAATATTCGTTTTAGAAAATTGCAACATAAACAAAGATGAGAAAAGCGCTCAGTGGCTCTGAGGATAAAATTTTGCCAACCGATCTGGCTAAAAACCTAAAGAGGTTTCGGTGTTACGTAACATCAGTACCAGGTTCGAAACCATTCTGTTCAGTGTCTCAGTGACCATAATGGCAAATGCAATATAGGACGTCGAGATATTGAATTCGGTCTCCAAAATTGTTTCACCGGAGGAAACCGTAACACAGTCTCTCCTTTCAATGTTAGCACTAACCTCCAAATGGCAGATATTGAGGTAAGGGATCGCGGAACAGGAAAGGAACTACAGTCGCTTAGCAGGGAAAGGGTTCAGGACCAGGTGAGATACCTACAAGGTTCTTGCTCTCATCCCATCAGCATTTTATTGTAGATCGCTAGTGCAACGAGGGGTGACTAGCCACTGCAAAAAATCGTGGGTCAGTTCTGTTTCCAATAAAGATCGTAGGGGAGATGCAGATAATTAAAGGCTTATATTGCTGACGCCTATTTATTGTAGAATTATGAAACTTGTTTTATGCTCATGTTTTTGGGGAACGAGAACCACCTCTATCGACAAGGATTCCGCAAACAGAGATCTTGCGAAACTCAGCTGGCTCTATTCCTCCATGAGATCCACAGCGTTATAGACATCAGCGCCCTGACTGGTGCTGTTTTTCTCGATTTCAGGAAGGCATTTAACTCCGTAAAATGTAATTTAAAGCACATACATAGGTAAAGAAATCGACTATTGCACTATTGATGACAAACTACTGGAAAGAGTTACCACTGTAAAATATCTAGGATTATGTGGCTGGAGCGACCTTAGTATTGGAACAACAGGGGCATCATTCGAAAGTACCGTTATCCAAGATGGCGGCCTTGACGTCACAGACACACCCCAGTGACGTCAATCAAGAAGGCGGATTTTGGCGGGAAGTTTGAATTTTGGCGCGAAGAAGGTCAGTTTGGCTACCCCTACTAACCTAACCCCCCTCCCCCAGAAAAATGGCGCGAAGTCCAAATTCCAAAATTATAATGCGTCACACCTAGGAAAATGGCGGGAAAAATAGTCTTGTCTTTATTATTTAACCAATTTGAAGCATGTGTGTTCGCTATTGGGTCTGGACTCCAACTGACTTAGTTCATATCGTCGCCACCAGAGAGCGTCACTGTGACGTCAGATCATGACGCAAGTACCGTTATTCAAGATACCTGCACCCAATGTATCCACCACGTGGCTTGGCACACAGAGGACGCTGTCGTGACGTCAGCTTATCACGCGAGTACCGTTATTCAAGATTGCTCTGACATCCCGAACACGCCACGCCGTTCGACATTTCGCGAGCACGTGGGGGCTTTTGACAGCTGCCACGTCGTCTGACAGTTACCGAACACGTGGGACTGCCCGGTCGCAGCAGCCGGCGCATGGGCCCCAGCTAATAGCGCGCAGTGCTCCAACCTGCTGCGGCAACGTAACTGTACATCAGCGTATCACCCCACAGCCTCAAGCCCGCACCTTTATACTCGCGCCGTACATAGTCTTCTGTAAATACGCTAACTAAAGCAACACCCACATCGCGCATCTAACCTACCAATTACCTAAGTACTTAATTCCATTTCAATTTTAATCATATTCAATAATTCAATTTACAGTTCAAATATTCAGTGATCAAATGAGAAGTTCTACATTTTCCCACTATCAACCCTAGAATGCTGCATCCTATTGGCCACGTGATTCGACTTCATATAGGTATGAAAAGGTGTTCACTATACTTTCAACTACCTAGTTTCAAATACTTTTCACGGTCCATACCGCCACCTCTTCCTAGGAACCGCCGCCGAGTTTGAATTCTGGCAGTAAAGAAAGGTCACTTGGGCTTTCACCATTAACCTAAGAAAATTGTTGCAAACGAAGCTCACCCCCAGTAACCTAAGCCTCCAGGGCGCAGCCTCTTCGTAGGGGTTGCTGGTAAAAGGACTCAGCCCACACTAGGCTATGGAGAGAGGGTGGAGTGTGTTTCATTTATTTGAGAGCAATTTATTTAGGGATGGAGTACATGTATCACAGAACATACTCTCAGACATGCCCCACATCACACAGACCTGCAAACTACTCCTACATAACTCATCTATAACGCTCTACACACACGCTTGCTAATTGTAAACCATCAAAATTAACACATTGCACCACCTACAGACATGCGAACCACTCGTAAATAATGGACAGCATTTACGTCTAGATAGCCAAACAACTCGTAAATTGTCAAAATAATAATCCAGCTAAAATACTCTGCTTGCTAATCGTCAACTGTTGAAATCATACACCAGCGTCTACTTAAATAATTAGAGGCAGCACCACCAGCAAGTGTATTCGCCACTGAGTCCATAGCCCAACTGACTTAGTTCATATCCATGCCACTAGAGGACGCTGTAGTGACGTCAGGTGATGTCGCAAGTACCGTAATCTAGGTAGGTTCACCACGAGCTCCAGACCCCAACTGTCTTAGAACTGTCTTAGTACATTTCGTCACCACCAGAGGAAGCCTCTGTGACACCAGCTGATGACGCAAGTACAGTTATCCCTGATGGTTGCAAACCGTGTGTTCTCCACGAGATATATCACTCAGTATCACCAGGAGAGAACGCTGTCATCCTTTTCGAGACGTAAACCAAGATGGTGAGGGAAAAATGGTGGGAAAACAACTCAGCCTGCTCTAGGCTGTTGGGGAGAGTAAGGATGGTGTGCACTCTATTTATTTTCAAACACCTTATCTAACGATAGAGTATATCTATCCCCCTGATACAAAAGACCTACCCTGATGTGTCTGGGGCCATGTTGCACGGAAGAAGAACGAGGTCGCCCTAAAGATAGAGCAGCAGAACTACATATCGATAAGCACCGTTGCTGCCACTAGCGGACAGGCAACGCTTAGGACACCGAGTGGCGCCAGTGAACACGAGAATAAGACAAACAACGCAACCACGCCAACTAAACGATTCGGTCTGGCAGAAACCTACACACGGCACCGGCGAGCCGCAGCACGGCTCAGATCTGTGTGCAGGTGCCTACTTTTGTTAATTATGCTTCGTTCATCTTGACAAAGCCTGTACGCAGCATCTGCAGTATACTGTTGCATGCCCATCGATACCGTTTCAACTAAGGTAAATGAACCGTTGTGCTATCGGTAGGTCGCGCAACACTCTCTAATTGAACATCTTTGCCTTAGGTGGCCGAGGTTCGCGCGGGGATCGGACGCCGGTGGGCAGTGACTGTGAGACCGGGAAGGTGAAAATAGTTCGCTCGGGGAGAGGCGGCCGAATTGGATCCTGGCGGTGAGGCGAGTACCGTGCCGAAAGATAAGTCACCGGCTTTGAGCGTAAGAGCGATACCAGGAAGAGACAGTGAGGCGGTTTCCTGGATTGCCAACCACAGTTACCACGTTTACGCCCGGATGCAAGCCTCTGGACGTGTGGGGCGCGTACCGAGGGAACGAGCGTGTTGTAAGCTTCAGCGACGGCCCGGACCTGGAGGTGCGCGGCGGACCGCAGCTATGTTGAAGTTGCGTGTCGACTGCGAGCTGTTACTCCTGGACCGTTAAACGGGTATGTCTGGTGAGCTTCCGATTTGGTTTCTCGGATGCGAGTGAGCTGAGCATCGGCATTTAGCACAGCTAGACATAGAACCGAAAATTGAGAGAGCCATGGAGAAACTCCGACAATGGTCCCACAATACTAAAATGACAATCTCACCCAGCAAATCCACATACCTGCTGTTAAAAGGACATCTAATTAGAAATTCCACTGTCAGAATTGACGGCTCACCAGTTCTCCGGCGACGCGAGACACGCTACCTACGAGTCATCATTCATGAGAGGTGGAACTTCGGGAAACACATTGACACTGTAACCCAGAGAGCTCTGCAGATTTTAAACAATCTTATCTCGATAGGACACAAGAGATTCCATGTTCCCCCACACACCTTATCAAACTTTACGATAATAGCATCCTAACCTCAGTAGGGGGTTACGGCTCGGGAGTCTGGGCGCACAGACTCACGAGGGTTATGCCCACCATGACAGTGAGAAGGGTCCAGAGAAGTATGATACTGAGATCTGTGTGGGCCTACAGAACATCTCCAGGGGGTGCCCTATTAGTAATATTGCGGCTTTGCCCACTGGACATCAAGATAAGGGAACAAGCGGCTTGGTACTGGGCCAAAAAAGCGAATTTTTAGAAAATTGATCATGCGCGTGAAGGTGGAGGACAAAAGGGAAATAAGGACAGGGGTCTTGGGAGGTAGTAGAAACTGGATGTAGAACTTTCCAATTCATACCAGATGTGAGGGAGCGCTTGGACATGAAATACTTTGAGCCAACACGAGGACTGATCCATTTTCTCACTGGCCATGGACCATAACCGACATACTTAGTCGGTTTGGGAAGAGGGCTACACCCGTGTATGACTGTGGCGTGTCAGAGGGTACTCCCGACCATGTGGTTTACGAGTGCCCCCTCTTCAATGATGTTGCGACTACACTACGAGACAGACTTCCGAATCATGACACATATCAATTGCTTAGACGTGAAGACACTTTCCAACTGCTAAACACGTTGGCTAACGAGGTATCACGGAAAGTCTTAACAGAATACCTGAGGGACATAACTAAATAACGACTGAGACAACCAACACCGATTGCGTCTAGAGCTCTATACCCATACCGCCTATGCGTGGACTATCCGACTTTCCATCATAGTTGGAATCCGCCACGTGTAGGACTAGGGGAAGTGGGGATCAATGCTACCGATAAGGACATGCACCGGATTTGACGTAGGGTAAGTCAGTTTGTAGGACTTAGTTCAGGAAAATTAAGTAATGGAACTGCAGCGATTAAACATCTTGGCCTGCCCAGTGCCAGGGGCAGGCTCTTCGGGTTTAGCTCGATCAGCAAGGCTACTAAAGTAGGTTTATATCTTAACTGGCACACATGTGACGCTGCAGGCGATAGGAACTAGTTATAAGAAATAGATATAAGCCGTAGGTATTTGATATTAAATGCCTATTGTTTGTAATTCAAACTAGCTCACTTGAAAATTGTAATTAGCTGCAACATAATTATAATAGTTGTATAATTATTATGACCCACTAATCAGATAAGGAGGTGCGTTAACACTGTATAATTATTATTGTTTTGTAATAAAGAATTTAAAAAAATTTGGACAGCTATAACGGTCATTTCCCGTAACAACACTGTGACTGTTTGGTTGGCGCCTTGGCACGGTTTGGTGCCACCCCCCTCCCCCCCCCCCCCCCCCCCACGTCCCCGTCGGAGGTTCGAGTCTCCCCCCCCCCCCCCTGGGCTTGGTTGTGTGTGTTGTCCTTAGCGTAAGATAGATAAAGTGGTGTGTAAGCCTCAGTAGTTTGCACCGATAGGAACTTAAGGAACTTACCAAGAAAAAAAACTGTTTAGTTCGGTAGTTTTCCGGTTGTTCGCTCAAAATCGATATCAGATTTCTGTTTACTGATCTCGCCTCTCTCTCTAGGCAGGAAAGTTGCGTGTGTGCTCCTATAAAACTACTGAATTTGTTTCTTTATTTAATGCATCAATCTGTTATTTGCCAAGTTCTGCCTCAACTTCTTAATTGCTTGCTGTAAGTCGTCGGATTTGATGCGCCGCTCATTTATATATTTATTGTGTTCATTTCACGTATCACGCCCTGCGTATACTGTTACTGGAGTGCAAAGTTTCATTTATTGTCTGATTAGGTGTTAATACTATCATGCTTGACATCGTGGACTGTTAATCTTAATTATGAAGTCTCTTTCAGCGAGGACTTTATTTTGCTTTTGTTACTTAAAGTAGTAACGGAGTTTTGCTATTTGGGGAGCAAAATAACTGATGATGGTCGAAGTAGAGAGGATATAAAGAGTAAACTGGCAATGGGAAGGAAAGCGTTTCTGAAGAAGAGAAATTTGTTAACATCGAGTAAAGATTTAAGGTATTTGTATGGAGTGTAGCCATGTATGGCTAAAAATGGCTCTGAGCACTATGGGACTCAACTGCTGTGGTCATTAGTCCCCTAGAACTTAGAACTACTTAAACCTAACTAACCTAAGGACAGCACACAACACCCAGCCATCACGAGGCAGAGAAAATCCCTGACCCCGCCGGGAATCGAACCCGGGAACCCGGGCGTGGGAAGCGAGAACGCTACCGCACGACCACGGGATGCGGGCAGCCATGTATGGAAGTGAAACATGGACGATAAATAGTTTAGGTAAGAATAGAATAGAAGCTTTCGAAATGTGGTGCTACAGAAGAATGCTGAAGATTAGAAGGGGGAAATCACGTAATTAATAAGGAGGTATTGAATAGAATTGGGGAGAAGAGGAGTTTGTGGCACAACATGTCCTGAGGCATCAAGGAATCACCAATTTAGTATTGGAGGCATCGTGGAGGGCAAAAATCGTAGAGGGAGACCAAGAGATGAATACACCAAGCAGATTCAGAAGGATGTAGGTTGCAGTAAGTACTGGGAGATGAAGAAGCTTGCACAGGACAGAGTAGCATGGAGAGCTGCATCAAACCAGTCTCAGGACTGAAGACAACAACAACAACAACTACTATCTTATACATAGCTGTAATGTAATATTATGTTCTTTGTGCTGTTAGTCAGTGGTTCATTAGCCAACCGGACGCGTTAGTTTGGGGTTTAGCGGTCCTCTCCGCGTGGCGGTCACTTGTTTATCCCTCGCCCACGTGGCGCGAGTTTGGTACAGTTTGTGGTTGGCACTTCTGCTCAGTAACTACGTTTGGAACCGTGTTTAGGCTTCGGCCCCCTCACAAGTTTAATTGATCCGTCTCCGTTAACGCACTGAAAATTTATATACTGTTTTTTCCTGTTGCTGTAATTTTGCGGCGGCGTTCGGTATACAGTAGACGCCTGACCCAAATACCGTACCCGCGTTAATTGGTGGGATTTGGGTAAAACCTGCCTGACTGGCCTAGCAGGCGCAGGGTCCGAAAGCGGAGCGAAGTCCGCGCTCGACCGAATGGCCAGCCGTTTGCTTGTGGTCCGGCACCGCTTAATCTTTCCTAGCCCATTACACCTTGCCAAGACAGGATTGTATAGCACGACAATGTATTTATATGTTTTTTAATCACTGCGCTCCTAATGCAGCTCTCCTTTTAATTTCTTTTTAATCCTAGCTTATGTAAATTGTTGAATGTTAACCGGCTAATTTGCCAATTGAGTAATTACTAGGTTTATTTACTTAAATTTGTAATGCAAGTGAGGCTTGGCCAACTGGATGTTTATTAATCTTATTCCTTGTATTCACTGTTAGTTTTTGAACTGGTCAAACACTACGAAATTTAAATCTGTTAATTTCACAAAGGTTTTCACTGACTATTTGTACCATTCATGACGTAATATTCAACTTTTTCTGCATATTTCTCCTGTGTGCTTTGCGCATTTCTGCTAACTGGTGGTATAGTAATTCTCTTATATGATGCTTATTTGCGGAATATAATTTTGGATTGAAAATCTTGAAAGTTTCCTCCTAGAAGCAATTGTTTAGCGTTTTCATTTAATTGTTACAGTTTTTGTTGATATATTTAATGTGTTTGCTATTAATCAGTCTGGTACAATTTGAAACACGTATGCATTCATTACCAGCGATGGCGAGGCATGACAGAATCTCTGACCAGAGAGTTATTTATCGTTGCCAGTCTGCGCTAGTCTGCGCGAGTCGGCAGTAGAAGTCAGTCTGCGCTAGTATGCGCGAGTCTGCAGTACTAGTCAGTCGACAGTAGTAGTGAGTGGACAGTTGTAGCGAGCAGAAGTCGGCATGTGTCGGCGGCGTGCTCTTCTCGCGACTCTGGTCACGATTCGGGAAGATATGTATTGTTGTAGAAGGTAAAGACGCAGCATTGCGCATATTTAATAATGTATGTTAATTGTAATTTAATTTGTTCAGAAAAAATGCCCCAATAATAATTTTTTTATAAAGTAACTCTTTTAAAGAAAACTATTCATTTCAATTTAAGGAATTTTTCCACTCTTTTGAAGAGAAAGCATTCATTTCATTTTAAAGAATATTTCCTATGCATTCCTTCCAAGAATCAAAAAAGAAATATATATATATATATATATATATATATATATATATATATATATATATATATATATATATACGCCAGCATTGCACGAAGCTGTGTCGATAAATAAGAGCAGATATAGTCGCAGTTTTGATTGAGGTAAGAATTTTTGCTTTTGTTATTCAGAATACAGGGCCGAAGGTCAGCGCTGCTGGCCTTATAAAAATTACCAGATATTATTATTTCTGTTAGGAGGTTACATAAGGTTCATGGTTCATTATTTAGGTCAATTTTCATTCTGTTATATTTGTTGGAGGTTACATTTGGCACCATTTGGCATTTTCATTTTTTTATTAAAATATTGCGGGGAGGTTACGAATTTTACAGTCATAAATTGTTCTGTTCTTAGCAGCCAGTACCACTGGAGGTGCTTTTCAAATAAATGTTCAATAAATCTAACTTAGAGTACATATGGTGTTCAGTTTCCCTTTGGTCCTGTCCTTCCTATCACCAGTAAATACTTTAATGGCTGACGGATACATGAACCTTTCTGGAAACTGATTCTATAGTACTAACGGGTACCGCCTCAGGCTTTAATTACGAACACGATATACATACATATCTGAGGTTCAGATGCCACTACTTTGCCACGTAAATCATCGCCCCGATGGGAGGAATGCAGCTCTTTCTTTAGGCTTGAAATCAGGGTTGTCAATGGCGTAAATCGCTAACCTTTCATCTAAGGCTACGTTGGACACCTTCGGAGGTGCTCCTGATTGTCGAAGAGCGGAGAAAGACAATGCAATATCCTTCTTGGATGTCTTCGTCATGAGACAGACTGATGGCAGCTTGAAGCATAAAGTCTTTCCGAGGGTTGCACATACCGGCAGATACTTGCATGAGGATTCCAATCATCATCTACAATAGAAAACGGGTGTCATTAAAAGTCTAGCGGACAGAGCTAAAAGGAATTGTACGCCGGAACACCAGGACGCCGTGTTAAAACATCTAAAGTACGCTTTTGAGAAGAATGGGCACTCTCGTAAGGAAATAAAGAGTTTTGCGACCGAATAACAGGAGGCCCAAGGACAACGATAGGACACAGCGATGGAATAACAAGGTTGTCCACCGTTCATGAAAAAGGTAACGGATCAAATCGACCGATTTTCAGACCAACTAAGAAAATAGGCCAAGCACTTCGTTCCGTTAAGGATAAACGTCCCCCTCTGTCTGCAAGTGGTGTATATTAGATTCCGTGTACGTGTGGCAAGGTATACATTCGAACTAAAAAGTTAAGTGGCAATACACGGCTGAAGGAACATAAAAGTCTTTGCCGACTAGTGAAAACAGACAACTCAGCCGTGGCGGAACATGCTCTTCAATCAGGTGATCACGTAGTGAAATTTTCTGAAAGTGAAGTTTTACGTACTATAACGAACTATTATCCACGGCTATATAGAGAAGCCATCGAAATATATAAACAGAAAAGAAGAAGCCATGAAACTCAGTGATATATGGACTGTGGCGTTACAGAATCGATGAGAAGTTTTTATCTTTGACAATGGTTATCTCTGCTATCACGTGAAATCCAGACCACGCCCACTTTCCACGGTATTTAGGCCGCTCTTCGACGTCCGACTCGTCAGTCGGCAAGACTCAGCACAATCAGGAGCACCTCCGAAGCTGTCCAACGTAGCCTTGAGAGTTCCATGGACCACGGCCATAAAACCCGGAAGCATTCTCTGCAGTTAAAACATACGGTCGTGAAAGCCTTCATCGTATGATTAGGCGTGAATCGTATTTCAAATTTCACCGATAACATCGAGAAGAGGATATAATGGGGTTCTGTGGTGAATTAACTATTATTTTCCTTTATCGATCAGATTGAATATGACACTTTACTGCATGAGGAGTCCACAGCAGAACGTAAAAAATCGTCCTGCCTTGAGATTTATGTTAGGTATCATCGATATCATAAAAAAGACCAAAACTTCGTTAATGCAAAAGATTTATGTAACTGACCGTATCCCATGGTCATGGGGGAGCGGGGTCATGTAATCTTCTAAAATTTAACATCACACACAAGGAGATGTATGGAATTACGCAAAGATGTAATCATGAACGTACTCTGGCCAGAGAGCCAAGCATGTGTGAGAGAACAGACCTCATCTCCAGCATGTGAGCTGGTTATCACAACATACACATCGGTACAAGTACAAAGATATCGTAATCCTGGATGAATATACCATATGTGTACGTAATCATATACTAGTATTTACTTTTCCGGTTTCATTGGGGATGTTCAACAAGGATTAAAGCACATGCAAATTCGCGCTTTGGGTAGAATGAGGAGGGGAGGGGTAGCTCAAGTTACATAATGGTGCGAGGATTAGTTAATTTGGAAAGGTCATAAATATAATCAATGAACTGAGTAAGTTTGCTTAACTAGTATGGGACAGCTGAGGGCAGGCAAATTCAATTGGTAAAGCTACAATTTCTGAGCACGTGGTGTCTGGTAGCACTCACTACAAGCAAGCACAGTGGATCGGATAATTCAAAAAATGGATTGAGAAATACGGACGTATTTTACAATGTTCATTGCAGACTACAGAAGGATACCTAATATTCACAGTTCTAATGAGGTAGAAGACGGGGAAGGGGGGCTGTTGAGGGCCCTGAATAAATCAGAAACCAGACATGATATGCAGATCTGCTACACACGAGTCAATTTAGCATCAGATAACCTACTGAATGAGCGTGGTTCTAATGAAAAGGAATGTACTTACACGTGGTGACAGATGGTCCAAGGTTCAGTTAAATTTGTATCGTTCTACGAGGGTAATCCAAAAAGTAAAGTCACCTATTTTTTATTAAGTACATAGGCCTGTTTATTTCTACAATGGTTTACATCAGTTTATAGATCGAACATTTAACTATTTTTCGACATAATCACCATTTCCGTCGATGCATTTTTATAGACGCTGTGGCAGTTTTTGTATGCCCAGAAGTTACGAACCTCTTCTTTCACCTCGTCGTCGGAGTTGAATCACTCGGACCACAGTTAACGTTCATAGGTACTGTGAGACTCTGAAAAAACTCAAATGGGCAATTCAGAACTGTAGAAGAGGAATGTTGATCAAGGGCGTACACATTCTCCATGACAACGCTCGCCCACACATCACTCGGCAAACCATTGCTCTCCTGCAACAGTTTCAGTGGAACATAATCACCCACCCACCCTATAGTCACCGAGCGAGGTGGCGCAGTGGTTAGCACACTGGACTCGCATTCGGGAGGACGACGGTTCAATCCCGTCTCCAGCCATCCTGATTTAGGTTTTCCGTGATTTCCCTAAATCGTTTCAGGCAAATGCCGGGATGGTTCCTATGAAGGGCCACGGCCGATTTCCTTCCCCATCCTTCCCTAACCCGAGCTTGCGCTCCGTCCCTAATGACCTCGTTGTCGACGGGACGTTAAACAACACTAACCTAACCTAACCCTATAGTCCTGACTTGGCGCCCAGTGACTATCACCTGTTCCCTAGGTTAAAAGAACATTTGGCCAGAAAGCGATTCAGCTCCGGCAACGAGGCGAAAGAAGAGGTTCATAACTTTCTGAACAGCATGGCTGAGAGCTGATATGACATGGGCACACAAAAACTGCCACAGCATCTACAAAAATGCATCGATACAAATGGTGATTACGTCCAAAAATATCTAAATGTTCAAGCTGTAAACTGATGTAAACCGTTGTAGAAATAAACAGGTATATGTACTTATAAAAAATAGGAGACCTTACCTTTGGGATTACCCTTGTATAATTCTACAGATCGACTGGAAAATACGTGCATGCATTTCACTGTTGACTGTATAAAGATATATGTTACTCAGTGCAAAGTGGCTGAGTGAGGTAGCGCGTCCTCTGAATACTCGTGGTGGTTAGAGATCCAACATTTAACTAAGAGCGCACAAAGACAACTTCACCGAAATTCGTTAAAAAGTGCAGATAATAAGCGCTCCACGAAAGATATGCACGGAGGATCTCATTCCACATCATAGTCGTAACCATCGTACTGGTGTAAGCACTTGTAAGCCTCTTGTTTAACGGTCATTCTTAATTATCTAAGACGGTTCTACTGCAATTCCATAAACTCGCGAAATTATACCAGAATTACAACCCGAATTGAAATCCATTACAAGAGGCTGTTACGAAGAACTTAACTTAAAATTGACACAACTTCAGAAAACCTTTTGTCGAACAATTAGTGCCAGCAAGATGCATCCAGCACAGTGCAGGCTGTAAGGGCGGGGGAGGGGGGAGGGGGGGGGGGGGAGCAGGGCCAATCTCCGCACCTCGATACGAAAGCGGTGTCTCTGACCTGTCCCAACGGTCCAAAGGTCAGAAAGTCAGAGTGCTTTCTACTAGCTTGCATTCAACGATACTGACTGCCTGCTAGAGAGCGTATTTAAGAAACATTCATACTTTGAGAACTGTACAGAAACTCCACCTAAAGGAAAAATGAAGAGGAAGGGAGCTATATCTTGAGATGAACTAAAAATAGATGGAGGAAGAAATATGCACTCTGTTCTACACGCAGACGTCTGTGGCAGAAGAAACATTCCAGTGCAGGACTCAACTCAATGCCGCTAATACTATTACGTCGAAACGGCGTTCATTTCAGACGAAAGCGGATTTTATTGACCGCTTTCAGTGTTAAGGCAGACGCTGATCGTAAGTGGTAATGCGACCGCACTGTCCGATTCCTTCGGCAGGCTGAAGTGTCCACGTATTGGCCAGAATGCTAACACTAAAGCAAGGATATTTCAATGAGGCAACAATGGAGAAGCCTTAGTGAACTCAGTGTCTTCATGAAAATGTTTATTTGTAGCTGGGTCGACAATCGTCCAACTCAAACAGCAGGGAGTGTTTCATAGCGCTTCACATTTACTTGTGGACGTGTCATCAAATGATTTCAAATCACTCATTTGAAATGAAGTTGGTTTCGTGATTCAGTGGTAAATTTCCATATTACAGGGGGTCGGTTTAGATCCTGGATCCGTCGTGGTATTATTGCCTGCCACTTATTACTTGCACTTTGGTTCAGAGACCACGTTAAATGTGGTTCCCCTTTAACTGGCTAGTTAAATCAGCTGGAAGGTCTGACAGCTGCAACTTTAGATGTGGATAGGTGTAAACTGTTAATAATGACGTATTTCTTTACTTTTGACTATTCATTTCGACCTTATTGCACTCTTCATCAGATGCAGTATGAAGAAGGCTTACATTATAACTATTGATGATCTGAATCCAAATAATATAAAGAACTTTTTAATTCTTCACAAAATTGTCCTATGTCATTACAGTAAGCGACGAATACAAAAACAGATTGGTGGAAAATAGACAGTCACTTATTTTGAAGAGGTGTTTTCAATTTTGGATGTAATATCAAATATTTTCATAAAATTAACATTTGTTATCATAGTAAGCAACGAAAACAACAAGAAGTTGGCAAAAAGGAAGCAATTACTTGTTTTAATTCTGTTGTTTCATTTTTGGAGTTTTCAACCACTCATAATTTCATGCAATACATTCAAAAGGAATTTTGCTTTTGCCCTAGACACGATCCCACATAGAGAAATTTTCATGAACTCATATTGCCTACTAAAACAAACTATAGTCGCAAATGAGAAGCCAAAATGGGCCGAAAATTTAATAAATAAGCCGGCCGGGGTGGCCGAGCGGTTCTAGGCGGTACAGTCTGGAACCGCGCGACCGCTGCGGTCGCAGGTTCGAATCCTGCCTCGGGCATGGTTGTGTGTGATGTCCGTAGGTTAGTTAGGTTTAAGTAGTTCTAAGTTAATGGGGACTGATGAGCTTAGAAGTTAAGTCGCATAGTGCTCAGAGCCATTTGAACCATTTTTTTTAAATAAAGTAAATCAGAAGTGAGTACTGCTCCTGCAGTTTCGAAGCCATTCATGGCTGCAGTAATAAGTAAAAACTGAAATTTGCAGATTACCTTACAGTACCCCATATATAATGACTTTCATTGTCGATGATCTTCTCAAAATGCTAATTGTTGCTTTTAATGCTCTAAGTCAGTGCTTCCCAAACTGTGTGTCGCGATCCACTATTGGGTCGCCGGACGATATCTAAAATAACTCAGAAAAATATCTTACGGTCTGAAAATACGAAATCTTATTTCAAGAAGCAAGTTTTATAATCCGAACAGTTATATACAAAATAATTCTGAGCAAGAAACTACTGTGGCTGAATAACAGCACAGGCACAAGACTCATCGATAATTGTGATAATGCAACACCACGTCCCTTCCACTTGCGACAATGTGACTCATGACTGTGAGAGCGTGTTTTATTTGTTTTTCAGTATAGTGTGTGCATGCGTGTTTAGTGTGGCGGCTTGTTTTATTTTATTTCACTATGGACGCGTGGATTAAAACAAGATCGTGCCGTAAAAGACGGACTTCATGTAATTACGACGAACCTTCCACATCCTGTACCAGTGCATCATGTAACACACTAAAAGGTGATCGTGTTGTGAAGTTAGTGAACTGAACTACCAGAAGAGGGCAAAATTTTGCTTTCGTAAATACAATGATGAGTATTTGAAATATGGGTTCATTTTTTCTGGCACAGATCAAAATTCGCTTCCGCAGTGTTTTGTGTGCTTTGAAGCACTTTCTAACGTGAGTATGAAACCCTCAAAACTGAGAAGAAAGGTATCAAAGAAACATCCAGAATACATAGGAGAGTCAATCGATTTTTTCCATAACAAAAACGAGAATTTTTGAAGTCAAAATTGGGAATGACAAAATCGACTTATGGGGAACAAAATAAGCAAGCTACAATCGCTTCATATCGACTGTCATTACTGATAGTCAAAAAGGGGGCAGTGCACAGGGGAGGATATTATTTTACCAGCGGTCAAAATAATATCTGTCGCCTTATTTAGCGAAAAGCACACAAGACTAGTGGACGAAATACCCCTATCAAACACAATCGTGAAGACTAGGATCGATGAAACATCAGAGTTTGTAAAACATTCCATGATAACAGTTTTCAAACAAAGTGACTACTTTTTGCTTCAGCTTGAAGAAAGCACAGATATAGTAGGCGAGGGTATTCTATTACCTTTTGCTATGCTTGATTTGATAGGAGTTTAGAAGAAGAAATTCTGTTTTGCAAATGTTTACCAATGACAACAGGGAAAGCAATTTTTAAATTTGTTAATGGCTTTACGGTAGAAAATGAAGCAGAGTGGACGAAATGTGTCGCACTGACTACTGATGGCGCCTGTGATATGTCTGGCGTTTACTGAGGTTTGATTGCCTGCACCGAGAGGCTCTTGTATGTAAGCACCTGTCTGAAAGTTTAAAGACAATCATTAATGATGCAGTGATAATTTCATTAAATCTACACCTAAAAATGCAAGATTGCTTGCCATACTGGGCGATGCGGTGGGCAGTGAGCACAAAACACTTCTCCTGCAGTGCGAAGTACGCATGTTGTCAAGAGGAAAAGCGATATCAAGATTATTTGAGCTTCGAGATGAGCTGAGAATCTTCCTGCTGGAGCACAAAAGTGATGCGAAATCTGTGAGAGTTCTTTGGATATGATACATGACGAAAACTGGCTAATACGCCTTCCATATTTTCGTGACATATTCAGTGCTCTTAATAGCCTCAATTTATCGCTGCAAGGGTAGGATGTCCACAAGTTCTATGATCAAGGTAAAATAGAAGCAACTATTAAGAAACTTGAAAGATGGTCCAGTGAAGTGAAACACGGCTGTTTTGATGCTTTCCCACTCCTCAACGATTTCTTGGAAACATTAGTAATCAAAGTTAACGAGGGAACAGCAGCTGCCGTGAAGCCACATCTCGAAGCACTGGCCTCTAGTTTCAGGTACTTATTCTGAAATAATTTTATTAGTAATCACTTACCATTGGATTTGAAGTACTCCTTATTAAATATTTTTATAATTTTCACGTTATTGTTTTTTAACCAGTACAAAAAAGTAACAATTAAGTTCAACAACCTTCAATTTCAAAATTATAGTTAGGATGTCACAACGTAGCGAACTCAAAAGAATCTGACAGTTTCACGTTGATCCCACTGACAGTTGTTTCCCTATTCAAGAGTGTTAATTAATATTGATTTATTGTTGTAGGTATTACTTTCCAAGAACTCCCGATGAACTGCTATGGATAAGAAATCCGTTTGAAGGGGACAAGTTCAAAAATTTAAAACTGTCGGCAACTGCGGAAGACTCGCTGATAGAACTATAGTGTGATTCTTCTTCGAAAACTTTATTTGAAGAATTACGCCTAATCCCATTTTGGATTAAATTAAAGGGAGAATATCGAGTGCTTGGAAATGTAGCTTTGAAGGAACTAATGGGATTCCCAACTTCCTTACTTATGTGAAATTGCTTCTTCTAACTTGTTTTTTTTTTAAGAAACAAATATAGATACAAACTTTGCATGGAAAACGATTTACAACTAAAACAAGCTTCAATCCAAATATAGAGAATGTCATTAATACCAAGACTACACAGTACTACAAATCTCATTAAGTTCTCCATTTTATTTGCGTGAAATAAAATTCTTATGGGCCAAAATATTGTTTCTTTGCTTTAATTATGTTCCCTTCACCATTTTCAAAATTATTACTCAGAAAAGCATTTTTCATACCATACTAAGTTCAGTTTCATATTATATATAATTTTATATTACTAATAACTACTGCATAGTGACTGCAGTGGTAGAGTTTTCATATGTATATACTGGGTCACGAAAATTTTTCCAGTAAAATAGTGGGTCGCATTACAAAAAATTTTGGGAACGACTGCTGTTAAGTGATTGTTACAATACACTACAATCGTTGAAGTACCTCAGTATACCACCGCATGTGCCTGTCTCGCAGTAGCCTTGATGGTTCCGTGCTAGAGACACTGGTACTTTAGGAAATAAAATTAAATAAACAAGAAATAAAAGTGATACAAAAGTAAAAAACGGAAGAAATAATATGTATATGTGGTGTCCGTTCTTTCGGACACGTCCGGAGAATCAAGGCACAAGGGAATTAATGATAATAGCTACCAGAGTGCACTGATTAATATCAATGGAACAAGTCGTAAATTTGTGCCGAACCGGAATCAGAGCTAGGATCTCCTTCTTACTAGGCAGATGCACTGTTAACAACGTCTTCAGGACACACTGGCCATCGCAGCTACACGGACTACCTTAGCACGCTTCCCTCTCAACTTATGCCACAACTATTGACTAGTGCCCCTGCTCATTAGCCGTTTTACTCGCGTCGTCTCGCCGGTCCCATTAAGAGTTCGAGCCTGGTGTACATCTGTACTGAAGGGACAACTGTCGCCTTGATTATATATGTGGTGTCCTTTCTTTCGAACATACAATTAAGGCGAAGACGACCAGTGATCCCTTCAGTTCAGATTCACAGCTCTTACGGGAATCAGCAAAATGCTGCGAGTAATGAGGCCGATGAGCTACACACTACATCAGTAGTCTGTAGTATGAGTTCAGAATTTGGGGTCGACTGGAGGCGCGTTAGGGTAGTCCATGTTCTGTGGTCAGTGTATCTACCTAGTAAGCAGAAAAACCGGGTTCCATTCCCAGGCCGGCACAAATTTTCAACATATCCCATTGATGTAATTCGATGTCGACTGGCAATTAATTTCTTTATTTCCTTTGCGTCTTGCTTCATAGTGGCTGTAGGATCAAATTGGTGTCTGCTGCATCAGACATGTCCAAAGTAACACATATCACATATATAATGCTGTGATCACTGTGTTGGGATGGTGTAGTGGTCAGCGGATAAGCCAAGAAAGCGGGAGAGCTGGGTCGTAATCCAAACCGGTTCAAATTTTGAAATTGCCCCATATAAATTAATGCTCACAGCCAGCTAATGTCTCCTGTTCCTTTGTATCTCGTACAATAAAATGCTGGTTTGAGACAGAAACTTCAGCTGCTCAAAGGGTTGCAGCACCTATATGACTGCAGGTTGTTTCAGTGATTTGAGAAAAGGAGCACAGGTGGCTTCGTCGCCGATTACGACAATTTAATAAAAGTACTACAGATAGATGGCGAAGCCCAAAAATACCAGTGCCACACTAAAGCCGCCATTGGCACCAATACTAAAATCAAATGCTTGATTAACCAATGCACAGTTGCAGACACAGACGTTGCCTTCAGCATCTGCTCAAAGTAAATTCTTGGGGTTCCCCATGGGTGGCTGGCGATTGGATCCACATTCGCGTTCACGTTGCCATGTAGAACAACTTACAAGTCTCTGGCCCGAGGTAGGGCCGCTGCTCTCTCTACAAGCAATTACCGGGCGGACGGCCCGTCCAGCGGTTACTGGATCCGCAAGATCGGTTTTGGAGACGTGCTGTGACCACCTGTGTCCCGCTGCCTTCGCGGGGCGAGATTACATTAGATTAGTACTTGTTCCATAGATCATGAATACGACACTTCGTAATGATGTGGAACGTGTCAGGTTAATAAAAGGTGTCTACACAAGATATTACATTACACAAAATATTACATGACACTTAATATTTTTTTTCATATTTTTGTGGGGGTTGGGAAAATTACCCACTTACTATATCCAAAAATTCAGCTAATGAGCAGAAGGAGTTGCCATTAAGAAATTCCAAGACATTCCCTTAATTTCCTTTCAAATGCTGTATGGCTATCTGTCAGACTTTTGATGCTATTAGGTAAGTGACGAAAGACTTTTGTGACAGCATAATTTACCCCTTCTGAGCCAAAGTTAGATTTTACCTTGAGTAGTGAAGGTGAATATATATATATATATATATATATATATATATATATATATATATATATATATATTGTGAGGCTACAGTGAAGATCCCTAGCTCTTTAAATAGGTGTCTGCAGGATGATCTTGGATGAGCTCCAGCAGTTATTCTGATTACTCGCTTTCGTGCAATGAACACTCTTTTACTCAATGATGAGTGACCCCAGAATACGATGCCATACGGAAGCAGAGAATGAATATAGGCGCGGTAAGCTAATTTACTCAGCTGTATGTCGCCAAAATTTGCTATGATCCTAATAGCGTAAGTAGCTGAACTCAAACGTTTCAGCAGATTCTCAGTGTGTTTTTTCCAGTTCAACCCCTCATCAATGCATACACCTATAAATTTTGAATATTCTGCCTTAGCTACCGATTTCTGATCGAAATCTATATTTATTAATGGGGTCATTCTATTTACTGTGTGGAACAGTATATACTGTGTTTTGTCAAAGTTTAATGAGAGCCCATTTGCAGAGAACCACTTAATGATTTTCTGTAAACGTCGTTTACAATTTCACCAGTTAATTCTTGTCCGTTGTGTGTGATACCTATTCTTGTATCATCGGCAAAAAGTACCAGCTTTGCATCTTCGTGAATATAGAATGGCAAGTCATTAATATACATTAAGAACAGCAGAGGACCCAAGACCGAACCTTGCGGCACTCCATACTTGATTGTTCCCCAGTTTGAGAAATCACCAGTTTTTTGCATATTATGTGAACTGCTTATTTCAGCTTTCTGCACTATTCTAGTGAGATATGATTTAAACCATTTGAGCACTGTCCCATTCATACCACAGCACTTGAGCTTATCTAGAAGAATTTCATGATTTACACAATCAAAGCCTTTGAGAGATAACAAGAAATCCCAACAGGTGACTTCCGGTTACTCAGGGCGTTTAATATTTCATTAGTGAAGGTATATATAGCATTTTCCGTTGAAAAACCCTTCTGGAAACCAAACTGATATTTTGTTAAAACTTTATTTTTAGAAAGGTGTGAAGCTACTCTACAATACATTACTTTTTCGAGAATTTTGAATAAGGCAGTCAGAAGAGAGATTGGGCGGTAGTTGTTGACATCAGACGTATCCCCTTTTTTATTCAGTGGTTTATCAATGGCATACTTCAGTCTATCTGGGAAAATACCCTCCTTCAGAGAGCTATTACATATGTGACTAAGAATCCCACTTATTTCATGGGAACAAGCTTTTATTATCCTGCTGGAAATGCCATCAATTCCATGTGAACTTTTATTCTTGAGTGAGTTTATTATCTTCCTAATTTCAGAAGGAGAGGTGGGTGGAATTTCAATTGTACCAAATGGTGTGGGTAAGGCCTCTTCCATTGTCTGCCTTGCTTCTTCTAATGAACATTTAGATCCTATTTTCTCTACAACATTTAAAAAAATGATTATTCAAAATGTTTTCGACTTCCGGCTTGTTGTTTGTCAAGTTTCCATTCGCTTGGATGGTAATGCCGTGGACGGCCGTACAGTGGAGCAAATCGACGCGTCATGGACTCAAAAAGTCGTTGGAAGTCCCCGTATAATATTACTGATATTTAAAAAAAAATAAAGCAGTTTCATAAAACATTTTAATCACTTCTTTTGGTGGCAAAGCTCCTGAAATGGTAGAGTGGTGCATAGAAAATTTCCACCTGTTTAATATTTTGCATTTCGCCATCCAGCACCAGATTTCCATCACACCGACGACAGCGTTGACCAACCGTACTGTTTAAAGCCAGTGACCGATCTCAAAATTACGCGGTTTGCGTAATTACCTTGCCGGGATACTGATAGGAAAGATCGGTAAAAGAGATCTGAGGGACGCTGTAATAAAAGTTTGATAAAGTAAATGACGATTGAAAACTAGTAGCGTAGAGCTGTGGCCACCAAACAATTCGTCGGCAACTGTCCTTCGCTGCAGGCTGAAAAAGTTCTAAAATGCAACTTAATAAATTGAAATGTGGCGTTATGGTAAGGGAAAATTGGTTCTTAATTCAGACACGACTTTTATAATAAAAATAACGTAATTCTTTAACCAAACGTTACAGATACGAGAGCGAGACTTACATTTTATGAAATAGAGAGAGAGAGAGAGAGAGAGAGAGAGAGAGAGAGAGAGAGCGAGGTCACAGCCCCTGCTTTTATTTAGTCCAAAATTACGGCGACTGCCTTCAACTTGTTTTACAGAGCAATATATCAACATTTTTGTGGAAATCTCTTTAACGGAACAGCACAAAAATACACTCGTTACATTAAATAATAAGCTTTTCTCCTTGCTTTACAGATCTATTTACAACGATAATATTTTTTCTTAATGTATTTTAGCCTTAATCAAACGTTTGGGCATATCCTACTAACTATTCAGAAAGCAACATTTTACCCTGCAGAAATATTGAGCCATGCTGTCTCTATAGCCGTCCATAGTTGCGAAAGTCTTGCCGAGGCAGGATTTTCTGTACAAACTGATCTCTCGATTATGTCCCATAAATGTTCGATGGCGCCGTCCGGGGTAACCGAGCGGTTCTAGGCGCTACAGTCTTTTCGCGGATGATGCTGTAGTATACAGAGAAGTTGCAGCATTAGAAAATTGTAGCGAAATGCAGGAAGAGCGGATAGGCATTTGGTGCAGGGAGTGGCAACTGACCCTTAACATAGACAAATGTAATGTATTGCGAATACATTGAAAGAAGGATCCTTTATTGTATGATTATATGATAGCGGAACAAACACTGGTAGCAGTTACTTCTGTAAAATATCTGGGAGTATGCGTGCGGAACGATCTGAAGTGGAATGATCATAAAAAATTAATTGTTGGTAAGGCGGGTACCAGGTTGAGATTCATTGGGAGACTGCTTAGAAAATGTGAATCCATCAACAAAGGAGGTGGCTTACAAAACACTCGTTCGACCTATACTTGAGTATTGCTCATCAGTGTGGGATCCGTACCAGATCGGTCTGACGGAGGAGATAGAGAAGATCCAAAGAAGAGCGGCGCGTTTCGTCACAGGGTTATTTGGTAACCGTGATAGCGTTACGGAGATGATTAATAAACTCAAGTGGCAGACTCTGCAAGAGAGGCGCTCTGCATCGCGGTGTAGCTTGCTCGCCAGGTTTCGAGAGGGTGCGTTTCTGGACGAGGTATCGAATATATTGCTTCCCCCTACTTATACCTCCCGAGGAGATCACGAATGTAAAATTAGAGAGATTAGAGCGCGCACGGAGGCTTTCAGACAGTCGTTCTTCTCGCGAACCATACGCGACTGGAACAGGAAAAGGAGGTAATGACAGTGGCACGTAAAGTGCCCTCCGCCACACACCGTTGGGTGGCTTGCGGAGTATAAATGTAGATGTAGATGTAGACCTCTACGGTCGCAGGTTCGAATTCTGCCTCGGGCATGGATGTGTGTGGTGTCCTTAGGTTAGTTAGGTTTAAGTAGTTCTACCTTCTAGGGGACTGATGACCTCAGAAGTTAAGTCCCATAGTGCTCAGAGCCATTTCCACCATTTGGGAACTTGGCCCATGGCTTCAGGACGTCTGTGTCACACACAAACCCTGCCATCAGCTCTCAGCAACTGGAATCGGGGCTCATCTGACCAGGGAACGGTTTCCCAGTCGTCTACAGTCCACCTGACATGGTCATGGCAAGGAGACGCGCTGTTGAAGACGCCAAGCTGGTTAGCAAAGGCGCTCGCGTCCATCGTCTGCTCCCATAGACCATTAACGCCAAATTTCGCCTCACTATCCTAACGGATGCGCTCGTCTTACGTCCCATATCGATTTCACACGTTGTTGCTTATCCATTAGCCCCGATAACGCTACGCAAATGGCGTTGCTCTCAATCGTTAGATGAAGGTCGTCAGCCACTGCACTGACCATGGTGAGAGGTAATGCCTGAAATGTAGTATTCTCCACACACTGGAATACTGAATTCTCTAATGATTTCCGAAATGGAATGTTCATGCAGCTAGGACCAACAACCATTCGGTGTTCAAATCTGTTAGTTCCCATGGTGGGTACATAATCACGTCGGAAACCGTTTGACATCAATCACCGGCCTGCATTTGACAGCTCCGCTAATACTCTGACCCTTTATACCTTGCGTACGCGATACTACCGCCAACTTTATATCTGCACATCGCTATCTCAGGACATTTGTCACCTCAATGTGCAGCAGGGACTGCCGTGTCCACCTAGACACAGCTTTTAACACTGTTAAACACTGCATTCAGTCGGGAGAATCAATCGTGTGGACAATTTGTTCCTTTTACGAAAGATTGCGAATTCCAGATGTGTACGAAGCCTTTTTGGACGATTTAACACAGACTCAGTGATTGCAGGCTCTCTTCGACACAGCTGAAACTTCCCCACTAATTACAGGGCCAACGTGATCATCAAATGATTCAGAGAAAACTCATTCGTTCATTCACTCCGGAACAAAAAAAGTCACAAACCTTATTTATGAAGGAAATTGTGTATTAAATCCATTTCCATTACACGTCCAGATCTCCGGTGATTCCACGTCTTAATTTTTTTTCCCTTTACAGTCTCTTTCTATTCAAACAAACCGCTAGCGGCACAAATGTTAATTGGCTCGCTTTAGCGAGAAGAAAAGCAGAATATGTATCTCTCAGAAACACGTCAATCCCTCCATCGATACTCCAGAAGCTGTCCTAGTTACCCCTCTCGAACAACCATGGAGAATGCATATATGCATCTCTGTTATTTCAAAGAATAAACGCACTAGAAAATACTTTGGCGTCGCCGAGCTGTCGCCGCATATGTTACGAGAAAATCAGATCAGATACTTTTCCAAAGTGAATGAAAGTGGATGGTTTGATTGACAATATTTAATAGGTGCGTGGTAGAGGGTATTTTCTGTGGGGACATTAAAAGCTACCTACCAGACTCTGGTACCATGGCCTCACGTGTACACATAAATTTCCAGTTACTACAGAGTGGTGGAAATTCAACCACTGCCGCTGTGAACAGCAGTTACTCCGCATTACCATAGCAGCATCTCCACTTAAAGACCATAATGATGTGGAAGACGCTTATTCCTTTTCGTGAGTCAACCGCTGAGACCTCACATCTCTATTGCTAAAGAACATTGCCCTTGGGAAATAACAGTTACTAACATCCGGGCGAACATTATTACCAACCAGAGACTTAATATGGTATGAATAACTTCATTTCATTATGGAACCGTAACGAGAAATACGTACTAATTTATGAAATTTGCTTTGTGCATTCTCAGTATGGTGTTTCAAGTTGTTTTCACTACTGTTCTAGTCATCATCATTAGCTTTTGTATTCTGAAAATGGTTTTCTCGTCAATACCAGCACAGCACATTCTTCTTGTTCTAAGTAAGAACCGTTATGGACTACGGTTATTTCAACTGTTTCTCCTTTCCGTTCTTCCACATCCCTCCCATCATTTCTCAATGTTTCTCTCTGCTTTCTTCTGTCCAAGCGGTTCCAGTCATTCTCTTCGGTTTTTCATGGAAACCTTTGCAGTTACGTAATTTATTTCTGAGTGGCAGTCCTTCCTCAATATCTGCTGGAGTAAATCGGAGTTCGTTCATGTCCCTTCAAACTTCTTTGTAACACTTGTTAATTGTATTTTCTTTACAAAAGCAGGTGAACAGTCTCCGTGTCTGTCTGTTGGGATTCATCCTTTAGGTGTGGCCGTAGAAAATTATTATTCATTTTCTAATCACGTCTGTAATTTTTTCAATATTTGTATGAAGTTCACTATAATGACGTCTTCTCTATCGTATTTGCTCTCTAAATGGTCCCAAAATTTTCCTTAGTATTTTTCTTTCTGTGATTTCAAATGCTTCCAACATCACCTTTTTGTTCAAACACATTGCTGCATAAAGTGTTTCCAGGTGAGTTACTGTGTGTATCAGTTTAGCGTGGATGGATATTGAGTTCTTATGGTATATGTCGTTGGTGAGATGGTGTCCTGTTTCCATCTGATTAATTCTTGCTTCAATAACTTCTTGTTCAGTCATTTCTCTTACATATTTAAAGTTAGTTCTCTCATTTTTCTCGATATTTAGATTTCATTATGTCTGGGACTTCCTTAATGTATCTCACAAATTTGATTTCCTCAAAGGAGATTTGTAAGCCTGCTTTCTAATCTTGTTCTTTAAGAATTCTGTTTGTCTAGTGCATGATTTCAAAGAGTCTGAAAAAGTAGCTAGGTCATTCACGAACGCCAAACAGTGTATTTTTAAGTTGTACCTTTTATAGCCTTACCTAACTCACTCATTAATTTGGCCCTCTACTAACGAAATTTTTCCTTTCTTTATGACTTCTTCTAATACACAAAGAGCATACGAAGAATAACCACATGCCTGCTTCACTTCAACTTTGATCTAAAAACTTGCAGAAATTTCACCTCTAAGTTTCACTGTGGAACTTATGTTTGTTAGCGTTTGTTTAATTAGAACTGGGATTTTACTAAGTCGAGTACATTGCGTATTTCAAACACCGACTTCGTATTAACTGAGTCATAGGCTTTCCTGAAGTCAACAAAAGTGATTAAAATTATTTTTTATTTCCTTCCCACGTACATTATTATTGACGCTGAAAGGTCTCTGTTCGATTCCTTTCATTTTAATTTCTTAAATCGTCATTTATGGCATACATTCCACTTCTAAATTTACTGTGGTGTTTCTGATTTTATCTGTGAGGAGACTGAGCAGTGTAACGTGTTACTTTTACGCATAAACAAGAACTATCTGTCACACTACTACACTTTAAGACACAGTGTACATGTAATTCATGTCACACAGTCTCATATGGAACCTACATCCGCTTTCTTTTATATAGTGAATATGATAAGATAGTCCGCCCCTGGTGGTCTCGCGGTAGCGTTCTCGCTTCCCGAGCACGGGGTCCCGGGTTCGATTCCCGGCGGATCAGGGATTTTTCCTGCCTCTAGATGACTGGGTGTTATTGTGTTATTGTGTCGTGTTCATCATCATCATTCATCCCCATTACGGTCGGAGGAAGACAACGGCAAACCACCTCCATTAGGACCTTGCCTAGTAAGGCGGTGCGGGTCTCCCGCATCGTTCCCCTACGCTCCGTAAAGAAGCATGGGACTGCATTTCATCATTTTTCATCATGATAAGATACTGTCATCCCCCTTCCCTTCTGTGTGAAAGGATGAATGATCAAACGTATTTATAGTTGCATGCTTGATGGCAGCAGACAAGCAACGTCGGAACAGGTAGCTATGCTTCCTGAAACCAAAGAGGTTTCTATTCTTGGTATGGTCCTGTCCTTCCCTTGTCATGTTGGTATAGGAAGCTGCCTCTTTGGTCACTTCCGATTGTATCTTGGAGGCACCCTTGGTATGGGCCCATGCCAGTCAGTCTGCGGCAAGTGTCTGAAGTGGTAAGATCTTCGGCTAGCATGTCTCTGCTAAGTCCATAGGTCAACGGATTTTTTAAGATCAGCCTAACTGAAAATTTAATCACCTTTGTTTCACGTTTAGATCTAAAATATCTTATGTTATCTTAAATTGCAATGCAGTGTAATTCGAGTGTGAAGTTCAGAATATCTTCCAGTAGTTGCTTTGTCACTACCTTGTGAGCAAAGTGGACCCACGCGTTGATGATCCGTAACTCTAACTAAGATCATCAATCTTAAATGCGAATGTGCATGAGATTATAACGTCTCATGTTGACAATATATATATATATATATATATATATATATATATATATATATATATATATATATATATATATATATTAAAAGATTGTAATTAATGTTAGTCTGGTTGGCAATTTGGTAAACTAGACCCGATACCTGGTGAAACAGTTGCTCAGTAATGCAAGGATAACTTCCCAACTTCCCCATATAGCTCACAGCTTTTGAACCGCTTTTATATCTTGAATATCAGCACCGCTTTCGGAACAACTTAATGCATCAACTTTACAACGTCAAGTTGAGAATTTATTATTATTTATAAGTTGACAATTTATAATTTTTAAAACCACGTCAACACTCACCAATTTGAGAGTCGAGTTGTAGCTCCGCCCTAGCTGATGCTGCTATCGATAACACTTTGTAGGCAACGCAGGAGATTAGTCGTCACCACAAGTTTCATCACAAATTTTGTGCAGTGTGGATGGAGTCTTCAGGAATCTCTTCTCCTAATCAATTATTTTGAACAATTACAGTTAGTTTGCGGAAAAATTTGTTATTTGAATGGTTCCCAATTCCTTGCAGTTATAAATCCTCCCCAGGTGCTACATTGTATTTGAGAAATTTGATGAATATACCAATTCTATGTAATTCCGATTTATTTACAATGGCTGATGGTATGTACTCAACTAAACTAATCTTAACTCTGTCCAAACAGGTCTCGGAAGACCCTGACGGTACTGACAGACCGCCGTATCATCCTCAGCCCTTAAGCGTCACTGGATATGGATATGGAGGGGTATCCGCCCGTTCTCAGTTTTCGTGACCGGAGCTGCTACTTCTCAGTCAAGCAGCTCCTCAGTTTGCCTCACAAGAGCTGACTGCACCCCGCTTGCCGACAGCGCTCGGCAGACCAGACCATCACTCATCTACGTCCTTACCAAGACCGACAGCGCTTAATTCTAGTGATCTGACTGGAATCGGCGTTACCACTGCGGAAAGGCTGTTGACATGTGCGTAAAGGTCAGTAAAAAAGTTAAGAAAAAAAAATTGTCATTCTATGACATTCATTTTCTATTGAAAATCTACACTTTAAGCAATTTTCTTAGAGACAATTTTGTGCTGAATGAGATTTTCACTCTGCAGCAGAGTGTACGCTGATATGAAACTTCCTGGCCGATTAAAACTGTGAGCCCGACCGAGACTCGAACTCGGGACCTTTGCCTTTCGCGGGCAAGTGCTCTACTATCTTTTTTTTTTTTTTTTTTTTTTTAAGAGAACCGCTTTTGGTTTGTTTTTTTTTTTTTGAGTGAGGGTTTTTTTTTATTTATTTATATGAAGGAAGGTAGGAGAAACAGAAACCTTTATTATTCACAAAATAAACATAGTACGTCCTGTCACATGATAACTGTTCTGGAAGGATCCTTGCTGCCGTCCTACCATGCAGCATGAAATAACAACAAAATCGAGGTGGGGCCACCTCCGGCACCCTAAAGATAAGTATTTTGGATATGAAAACAAAATTTGAAATACATCCATTTGATAACTGTTCAAGCGTGAGTTTTTCGCAAGTCGCATACTCGCATAGTGTTCTTAGTCGATCACTTTAACTTGGTCGGTTTCACAACGAAAGCACCGCCGCTCATCTTTGCGCACCCGGCACACCCCAGGTATATGGCGGGTCCGCAAAAACCGTTACTAGGAAATTGGCATACCAATCCTTGTACTTTTGTAGCCGTAATAGTTTTGTGTGTCCATCTTGCAAGTATTGCCAGTAATCCAGGACGTTCAGTAAGTTCGTACGTGTGTCTCTATAGATGTAATGGACCGTCATACCTGTGATCCACGCCACCGCGTTCGTCTTATGACGCGGAAAATACGTTTCCTCTGGAAAAAATACTATGTCAGAAGAGACTGCTGTATAGATAGTGCGCCGCATGTACGCTATTATCTTTCTTGCGAGAGTCCAGACAGCCAATGCCTCGCCGCAGACCAGCCGATGGTCGTCCGTATCCAGCACGCCGCATTGCTGACACAAGGGCGAATCCGCCAAATGTATTGCGTACTTTTTATCATTTGTAGGGTATTTTCGGTTGACGACAAGGTACCATGTTGATCTGACTGATGTAGGTAGGTGGGGGTGGTGGACCGTGCGCCACACCACGTGCCAATTAACAGCTGGATGTTTGCGTTCCACCCTATTCCGGGCGATCTGTCGAAGGAGCAGATGGTACACGTCCTCCGATGTCGACTGTCGGGTCGTCGGTAAACGCTCTCGAACGTAACTGTGTTCCACGATGAACGTGCGCACATACGTTAAAGGGGGCGATATATGGCCGACACTGACTGGAGGAAGATGCGATGTTGGTACGAGTTCTTCGATGATCGTCCCCGTAAGCGAGTGGTTCCTGTTGCGCCACCGTTTGAGCATAGTATTAATAAACATGGCACGCGCCTTCTCGTGCACGTTCACTAAACCAACGCCCCCCTCTCGCGCTGGGAGGGTAAGCGTGTTGTACTGCACCTTAAAGAGTTGTCCCAGGCACACATAGTACCCAAAAGCCGCCTGAATCCTCATAGCCATCGTAAGCGTCAAGGGGAGAAGGTGTGTCAGGTGGCACATCATGGGCGCGAGATAAAGGTTGACGAGTAACACTCGCTGCAGCATATCCATCGACCGTAGGGCGTTTAGTCGTACTGCCGTGCGGACTCTGAGTAACAGTCTTCGGTAGTTGTCCGCAGCCGTTCCCGCTGTCTCTTTATGAAAGGTGATACCCAAACAGCGAAGGGTTTCCACCGCAGGTAAGGGTCCTTCCGTTCCTGGTTCTAGGCCACGCCCCACATGCATGAATTGTGATTTTCGGTAGTTGACCACACTTCCAGCTGCCATCCCATACGTCTGTAGCCAATCCAGTGCTGTTTGAGTCTCCCTCTCATTCCGTACGAGGAACACAATATCATCCGCATATGCTCTGCATTTGAATGATAAATGCCGTAGGGAGATCCCGGTAAGACGGCGGCGAAGGCCTGCGAGGCACGGTTCTAAGGCAATCGCATAAAGGAGGATCGACGAGGGGCAACCCTGTCTCACTGATCTTAAGATCTTAAAATACTCAGTTCTCCCTCCGTTGACCACCATCGCTGATCTGGCGCCGTGCAACAGCCGCATCACAGCATTGGTCAGTAATGGCGAGACACCCATCCTGTTCATCACCGCCGCGAGGTACACATGATCCACGCGATCAAAAGCATGATCGAAATCTACAGCAACCATCGCCCCCCGGAGGCGGCATGCAGCCGCGAGGGCGACGACGTCACGATAGTCTCCCAAGGCTGTGTGGATATTACTGATGCCGCCAAGACATCGGCATGTATGCGATGCTCCAGCGACTTTTTGATACGACTTCCCAGGATGCGCATGAAGATCTTGTAGTCACTATTAAGGAGGGTCAAGGGGCGATAATCACAAGGCCGTTTGCCACCACGGGGCTTCGGTATCGGTATCATGAGTCCTTCCGTGAACTGAATGTGAACCGGTACTTCTTGCCGCAGAAGCTCATTAAACATACATAGCCACATCGGTGTCATAATGGTCACGAAGGCACGGTAAAATTCCAACGGGAATCCATCTGGACCTGGGGACTTGTTGCAAGCACCTCGTGTAATCGCTTCTTCCAGCTCTTCACACGTAATTTCGGATAACCCGTCTGCTTCCCCGTTCACAGTCGTCGCGTCAGGGATCTCTTCCAGGACGTTCCCCAGCTCCCTCTGACCCTCCCCGTTGCTCGCATAGAATCTGCTAAAATGATCCGTGAACGCCTGTGCTATGCCCCTTTGTGTTGTATAACGACGTCCATCGCCGAGATCGATCTCATGTATTAAATTCCTGCGTCTTCTTCGTCTTTCCTTTATCACGTAATGCATCGAGGGAACCTCGTTGGGCAGGAAATCCTGCGACCTCGCGCGTATCATCGTACCTGCCATCCTCTGCGTCGCAAGTTGTACCAGCTTCGCCTTAACTCGGTGGACGGCCGTCTGGCGTTCTGGTGTAGGTGGCTGAGCTAACAGTTCCCGGAGAGCCGTAATGTAAAACTCAGTGGTCGTGCGCTGCCATTGAGAAACCTCCTTCCCATAACCTATTAACGTCCTCCGTAAAGCTGGCTTCGCGCACTCGATCCACCACTGCAGGATAGAACCGAAAGAATTTCGTCGACGGAGGCAGCCATGCCACGCGTCCTCCACCATGTGTCGGCATTCTGCATCTCGCAGGTGGGAGACGTTCATCTTCCAATTACCCCTCCGTCTCCACACCTGCTGTCTATCAAGGTTAACTGTACAAATATATGCCTCGTGGTCTGTAAACGCTATCGGCCATGTTTCTGCGTCCACCGTCGACACTGCTAACGCCCTTGAAACGTAGATTCGATCCAAACGGCCCGCGGAGTGACTAGTAAAAAATGTATATCCTGGTTGGTTGCGATACTTCAGGTCCCATGTATCGACTAATTCCATCCCGTTGACCAGCTCCCTAAGTTCTTGGCTAGTAGTATAGTTAGGTTGTTGGTCCTTTCTGTCAAGCACACAATTAAAATCTCCGCCGAGTATGCAACCATCGTATCGTCCCTGGAACAACGGTGCAACCTCATGGGCGTAAAAATCTGCTCTGTCCCTTCTCTTATCCGAACCTGACGGTGCGTATATATTGATTAAACGTATTCCTCCTATGGTCACGGCCGTACCACGGGCAGAAGGCAAGTACTCTACTTCGTCTGCACGTATCCCTTCCTTTAATAGTATAGCTGTACCAACGCCTCTCTCGTCACACGGGGAACAGTAAATGTCGTAACAGTAAAAGTCCGAGGGGGGAAGTACCCGAACTTCTTGTAATAGTGCGATGTCTAAATCCGCAGCCTTTATCATGTCACTGAGCATCTTGATTTTCACCGGCGTCCCAATACGATTGATGTTAACAGACCCTATCCGATAAGCTTGGTGCATGGCGGTCAACGTAGATAGGGTACCGTACGGTCGCTAATTTTGCCGTACATAGGCTGCTGTCGGACTAACGTCCCCCGCCGTCCTCTCATATAGTCTGCCATTATTCCGTGCACCCTGCCGGTCTTACACCGGGAGAGTGCGTGGGAGCAGTTCCTTCGGCATCATCTGTTCCCCAAGGGGGTGGCTCTTCTGACCAGTCCCCTAGTGTCCCATCGTTGTCGTGCGATGCAGGCGCCGTAGCCTCCTCAGTAGCCTGTTGCCGTCTATCGAGCTCCTTCGCTGTGTCTGGAGCATCGTCAGCAGTAGGTCGTGCCGCCGTCCCGCTGGCCACCGTTGCATCCACGCGAGGTAGTTCTTCTGTATCCATGGTCGTCTGTTCTGTACCCGTAAACTTCTCAGAATTATCTACTAGATCAGAGTGATCGTTCTCCACCGTGAGGCGGCGCTTCTTCCGGCGTTTTGGTGAGCGCTGTTTACGTTGCCGGGCCTCGGAATCAGAGGTCAGCATGGTCTCCAGTTGTTCGTGGGGGACGTCAGAATCGTGCGCCGTCGTATTTTCGACGTCTCCAAGTGCCTTATCTGAAGGGGCCTCAAGCGGAACCGAAGAGAGGGCGTCCTGTGACTGCTGCAGGCGGTCCAGCGCAACGTCGTCTTTCTGTGGCTCGCCACGATCCGCCGCTGTCTGTGTGTTCTGGTACGCGTCTGTCTCGCGGCCCACGTCATCGCGTAATGCGGCGACGTAAGTCATGGGGAGCAGAGTCGGATGCGGCGTGAGGGGTGGATCATCCCGTGGCAGCTGTAATAACCTTCGTTGAGCACACTCAGAACGTATGTGTCCCTCCTTCCCACATCCAGAGCACGTCCTTGGTTGTCCGTCGTAAATGACAATCGCCCTACAACCGGCGATGTACAAGTATGACGGGACGTGTTTTCGGAGTTCAATCCGTATTTGTCTGACGCCATTGAGGACAGGATACGTCTTGAAGCTCGCCCATTTTTCAGCCACGTGGGATAGGACCGTTCCGTAAGGACGCAGGGCGTCTGTCACCAATTCGTCTGGCACTTCGAATGGAAGCTCAAAGACGCGGATCGTTCTGAGTCCCATGCCATGCCATGTTCAACTGTTACCGCTCCAACATTCCCGTCCGAATGACAGAAACGAAGTCCTTGTCTGTGTCGAAGTAGTAGTTCGTCACATGCCGCTTCATTTATAAGCTTGACATAAACCACGCTGCTGACTATAGATAAGTGGATTCCAACTAGAACGTCAGGTTCGATTTTCACCTCATCCCGTAAATAACGTTCGATCTCGTAAGCCTTCGGTCGAGCATATTCGTTAACAAAAATAAATTTCAGTGTCGATTTGCGGAAGGACAAGGCCATTATTCGTTCTATGTATTACCGCGACACACCGCTACACACGTAACGTAAACACCTCTCGCGCAGACGTGCGGCAGGGACGTAAACACCGTCCGAACCGCTGCGCCGCCGAAGGCTGACTGTCTGAGCTACCGAAGCACGACTCACGCCCGGTACTCACAGCTTTACTTCTGCCAGTACCTCGTCTCCTACCTTCCAAACTTTACAGAAGCTCTCCTGCGCAAGGATCGATGCCGTGAACACCAGAGGCACACTCTACTGATGTATCCGAGCAAGTCGGCGATCGCTGAACATTGTTTGTCGGAAAATCACGCTATGGAGTATGAACGCACGAGGATTCTGGTTCAGATGTCGAGATACTGGGACAGCGTTGCTAGAGAGGCCATCGAAATTCGCACCAATGACGACCTCATAAACCGTGACTGTGGCTATAATCTTAGCAAGGCTTGGGAACCAGCGATTGGGTTAATCAAGAGTACATCGAGCAAACATATAGTTGTGACGACCACGGAGGACAGAGCCATCACTCCGACGTCATCTCAGACGCCGTCGCAATCTGTTCCACCACGCGACCGTGGCGCGGGGCGTGGACAGCGGAGGGAGCGCGCTGCGGGCGGAGGGTATTTAAATCGGCCGCCGCCGCGACCGAACCCAGTTCCCTCTCAGCAGCCATAGCGTACGGATCTCCGTGCCGGCACGTTCACAGGAGCTCAGTCCGTCAGTTCACCTGATGATGGAGACATGTATGATCGCCGAAATATTGTGCCCGTTGGACACTGTAGACCGGCAGTACACCCGTGGATATTTTATCAGAAGAGAGGTTTAGAGTTCAATCAGTTTGTACCTCATTGCTGGGGATAATTCCTATTTTGTCTCGTTTAACTTAAATTTGATTTCGTAAATTCATAATTTGTTTTGTAAAATCCGCCTGCTTAGATGGGTGGTAACGTGTTTGCCTCCCGTGCAAGGGGCCCGGGTTCCATTTCCTGCCGGGTTGGGGATTTTCTCCGGACGAGGACTCGTTGTTGTGTTGTCCTCATCATCATTTCATCCTCATCACCGGCACGCATGTCGCCCAATGTGGCGTCATTTGAAATAAGACTTACACTTGGGGGCCGAACTTCCCCGGATGGGGCCCCCCGTCCAAAGATTCTACACGCTCATTTTCTTTTCTTTTATAAAGGGCTTTCTGTGATTCCGTTGGATGACTTAGGAATTACCGCGAGTGTTTGAGGGCTGGAGCTATTCTGATTGGCTTTCTAAATCATCAGGCAATAGGAATTAAGCATCTCCCGAGCTTTAAATATTGCTTTGTGCTACAGTTCCGAGTCTCCTGGAGTGGCTCTGGAACCGTATTACGGTCTACATCATTGTTTAACGGCGTTACACAAATTTGTGCGAATATGAAGGAATCTTGCATTTTGTCGCTTCTCGGCTCAGAGTTGTAAAGTAATTACAGTATTGAACATTTTGGTCTGGACATATCAAGTGATTTAGCTTGGAAGCTAATTGCATGTGAACTTTCTTGTCGTAATTATGCTCTAGGTGTCGTGTTTCGTGAAAATCACAAGAATTGAAAGCGACCAGTTCTTTTTAAGAAGTCCACTAAACGTTTTGATCTAGTAACTTGAGAACAGCAGTGGTTCAGTAACTGTATGGAGCGTTAAAATCATTTGAGTGAGACTGGTGAAATCGCTGTTTTTGTGAGTAGAACTTGCAGTAAAACGTTCATTAACTTGCATCAATAATAGTTTGACAGCAAATACGAACTTGATAGTTATTTAAAACATATTCTCAAGGCAATAACGCCAAATTAATTGAACTTTAAAACGTTTTCGAGCAAGTTCTTTAGAATCCTGACAGATGCTGCCTCCAAACTGGAGTTATGTGGCCATTGTTTGTTTCCTCAGTGCCGTTTCTCATCGGCTGAGCGAGTCTCTACCAGCACAGAGCGAAAGGAGCAGGCATCAAGAAGCTTACTGACGTAGGTGACAAGATATAATGACAAGATATAATCCGCCCCGCCGCAAGCAGTTGAACATAATTTCGAGCCGGCCGCTGTGGCCGAGCGGCTCTAGGCGCTTCAGTCCGGAACCACGTGGCTGCTACGGTCGCAGGTTCGAATCCTGCCTCGGGAATGGATGTGTGTGATGTCCTTAGGTTATTAGGTTTACTTAGTTTTGAGTCTAGGTCACTGATGACCTCAGATGTTAAGTCCCATAGTGCTTAGAGATATCTGAACCATAATTTCGAATAAATTTTGCACCCACACTTCCACCTAGTTTAAGTAATTATAGATCGTCTACAACGTATAATATTGGATGCCAGTCCCTATTATAAAATTACGGCAACTACGAGAGTAGCCATAAATGTGCTTTTCTTTCCGTCTGGTAGTATTCAGTACGACAACAACACCCGTCTACATCCATATTCCGCAAGCCACCTGACGGTGTGTGGCGGAGGGTACCTTGAGTACCTCTATCGGTTCTCCCTTCTATTCCAGTCTCGTATTGTTCGTGAAAAGAAGGATTGTTGGTAAGCCTCTGTGTGGGCTGTAATCTCTCTGATTTTATCCTCATAGTCTCCTCGCGACATATACGTAGGAAGGAGTAATATAGTGCTTGACTCCTCGGTGAAGGTATGTTCTCGAAACTTCAACAAAAGCCCGTACCGAGCTACTAAGCGTCTCTCCTGCAGAGTCATCCACTGGAGTTTATCTGTCATCTCCGTAACACTTTCGCGATTACTAAATGATCCTGTAACGAAGCGCGCTGCTCTCCGTTGGATCTTCTCTGTCTCTTCTATCAACCCTATCTGACGGCAGTTGCGACGGATAAGCTTTCTGATTATTGTGGGGTTTAATCTGAATATTCTGAATGTTTCAATCTGACACGTGAAGTAGGTTCGCCGAAGAACAAAATGAAAATTACTCTGAATAGCAGCTGCCAAATTCTAACCTTCCAGATAAGATCACGGAGCTTGCAGTTAAATTTTGAGCAAACCACGGCTGAATAACTATCAGCATTTCTTAAGTACGAGGCGTGTTTTTTAAGTAAGAACCGTTTCGAAATTTAAAAAAGACGTGCTAAGGTATCTCAATAATTTTATTTTTACGTGAAAGCCTGTACCTTAATCTACTTTTCTACATAATTTCCGTCAATATTGAGGCACTTGTCATTACGTTGTACCAGTTATTGAATACCCTCCTGATAGACGTCTGCCGCCTGACTGTTAACCACTGCGTCACCATTGTTTTGACTTCGTCATCGTCTTGAAGACGCTGACCGCCCAGGTGTTTCTTAAAGTGCATGAACAGATCGTAGTCACTGGGCGCAAGATCGGGGCTGTACGGAGGATAATCTAGAGTTTCCCATCGAAAAGATGTAATGAGATCTTTTGTCTGATTCGCCACATGCGGACGGGCATTGTCTTGCAGCAAAACGATGCCCTTGCTCAACTTCCATGGGCTGTTGCCTTGATTCTGGTGTGACGTAGGCCAACCATGTTTCATCGCCCGTAACAATTTGGCTTAAGAAATCATCACCGTCGTTGTGGTACCGCTCAAGGAAAGTCAATGTACTGCCTAAACGTTTGGTTTCGTGCACATTCGCACATGCGCACAATTTTCTGTAATTCAAGCGCTCGGTCACAATGCCATACAAAAAACTACGAGAAACATTAGGAAAGTCATCCCGCAAGGAGGGAATGGTAAAGCGTCTGTTATCTCTCACCTTATTGTCCACTTCCTGCACCAAACTTTCATTAACTACCGAAGGACGCCCACTGCATTGTTCATCATGCACAATTGTGCGGCCATTTTTAAATGCTCTCACCCACTTCCTTAACATTCCATCACTCATAATGTTTTCTATTATCCCACGATGAATATCGATCGCATTTAGGCCTTTAGCACTAAGAAACCTTATAACATCCTGTACTTCACAGTCGGCGGGACTTACAACTATCGGAGGCATCTTAAACAAACAGTACACCACGTAAACAAGGCAGAATCAGACTGTAATGGCGTCAGTGCGTAGATTGAGGCTTTCACGTAAAAATAAAATTATTGAGCCTCGTACTTCAGTAATAGGTATCGGTATATAATACATAGTTATAAATAAACTCACACCATCGATTCCTTTATTGATTTCAGAGTTACATTACCTTAGAATGTATTCCGCGTAATTACCCTCACAATGAGACGTTGAATCTTCAGCATGACATAAGTCATGAGATTTATTCTAATTAGTCGACTCAGTAAGCGCCAATGCTGTAGTGAAACCTAAGCGAGATCTGAGGCAGAAGAGTGATACGTCGTACTTGCTGGAATTAAGGAAAACGTGGAAGGGAAGACTCTCTGATATAGCTTGCTTTTCACACAACCTGTTTATTTAACTGTGGTGTCACCGCCAGACACCACACTTGCTAGGTGGTAGCCTTTAAATCGGCCGCGGTCCGTTAGTATACGTCGGACCCGCGTGTCGCCACTGGCAGTGATTGCAGACCGAGCGCCGCCACACAGCAGGTCTAGAGAGACTTCCTAGCACTCGCCCCAGTTGTACAGCCGACTTTGCTAGCGATGGTTCACTGACAAAGTACGCTCTCATTTGCCGAGACGGTAGTTAGCATAGCTTTCAGCTACGTCATTTGCTACGACCTAGCAAGGCGCCGTTATCAATTGCTATTTATCTTGTGATGCATGTACCGTCAGACCGATGATCACTAATTATGGATTAAAGTTAAGTATTCCAGAAGCTACGTACTATTTTTGCTACTATAAAGACCTTGTCGTGTTCCAAACCTCGCGCGGACCGAGTGAGGTGGCGCAGTGGTTAGACACTGGACTCGCATTCGGGAGGACGACGGTTCAATCCCACGTCCGGCCATCCTGATTTAGGTTTTCCGTGATTTCCCTAAATCGCTCCAGGCAAATGCCGGGATGGTTACTTTCAAAGGGCACGGCCGACTTCCTTACCCGTCCTTCCCTAATCCGATAAGACCGATGACCTCGCTGTCTGGTCTCCTTCCCCGAAACAACCAACCAACCAGACCTCACGCCATCCTGCGTGAGCTTAAACGCGTGCCCTTCGGCCTCCCGACCTAGTGGATTGGCTGTCTTGCCAGTCCACAAAATTAACAATATATAAATTGTGTTTTACAGGTAATCGAAGCATTTAACCACAAAATTTACTTTAACAGAATGAACAAATTTGTGAAATTCTTTGACCTTAAACTGTAAGCTGAATAAGCTTTTGATCTTCGCAAAATGAATCGCAAGTGCTGTATTGCAAAACAGCAAACAATATGACAACGTTTACAAGACGGCCGGACCTGCAGCCTGCCCGTTATCCGATGAAACAGCGGTGTTTACTACCGTGCTGGACACAGTCCGTCTTATTACTAGTAAATTCTCTTCTGCAACACATGAAAAATATATTAGCACCATTGTTGACAAGAGTGAACCAATTACTCAAAACACATGACTTAACTTTTAATTTCAAAGCTGTATGTCGAAAAGTTCGGGGTTAAGATGCGCACCTGTGTTTAAAGGTTAAACAGATTAGCAAAACAAAATGACAATGATAAGGCTTGCATGAGGGGCACCAACCTCGTAAATTCAATCGGCAACCTAGGTGCGACTGGATCCCAACCCGTCCCTTCTGACAATTTATTTTGACCAACGCCCTGGTGACTGTTTGCTGTTAATATTTTCAAAGTTAAACTGATTGCCAGTTACTAAGACCGCTCTGAAAGAAGGTCTTAAAACATTACTTGTGAACACTTATTACAAGAGAGCTCACTCGGCGAAACCATAAGATCCAGCTAAAATACACCAGTAATGACTCGGTCTTTCAAACACAGAAACAAACATCTTAATACAATAGGTTGTACAGATTATAACTATTGACTGAGAAATGAAATTACAGTCAAAGAATTGAACCGATTAACAGCTAAATCTAACCACTCTCTTTTGATTAAAGACAACCTATGCCTTAGTACAAGTGTTCCGGCTGTATTTACGACCAGCAGCTGATTAGTTAGAGCATTAATGATCGGGTACAAACCAGAAAGGAAAGAGAATATAATAGGGGGAAAAGTTTTCAGACAACTACTAATGTCTAGGTGCAATACTACTGTAAGTAGGCTGTTTATGTTTTCTTATTGGCAACGTTACGTAGCGCTCTGTATGAAAATCACTGGCTGTGCTGTGTGCAGTCTGTGGCTAGTTTGCATTGTTGTCTGCCATTGTAGTGTTGGGCAGCTGGATGTAAACAGCGCGTAGCGTTGCGCTGTTGGAGGTGACCCGCCAGCAGTGGTGAATGTGGGGAGAGAGATGGCGGAGTTTTGAAATTTATGAGACTGGATGTCATGACCTGCTATATATATAATGACTATTAAGGTAAATACATTGCTTGTTATCAAAATCTTTCATTTGCTAACTATGCCTATCAGTAGTTAGTGCCTTCAGTAGTTTGAATCTTTTATTGCGCTGGCAGTAGTGGCGTTCACTGTATTGCAGTAGTGCGAGTAACGAAGATTTTTGGTGAGGTAAGTGATTTGTGAAAGGTATAGGTTAATGTTAGTCAGGGCCATTCTTTTGTAGAGATTTTTGAAAATCAGATTGCGTTGCGCTAAAAAATATTGTGTCAGTTTAAACACAGTCACGTATAATTTTTCTAAGGGGACGTTTCACTACTACCTATATTTACGACCAAAGAGCCGACCGAGTAAACCTCTGAGGGTTGGGTACAAACCAGAAAATATTGACAAGGGAACCTCCCCATCGCACCCCCTTCAGATTTAGTTGTAAGTTGGCACAGGGATAGGCTTTGAAAAACTGAACACAGATCAATCGAGAAAACAGGAAGAAATTGTGTGGAACTATGAAAAAATTACCAAAATATACAAACTGAGTAGTCCATGCGTAAGATAGGCAACATCAAGGAGAACGGGAGCGGACGAGCGCCGTGGTCCCGTGGTTAGAGCGAGCAGCTGTGGTAAGTGAGGTCCTTGGTTCGAGTCTTCCCTCGCGTGAAAATTTTACTTTCTTTATTTTCGCAAAGTTACGATCTGTCCGTTCATTCATTGACGTCTCTGTTCACTGTAATAAGTTTAGTGTCTGTGTTTTGCGACCGCACCGCAAAACCGTGCGGTTAGTAGACGAAAAGACGTGCCTCTCCAATAGGAACCGAAAACATTTGATCGCAAGGTCATAGGTCAAACGATTCCTCCACAGGAAAACACGTCCGATATATTGTATACGACACTGGTGACGGCGTGTGCGTCACATGACAGGAATATGTTGTCGACCAATCTAACTTGCACTTGGTGAATGGGTAAAAAGATTCTTCTACCTTGCCCGATATTAGGTTTTCTTGTGGATGTGATAATCACTCCCAAAAAAGTGATGAAATCATAAGAGTTTGTCACATAAACTGTAAAAAATGAATGAAACAGTTTCACAGTCGCACAGTTTTCCCTGTGCTCTGTCAAAACATGTTTTTTACGTTTTCAAATGTTTCCGTGTGTAGACCGTCAAATCCTGTATATGTCCAAGCAAATCTGAGCATGTCCTGGATTTCTGGAGAGCGAAGTTGATTATGTGTGAGTGCTTGAACTTTGATAATTGTCTGAAAATAAAAAATTAAACTTTTCACTCGAGAGAATATTTGAACCTAGGACCTCTCGTTCCGCAGCTGCTCACGCTAACCACGGGACCACGACGCTCGTAAGCTCACACGTTCCTTAATGTTGCCTACCTCGCACATGGACTACCCAGTTTGCATATTTTGTTTAATTTTCTCATAGTTGCACACAACTTCTTCCTGTTTTCTCGATTGATCTGTGTTGAGTTTTTCAAGGCCTATCCCTGTGCCAAATTATAACTAAATCTGAGGGGGGTGCGATGGGGAGGTTCCCTTGTAAGGAGGGCAGGTAGACAATGAAACAAATCACCACGTGGATTACAGAATGTTAGAACACTTTATCAGCAAGCAGTTCCATGGATCTACGGTGCGTCGCAGCGGTTACTGAGTGGTGCCAATGAAAGCCATGTAGACGGGGTAGCCAGGACACGAGGGGTCGTCGGACACGAATGTTGCCAACCAACCTACGGGATGCCGTCCTGCTGCTTGTAGTCTACACTGACCCCAGTGAAGTCCGCCCCGCTAGCTGAGTGGACAGTCCGGCTTTCGCCGCCGTGCAGTGCGGACGTGTTGTTATTTCCGCCTGCGGAGCGCGCGCGCTCGCTGTTGTTTACATTTCAGCGGCCGTCACTTACGTGTCGCTTACGTGCACTAGAATCATGGCCAACCGTTTTCGAAACTCAACTTTACGTTTCAACTTCTGCAACGACTACGCACGACCAAAGGCCTTGGAAGTGGAACGCTTCCTACTCGACGTTGCTAAGATCCCAGCTTCTGACATCTTGGGCATCCATTTGTCCATATTAAGCAGTACTGTGTACGTCAAAGTCGTCAATGACGCGGTATGTGAAAGAATACTTCGTGACACCAACCATGGATTACGCTTTTGCCACGCCGACGGCAATGTCGGAGGGGTCACTGTCGACCATGCCGGCTTAGGAATGCGCACCATACGAGTTTTCGAACTCCCGTTCGAGCTTCCAGCGGAAGACGTTATCGCGGCTTTCCGCCCCTATGGCACTGTACATGGCCACACTGCCGAACGCTGGGCGCAATTCCAAACGTACCCTGTTCTTAACGGTGTACGGCAGATCACCATCGACCTCCATCGCCACGTGCCATCTTACCTGCAAATTAGCGGGTGCCGCGCGGTTGTCATATACGACGGCCAACCCAAGACCTGTTCCGGGTGCGGCAAAGAAGGCCACCTCAGATCTGAGTGTCTTCAGCGACGAATCACCCAATTGCCAGCCGCTACCGTGGCACCTCCGGCTCCGACGACGGTTTTACCGATCACCTACGCATCGGCGCTCTGTTCTCCTCCCACCGGCCGCCGCCCATCGGACCATGCACCGGTGACCCTTCCAGCTCCTACGGATACCGCTGGGGCCGACGCGTCGCGCTCAAAGCCTGACGCTACTCCGGCGCCACTACCAACAGCGACGACTTCCGACACCCATCCGCCTGAACATATGGACGCCCCTTCATTTGACGTTCCCGCGACGGCCTTCCTCTCAGAGCGACGCGTCTCCCTCCCGTCTTCCGACACGGAGGGACGAACCCGCAAACAACGTTCACCTAAGAGGCGCAAGAGGAGGCGCCGTACGGTCTCGGAACGAGACGGATCACCACCCCCCGATGCTCCAGAGGCCGTCCGACCCGACGAGGCCTCGGAGAACCTACACGACGATATGAATGACGACAACATGACGCCGACTGTGGATACGTCGATGCCTACTCTACTGGCTCGCTCAGGTGCTCCTGAACCAATGGACTCCACAGATGCGACTGCAGCCGAGACGTCCTCTGCCCCTACGACCGAAGTGGAACGTACGACCATCACAACGACAACGCCTTCAATGGTGTGGAGTGAGGACGTCGATGAGGAGCCGGACCACAAGCTGGGGACAGAGTTACCCCAGACGGAAGCATCGTTACGCCGCTGATAATGCCGTCAGGTGGCGTACGGCACGACTCACCGTTGCCTCGTCCCTCTTCATCCTCCGCCGGTGGAGTTCCCCTCCACAGCGGGTTACGGCTCCAAACCTACCG